>NC_083716.1:143604032-143904032 GCF_028564815.1 Eubalaena glacialis
AGGTGCCGTTGAACTGGAGATTTGGGACCCATGGGGTGGGTACCGCGCGGTATTACTTTAAAGCGTCTGCGTTTTCTCACCCAACCTCACCAATCCTCTCAGCCCCAAGAGTTTCCAGCCTTATGTCTCATCCGGCTGTGGGTCTAGACATGGTCAATCCAGGTTGCATCAGAGCCCCCGAACGGATTTTGTAAGAATTTCTCTCTCTTTCACTCTCTTTGTTTTATGGGGTCCATTTTAAGTAATTTATTTTGATAATGGGGTTGAGCTGCTTTTCCCTGCTGTGTTTATGCCGCTTTACACCCTCTTGATTCAACTCCAGAGAGATATCAATACATAGGTTTTAAGATTCTTGCTAGTCATATATATTCTTGTGCGGTGAATAGGAGGTGTTGAGTCCAGTTCACTGAGCAGGGAGGATGTCTTGTCTGTTACATATTTGGCTTATGGAACGGTATGTGAGCTAATATCAAACCCTTGTTTTATGCATCACCCCACCTCACCTTTCCCGTTACGCAGCCATAGTGTGTCTTCTAAATGTGTGACTCTGTTCTGCTTTGTAATTCAGTTCAAGTGTAGCGATTTTGACATGCCCTCTATAAGTGATATCTTAGGATAAGTGTCTTTTTCTGTGTGACTTATTTCACTTAGAATCCTCGTCCCTAAATCCACTCATCATGCTGCTACTAGCCTTATGACATTGATTTCATGGCTGTGTGATATTCCATTGTGCCTAAGTACCACAACTTCTTTATCCATTTTTCTCTTTCCTGGGATGTTTAAGGTGTACTGAAGTGGAGGTTCTTGTACACAGAGCAGCCCTAAACTTTGGGGTGCCTGTGTCTTGTTGATTTTTAGTTTTCCCAATTTATACGCCCATGAGTGGAAGTGCCCTATGCTCTGTAAGCTGTGTTTATTACATGTTTCAGGACACACCGTACACTTCTCCAGAGTGGCTGTTGGCAATTGACATCCCGCCCATCAGCGTAGCAAGGCTCCCATGTCTCCATGGCCTGTCCTGCATTTCTGGTTTTTACACTTTTTGCAGCATGGCCCTTTTGACCGATGGCAAGCGAGACTTCTTTGTAGTGCTGATTTGCACTTCCGGCTTGCTTGGTTGGCCAAAAAGGGCGTATGCGTTTTTTCCTGAATATATTCAGCAAAAAACGCATACGCCCTTTTTGGCCAAGGGCATCATTGTCAACGTTTTGCCGCTTTTCATGTGCTTTAAAGGCGAGTCGAATCTACCTCCTGAAATCTGTTTCCTGCAATTGTGCCTTGCTTTCAAATCCTCTTCGTTGCCTTCCCTCAATATATTTGTGGACGAGAGTTATCATTTATAACTCTGCAGGTATGTGAATTGCAGTGGCCCTGAGCTCCATTTGTCAAGTTGCTTTTTTGGGAGCTGGCCGCAAAACCGGAGGATTGCTTCAGGCCCTATTCTGGTTCCGGGGGGCAGGCTGAGCCTGTGCTTCATTCTTCTTCCTGATGGGGAAATAGAGTGCCCTGTGCCTGTCCCAACACCTAGAGCTAGTCTCTCATTGGTTCCCCGTCTTCCCGTTCATCCTCAGGACAAATTGCAACCTGTACGAAACAAACAGGAGGTTCAAGGTGCTGATTCTCCAAGTAGGGAGATTGTTAGTAAAGCGGCTGGAATGGCGAACCCGAGCACAAGGAGAGGAGAAATGAGGTGCGTTTTAGAAACCTTTCCCGATCACACGGTGTACCATCTTCTGGGTTTCCCAGGCATGTTTTCGATGTAGGAAGGTGCCGTTGAAACTGGAGATTTGGGACCCATGGGGTGGGTACCGCGCGGTATTACTTTAAAGCGTCTGCGTTTGCTCACCCAACCTCACCAATCCTCTCAGCCCCAAGAGTGTCCAGCCTTATCTCTCATCCAGCTGTGGGTCTAGACATGGTCAATCCAGGTTGCATCAGAGCCCCCGAACGGATTTTGTAAGAATTTCTCTCTCTTTCACTCTCTTTGTTTTATGGGGTCCATTTTAAGTAATTTATTTTGATAATGGGGTTGAGCTGCATTTCCCTGCTGTGTTTATGCCGCTTTACACCCTCTTGATTCAACTCCAGAGAGATATCAATACATAGGTTTTAAGATTCTTGCTAGTCAGATATATTCTTGTGCGGTGAATAGGGGGTGTTGAGTCCAGTTCACTGAGCAGGGAGGAGGTCTTGTCTGTTACATATTTGGCTTATGGAACGGTATGTGAGCTAATATCAAACCCTTGTTTTATGCATCACCCCACCTCACCTTTCCCGTTAAACAGCCATAGTGTGTCTTCTAAATGTGTGACTCTGTTCTGTTTTGTAATTCAATTCAAGTGTAGCGATTTTGACATGCCCTCTATAAGTGATATCTTAGGATAAGTGTCTTTTTCTGTGTGACCTATTTCACTTAGAATCCTCGTCCCTAAATCCACTCATCATGCTGCTACTAGCCTTATGACATTGATTTCATGGCTGAGTGATATTCCATTGTGCCTAAGTACCACAACTTCTTTATCCATTTTTCTCTTTCCTGGGATGTTTAAGGTGTACTGAAGTGGAGGTTCTTGTACACAGAGCAGCCCTAAACTTTGGGGTGCCTGTGTCTTGTTGATTTTTAGTTTTCCCAATTTATACGCCCATGAGTGGAAGTGCCCTATGCTCTCTCAGCTGTGTTTATTACATGTTTCAGGACACACCGTACAATTCTCCAGAGTGGCTGTTGGCAACTGACATCCCGCCCATCAGCGTAGCAAGGCTCCCATGTCTCCATGGCCTGTCCTGCATTTCTGGTTTTTACACTTTTTGCAGCATGGCCCTTTTGACCGATGGCAAGCGAGACTTCTTTGTAGTGCTGATTTGCACTTCCGGCTTGCTTGGTTGGCCAAAAAGGGCGTACGCGTTTTTTCCTGAATGTATTCAGGAAAAAACGCGTACGCCCTTTTTGGCCAAGGGCATCATTGTCACCGTTTTGCCGCTTTTCATGGGCTTTAAAGGCGAGTCGAATCTACCTCCTGAAATCTGTTTCCTGCAATTCTGCCTTGCTTTCAAATCCTCTTCGTTGCCTTCCCTCAATATATTTGTGGACGAGAGTTATCATTTATAACTGTGCAGGTTTGTGAATTGCAGTGGCCCTGAGCTCCATTTGTCAACTCGCTTTTTTGGGAGCTGGCCGCAAAAGCGCAGGATTGCTTCAGGCCCTATTCTGGTTCCGGGGGGCAGGCTGAGCCTGTGCTTCATTCTTCTTCCTGATGGGGAAATAGAGTGACCTGTGCCTGTCCCAACACCTAGAGCTAGTCTCTCATTGGTTCCCCGTCTTCCTGTTCATCCTCAGGACAAATTGCAAGCTGTACGAAACAAACAGGAGGTTCAAGGTGCTGATTCTCCAAGTAGGGAGATTGTTAGTAAAGCGGCTGAAATGGCGAACCCGAGCACAAGGAGAGGAGAAATGAGGTGCGCTTTAGAAACCTTTCCCGATCACACGGTGTACCATCTTCTGGGTTTCCCAGGCATGTTTTCGATGTAGGAAGATGCCCTTGAACCTGGAGATTTGGGACCCATGGGGTGGGTACCGCGCGGTATTACTTTAAAGCGTCTGCGTTTGCTCACCCAACCTCACCAAACCTCTCAGCCCCAAGAGTGTCCAGCCTTATGTCTCATCCAGCTGTGCGTCTAGATATGGTCAATCCAGGTTGCATCAGAGCCCCCGAACGGATTTTGTAAGAATTTCTCTCTCTTTCACTCTCTTTGTTTTATGGGGTTCATTTTAAGTAATTTATTTTGATAATGGCGTTGAGCTGCTTTTCCCTGCTGTGTTTATGCCTCTTTACACCCTCTTGATTCAACTCCAGAGAGATATGAATACATAGGTTTTAAGATTCTTGCTAGTCAGATATATTCTTGTGCGGTGAATAGGGGGTGTTGAGTCCAGTTCACTGAGCAGGGAGGAGGTCTTGTCTGTTACATATTTGGCTTATGGAACGGTATGTGAGCTAATATCAAACCCTTGTTTTATGCATCACCCCACCTCACCTTTCCCGTTAAGCAGCCATAGTGTGTCTTCTAAATGTGTGACTCTGTTCTGTTTTGTAATTCAATTCAAGTGTAGCGATTTTGACATGCCCTCTATAAGTGATATCTTAGGATAAGTTTCTTTTTCTGTGTGACCTATTTCACTTAGAATCCTCGTCCCTAAATCCACTCATCATGCTGCTACTAGCCTTATGACATTGATTTCATGGCTGAGTGATATTCCATTGTGCCTAAGTACCACAACTTCTTTATCCATTTTTCTCTTTCCTGGGATGTTTAAGGTGTACTGAAGTGGAGGTTCTTGTACACAGAGCAGCCCTAAACTTTGGGGTGCCTGTGTGTTGTTGATTTTTAGTTTTCCCAATTTATACGCCCATGAGTGGAAGTGCCCTATGCTCTCTCAGCTGTGTTTATTACATGTTTCAGGACACACCGTACACTTCTCCAGAGTGGCTGTTGGCAACTGACATCCCGCCCATCAGCGTAGCAAGGCTCCCATGTCTCGGTGACCTGTCCTGCATTTCTGGTTTTTACACTTTTTGCAGCATGGCCCTTTTGACCGATGGCAAGCGAGACTTCTTTGCAGTGCTGATTTGCACTTCTGGCTTGCTTGGTTGGCCAAAAAGGGCGTACGCGTTTTTTCCTGAATGTATTCAGGAAAAAACGCGTACGCCCTTTTTGGCTAAGGGCATCATTGTCAACGTTTTGCCACTTTTCATGTGCTTTAAAGGCGAGTCGAATCTACCTCCTGAAATCTGTTTCCTGCAATTCTGCCTTGCTTTCAAATCCTCTTCGTTGCCTTCCCTCAATATATTTGTGGACGAGAGTTATCATTTATAACTGTGCAGGTTTGTGAATTGCAGTGGCCCTGAGCTCCATTTGTCAACTCGCTTTTTTGGGAGCTGGCCGCAAAAGCGCAGGATTGCTTCAGGCCCTATTCTGGTTCCGGGGGGCAGGCTGAGCCTGTGCTTCATTCTTCTTCCTGATGGGGAAATAGAGTGACCTGTGCCTGTCCCAACACCTAGAGCTAGTCTCTCATTGGTTCCCCGTCTTCCCGTTCATCCTCAGGACAAATTGCAACCTGTACGAAACAAACAGGAGGTTCAAGGTGCTGATTCTCCAAGTAGGGAGATTGTCAGTAAAGCGGCTGGAATGGCGAACCCGAGCACAAGGAGAGGAGAAATGAGATGCGTTTTAGAAACCTTTCCCGATCACACGGTGTACCATCTTCTGGGTGTCCCAGGCATGTTTTCGATGTAGGAAGATGCCCTTGAACCTGGAGATTTGGGATCCATGGGGTGGGTACCGCGCGGTATTACTTTAAAGCGTCTGCGTTTGCTCACCCAACCTCACCAAACCTCTCAGCCCCAAGAGTGTCCAGCCTTATGTCTCATCCAGCTGTGCGTCTAGATATGGTCAATCCAGGTTGCATCAGAGCCCCCGAACGGATTTTGTAAGAATTTCTCTCTCTTTCACTCTCTTTGTTTTATGGGGTTCATTTTAAGTAATTTATTTTGAAAATGGGGTTGAGCTGCTTTTCCCTGCTGTGTTTATGCCGCTTTACACCCTCTTGATTCAACTCCAGAGAGATATCAATACATAGGTTTTAAGATTCTTGCTAGTCAGATATATTCTTGTGCGGTGAATAGGGGGTGTTGAGTCCAGTTCACTGAGCAGGGAGGAGGTCTTGTCTGTTACATATTTGGCTTATGGAACGGTATGTGAGCTAATATCAAACCCTTGTTTTATGCATCACCCCACCTCACCTTTCCCGTTAAGCAGCCATAGTGTGTCTTCTAAATGTGTGACTCTGTTCTGTTTTGTAATTCAATTCAAGTGTAGCGATTTTGACATGCCCTCTATAAGTGATATCTTAGGATAAGTGTCTTTTTCTGTGTGACCTATTTCACTTAGAATCCTCGTCCCTAAATCCACTCATCATGCTGCTACTAGCCTTATGACATTGATTTCATGGCTGAGGGATATTCCATTGTGCCTAAGTACCACAACTTCTTTATCCATTTTTCTCTTTCCTGGGATGTTTAAGGTGTACTGAAGTGGAGGTTCTTGTACACAGAGCAGCCCTAAACTTTGGGGTGCCTGTGTCTTGTTGATTTTTAGTTTTCCCAATTTATACGCCCATGAGTGGAAGTGCCCTATGCTCTGTAAGCTGTGTTTATTACATGTTTCAGGACACACCGTACACTTCTCCAGAGTGGCTGTTGGCAACTGACATCCCGCCCATCAGCGTAGCAAGGCTCCCATGTCTCCATGGCCTGTCCTGCATTTCTGGTTTTTACACTTTTTGCAGCATGGCCCTTTTGACCGATGGCAAGCGAGACTTCTTTGCAGTGCTGATTTGCACTTCTGGCTTGCTTGGTTGGCCAAAGAGGGCGTACGCGTTTCTTCCTGAATGTATTCAGGAAGAAACGCGTACGCCCTCTTTGGCCAAGGGAATCATTGTCAACGTTTTGCCACTTTTCATGTGCTTTAAAGGCGAGTCGAATCTACCTCCTGAAATCTGTTTCCTGCAATTCTGCCTTGCTTTCAAATCCTCTTCGTTGCCTTCCCTCAATATATTTGTGGACGAGAGTTATCATTTATAACTGTGCAGGTTTGTGAATTGCAGTGGCCCTGAGCTCCATTTGTCAACTCGCTTTTTTGGGAGCTGGCCGCAAAAGCGCAGGATTGCTTCAGGCCCTATTCTGGTTCCGGGGGGCAGGCTGAGCCTGTGCTTCATTCTTCTTCCTGATGGGGAAATAGAGTGACCTGTGCCTGTCCCAACACCTAGAGCTAGTCTCTCATTGGTTCCCCGTCTTCCCGTTCATCCTCAGGACAAATTGCAACCTGTACGAAACAAACAGGAGCTTCAAGGTGCTGATTCTCCAAGTAGGGAGATTGTCAGTAAAGCGGCTGGAATGGCGAACCCGAGCACAAGGAGAGGAGAAATGAGGTGCGTTTTAGAAACGTTTCCCGATCACACGGTGTACCATCTTCTGGGTTTCACAGGCATGTTTTCGATGTAGGAAGATGCCCTTGAACCTGGAGATTTGGGACCCATGGGGTGGGTACCGTGCGGTATTACTTTAAAGCGTCTGCGTTTGCTCACCCAACCTCACCAAACCTCTCAGCCCCAAGAGTGTCCAGCCTTATGTCTCATCCAGCTGTGCGTCTAGATATGGTCAATCCAGGTTGCATCAGAGCCCCCGAACGGATTTTGTAAGAATTTCTCTCTCTTTCACTGTCTTTGTTTTATGGGGTTCATTTTAAGTAATTTATTTTGATAATGGGGTTGAGCTGCTTTTCCCTGCTGTCTTTATACCGCTTTACACCCTCTTGATTCAACTCCAGAGAGATATCAATACATAGGTTTTAAGATTCTTGCTAGTCAGATATATTCTTGTGCGGTGAATAGGGGGTGTTGAGTCCAGTTCACTGAGCACGGAGGAGGTCTTGTCTTTTACATATTTGGCTTATGGAACGGTGTGTGAGCTAATATCAAACCGTTGTTTTATGCATCACCCCACCTCACCTTTCCCGTTACGCAGCCATAGTGTGTCTTCTAAATGTGTGACTGTGTTCTGTTTTGTAATTCAGTTCAAGTGTAGCGATTTTGACATGCCCTCTATAAGTGATATCTTAGGATAAGTGTCTTTTTCTGTGTGACCTATTTCACTTAGAATCCTCGTCCCTAAATCCACTCATCATGCTGCTACTAGCCTTATGACATTGATTTCATGGCTGAGTGATATTCCATTGTGCCTAAGTACCACAACTTCTTTATCCATTTTTCTCTTTCCTGGGATGTTTAAGGTGTACCGAAGTGGAGGTTCTTGTACACAGAGCAGCCCTAAACTTTGGGGTGCCTGTGTCTTGTTGATTTTTAGTTTTCCCAATTTATACGCCCATGAGTGGAAGTGCCCTATGCTCTCTCAGCTGTGTTTATTACATTTTTCAGGACACACCGTACACTTCTCCAGAGTGGCTGTTGGCAACTGACATCCCGCCCATCAGCGTAGCAAGGCTCCCATGTCTCCATGGCCTGTCCTGCATTTCTGGTTTTTACACTTTTTGCAGCATGGCCCTTTTGACCGATGGCAAGCGAGACTTCTTTGCAGTGCTGATTTGCAGTTCTGGCTTGCTTGGTTGGCCAAAAAGGGCGTACGCGTTTTTTCCTGAATGTATTCAGGAAAAAACGTGTACGCCCTTTTTGGCTAAGGGCATCATTGTCAACGTTTTGCCACTTTTCATGTGCTTTAAAGGCGAGTCGAATCTACCTCCTGAAATCTGTTTCCTGCAATTCTGCCTTGCTTTCAAATCCTCTTCGTTGCCTTCCCTCAATATATTTGTGGACGAGAGTTATCATTTATAACTGTGCAGGTTTGTGAATTGCAGTGGCCCTGAGCTCCATTTGTCAACTCGCTTTTTTGGGAGCTGGCCGCAAAAGCGCAGGATTGCTTCAGGCCCTATTCTGGTTCCGGGGGGCAGGCTGAGCCTGTGCTTCATTCTTCTTCCTGATGGGGAAATAGAGTGACCTGTGCCTGTCCCAACACCTAGAGCTAGTCTCTCATTGGTTCCCCGTCTTCCCGTTCATCCTCAGGACAAATTGCAACCTGTACGAAACAAACAGGAGGTTCAAGGTGCTGATTCTCCAAGTAGGGAGATTGTCAGTAAAGCGGCTGGAATGGCGAAGCCGAGCACAAGGAGAGGAGAAATGAGATGCGTTTTAGAAACCTTTCCCGATCACACGGTGTACCATCTTCTGGGTGTCCCAGGCATGTTTTCGATGTAGGAAGATGCCCTTGAACCTGGAGATTTGGGATCCATGGGGTGGGTACCGCGCGGTATTACTTTAAAGCGTCTGCGTTTGCTCACCCAACCTCACCAAACCTCTCAGCCCCAAGAGTGTCCAGCCTTATGTCTCATCCAGCTGTGCGTCTAGATATGGTCAATCCAGGTTGCATCAGAGCCCCCGAACGGATTTTGTAAGAATTTCTCTCTCTTTCACTCTCTTTGTTTTATGGGGTTCATTTTAAGTAATTTATTTTGAAAATGGGGTTGAGCTGCTTTTCCCTGCTGTATTTATGCCGCTTTACACCCTCTTGATTCAACTCCAGAGAGATATCAATACATAGGTTTTAAGATTCTTGCTAGTCAGATATATTCTTGTGCGGTGAATAGGGGGTGTTGAGTCCAGTTCACTGAGCAGGGAGGAGGTCTTGTCTGTTACATATTTGGCTTATGGAACGGTATGTGAGCTAATATCAAACCCTTGTTTTATGCATCACCCCACCTCACCTTTCCCGTTAAGCAGCCATAGTGTGTCTTCTAAATGTGTGACTCTCTTCTGTTTTGTAATTCAATTCAAGTGTAGCGATTTTGACATGCCCTCTATAAGTGATATCTTAGGATAAGTGTCTTTTTCTGTGTGACCTATTTCACTTAGAATCCTCGTCCCTAAATCCACTCATCATGCTGCTACTAGCCTTATGACATTGATTTCATGGCTGAGGGATATTCCATTGTGCCTAAGTACCACAACTTCTTTATCCATTTTTCTCTTTCCTGGGATGTTTAAGGTGTACTGAAGTGGAGGTTCTTGTACACAGAGCAGCCCTAAACTTTGGGGTGCCTGTGTCTTGTTGATTTTTAGTTTTCCCAATTTATACGCCCATGAGTGGAAGTGCCCTATGCTCTCTCAGCTGTGTTTATTACATGTTTCAGGACACACCGTACACTTCTCCAGAGTGGCTGTTGGCAACTGACATCCCGCCCATCAGCGTAGCAAGGCTCCCATGTCTCCATGGCCTGTCCTGCATTTCTGGTTTTTACACTTTTTGCAGCATGGCCCTTTTGACCGATGGCAAGCGAGACTTCTTTGCAGTGCTGATTTGCACTTCTGGCTTGCTTGGTTGGCCAAAGAGGGCGTACGCGTTTTTTCCTGAATGTATTCAGGAAGAAACGCGTACGCCCTTTTTGGCCAAGGGCATCATTGTCAACGTTTTGCCACTTTTCATGTGCTTTAAAGGCGAGTCGAATCTACCTCCTGAAATCTGTTTCCTGCAATTCTGCCTTGCTTTCAAATCCTCTTCGTTGCCTTCCCTCAATATATTTGTGGACGAGAGTTATCATTTATAACTGTGCAGGTTTGTGAATTGCAGTGGCCCTGAGCTCCATTTGTCAACTCGCTTTTTTGGGAGCTGGCCGCAAAAGCGCAGGATTGCTTCAGTCCCTATTCTGGTTCCGGGGGGCAGGCTGAGCCTGTGCTTCATTCTTCTTCCTGATGGGGAAATAGAGTGACCTGTGCCTGTCCCAACACCTAGAGCTAGTCTCTCATTGGTTCCCCGTCTTCCCGTTCATCCTCAGGACAAATTGCAACCTGTACGAAACAAACAGGAGCTTCAAGGTGCTAATTCTCCAAGTAGGGAGATTGTCAGTAAAGCGGCTGGAATGGCGAACCCGAGCACAAGGAGAGGAGAAATGAGGTGCGTTTTAGAAACGTTTCCCGATCACACGGTGTACCATCTTCTGGGTTTCCCAGGCATGTTTTCGATGTAGGAAGATGCCCTTGAACCTGGAGATTTGGGACCCATGGGGTGGGTACCGCGCGGTATTACTTTAAAGCGTCTGCGTTTGCTCACCCAACCTCACCAAACCTCTCAGCCCCAAGAGTGTCCAGCCTTATGTCTCATCCAGCTGTGCGTCTAGATATGGTCAATCCAGGTTGCATCAGAGCCCCCGAACGGATTTTGTAAGAATTTCTCTCTCTTTCACTGTCTTTGTTTTATGGGGTTCATTTTAAGTAATTTATTTTGATAATGGGGTTGAGCTGCTTTTCCCTGCTGTCTTTATACCGCTTTACACCCTCTTGATTCAACTCCAGAGAGATATCAATACATAGGTTTTAAGATTCTTGCTAGTCAGATATATTCTTGTGCGGTGAATAGGGGGTGTTGAGTCCAGTTCACTGAGCAGGGAGGAGGTCTTGTCTTTTACATATTTGGCTTATGGAACGGTGTGTGAGCTAATATCAAACCGTTGTTTTATGCATCACCCCACCTCACCTTTCCCGTTACGCAGCCATAGTGTGTCTTCTAAATGTGTGACTGTGTTCTGTTTTGTAATTCAGTTCAAGTGTAGCGATTTTGACATGCCCTCTATAAGTGATATCTTAGGATAAGTGTCTTTTTCTGTGTGACCTATTTCACTTAGAATCCTCGTCCCTAAATCCACTCATCATGCTGCTACTAGCCTTATGACATTGATTTCATGGCTGAGTGATATTCCATTGTGCCTAAGTACCACAACTTCTTTATCCATTTTTCTCTTTCCTGGGATGTTTAAGGTGTACCGAAGTGGAGGTTCTTGTACACAGAGCAGCCCTAAACTTTGGGGTGCCTGTGTCTTGTTGATTTTTAGTTTTCCCAATTTATACGCCCATGAGTGGAAGTGCCCTATGCTCTCTCAGCTGTGTTTATTACATTTTTCAGGACACACCGTACACTTCTCCAGAGTGGCTGTTGGCAACTGACATCCCGCCCATCAGCGTAGCAAGGCTCCCATGTCTCCATGGCCTGTCCTGCATTTCTGGTTTTTACACTTTTTGCAGCATGGCCCTTTTGACCGATGGCAAGCGAGACTTCTTTGCAGTGCTGATTTGCACTTCTGGCTTGCTTGGTTGGCCAAAAAGGGCGTACGCGTTTTTTCCTGAATGTATTCAGGAAAAAACGCGTACGCCCTTTTTGGCTAAGGGCATCATTGTCAACGTTTTGCCACTTTTCATGTGCTTTAAAGGCGAGTCGAATCTACCTCCTGAAATCTGTTTCCTGCAATTCTGCCTTGCTTTCAAATCCTCTTCGTTGCCTTCCCTCAATATATTTGTGGACGAGAGTTATCATTTATAACTGTGCAGGTTTGTGAATTGCAGTGGCCCTGAGCTCCATTTGTCAACTCGCTTTTTTGGGAGCTGGCCGCAAAAGCGCAGGATTGCTTCAGGCCCTATTCTGGTTCCGGGGGGCAGGCTGAGCCTGTGCTTCATTCTTCTTCCTGATGGGGAAATAGAGTGACCTGTGCCTGTCCCAACACCTAGAGCTAGTCTCTCATTGGTTCCCCGTCTTCCCGTTCATCCTCAGGACAAATTGCAACCTGTACGAAACAAACAGGAGGTTCAAGGTGCTGATTCTCCAAGTAGGGAGATTGTCAGTAAAGCGGCTGGAATGGCGAACCCGAGCACAAGGAGAGGAGAAATGAGGTGCGTGTTAGAAACCTTTCCCGATCACACGGTGTACCATCTTCTGGGTTTCCCAGGCATGTTTTCGATGTAGGAAGATGCCCTTGAACCTGGAGATTTGGGACCCATGCGGTGGGTACCGCGCGGTATTACTTTAAAGCGTCTGCGTTTGCTCACCCAACCTCACCAAACCTCTCAGCCCCAAGAGTGTCCAGCCTTATGTCTCATCCAGCTGTGCGTCTAGATATGGTCAATCCAGGTTGCATCAGAGCCCCCGAACGGATTTTGTAAGAATTTCTCTCTCTTTCACTGTCTTTGTTTTATGGGGTTCATTTTAAGTAATTTATTTTGATAATGGGGTTGAGCTGCTTTTCCCTACTGTGTTTATGCCGCTTTACACTCTCTTGATTCAACTCCAGAGAGATATCAATACATAGGTTTTAAGATTCTTGCTAGTCAGATATATTCTTGTGCGGTGAATAGGGGGTGTTGAGTCCAGTTCACTGAGCAGGGAGGAGGTCTTGTCTGTTACATATTTGGCTTATGGAACGGTATGTGAGCTAATATCAAACCCTTGTTTTATGCATCACCCCACCTCACCTTTCCCGTTAAGCAGCCATAGTGTGTCTTCTAAATGTGTGACTCTGTTCTGTTTTGTAATTCAATTCAAGTGTAGCGATTTTGACATGCCCTCTATAAGTGATATCTTAGGATAAGTGTCTTTTTCTGTGTGACCTATTTCACTTAGAATCCTCGTCCCTAAATCCACTCATCATGCTGCTACTAGCCTTATGACATTGATTTCATGGCTGAGTGATATTCCATTGTGCCTAAGTACCACAACTTCTTTATCCATTTTTCTCTTTCCTGGGATGTTTAAGGTGTACTGAAGTGGAGGTTCTTGTACACAGAGCAGCCCAAAACTTTGGGGTGCCTGTGTCTTGTTGATTTTTAGTTTTCCCAATTTATACGCCCATGAGTGGAAGTGCCCTATGCTCTCTCAGCTGTGTTTATTACATGTGTCAGGACACACCGTACACTTCTCCAGAGTGGCTGTTGGCAACTGACATCCCGCCCATCAGCGTAGCAAGGCTCCCATGTCTCCATGGCCTGTCCTGCATTTCTGGTTTTTACACTTTTTGCAGCATGGCCCTTTTGACCGATGGCAAGCGAGACTTCCTTGCAGTGCTGATTTGCACTTCTGGCTTGCTTGGTTGGCCAAAGAGGGCGTACGCGTTTTTTCCTGAATGTTTTCAGGAAAAAACGCGTACGCCCTCTTTGGCCAAGGGCATCATTGTCAACGTTTTGCCACTTTTCATGTGCTTTAAAGGCGAGTCGAATCTACCTCCTGAAATCTGTTTCCGGCAATTCTGCCTTTCTCAAATCCTCTTCGTTGCCTTCCCTCAATATATTTGTGGACGAGAGTTATCATTTATAACTGTGCAGGTTTGTGAATTGCAGTGGCCCTGAGCTCCATTTGTCAACTCGCTTTTTTGGGAGCTGGCCGCAAAAGCGCAGGATTGCTTCAGGCCCTATTCTGGTTCCGGGGGGCAGGCTGAGCCTGTGCTTCATTCTTCTTCCTGATGGGGAAATAGAGTGACCTCTGCCTGTCCCAACACCTAGAGCTAGTCTCTCATTGGTTCCCCGTCTTCCCATTCATCCTCAGGACAAATTGCAACCTGTACGAAACAAACAGGAGGTTCAAGGTGCTGATTCTCCAAGTAGGGAGATTGTTAGTAAAGCGGCTGGAATGGCGAACCCGAGCACAAGGAGAGGAGAAATGAGGTGCGTTTTAGAAACCTTTCCCGATCACACGGTGTACCATCTTCTGGGTTTCCCAGGCATGTTTTCGATGTAGGAAGATGCCCTTGAACCTGGAGATTTGGGACCCATGCGGTGGGTACCGCGCGGTATTACTTTAAAGCGTCTGCGTTTGCTCACCCAACCTCACCAAACCTCTCAGCCCCAAGAGTGTCCAGCCTTATGTCTCATCCAGCTGTGCGTCTAGATATGGTCAGTCCAGGTTGCATCAGAGCCCCCGAACGGATTTTGTAAGAATTTCTCTCTCTTTCACTCTCTTTGTTTTATGGGCTTCATTTTAAGTAATTTATTTTGATAATGGGGTTGAGCTGCTTTTCCCTGCTGTGTTTATGCCGCTTTACACCCTCTTGATTCAACTCCAGAGAGATATCAATACATAGGTTTTAAGATCCTTGCTAATCAGATATATTCTTGTGCGGTGAATAGGGGGTGTTGAGTCCAGTTCACTGAGCAGGGAGGAGGTCTTGTCTGTTACATATTTGGCTTATGGAACGGTATGTGAGCTAATATCAAACCCTTGTTTTATGCATCACCCCACCTCACCTTTCCCGTTAAGCAGCCATAGTGTGTCTTCTAAATGTGTGACTCTCTTCTGTTTTGTAATTCAATTCAAGTGTAGCGATTTTGACATGCCCTCTATAAGTGATATCTTAGGATAAGTGTCTTTTTCTGTGTGACCTATTTCACTTAGAATCCTCGTCCCTAAATCCACTCATCATGCTGCTACTAGCCTTATGACATTGATTTCATGGCTGAGTGATATTCCATTGTGCCTAAGTACCACAACTTCTTTATCCATTTTTCTCTTTCCTGGGATGTTTAAGGTGTACCGAAGTGGAGGTTCTTGTACACAGAGCAGCCCTAAACTTTGGGGTGCCTGTGTCTTGTTGATTTTTAGTTTTCCCAATTTATACGCCCATGAGTGGAAGTGCCCTATGCTCTCTCAGCTGTGTTTATTACATTTTTCAGGAAACACCGTACACTTCTCCAGAGTGGCTGTTGGCAACTGACATCCCGCCCATCAGCGTAGCAAGGCTCCCATGTCTCCATGGCCTGTCCTGCATTTCTGGTTTTTACACTTTTTGCAGCATGGCCCTTTTGACCGATGGCAAGCGAGACTTCTTTGCAGTGCTGATTTGCACTTCTGGCTTGCTTGGTTGGCCAAAAAGGGCGTACGCGTTTTTTCCTGAATGTATTCAGGAAAAAACGCGTACGCCCTTTTTGGCTAAGGGCATCATTGTCAACGTTTTGCCACTTTTCATGTGCTTTAAAGGCGAGTCGAATCTACCTCCTGAAATCTCTTTCCTGCAATTCTGCCTTGCTTTCAAATCCTCTTCGTTGCCTTCCCTCAATATATTTGTGGACGAGAGTTATCATTTATAACTGTGCAGGTTTGTGAATTGCAGTGGCCCTGAGCTCCATTTGTCAACTCGCTTTTTTGGGAGCTGGCCGCAAAAGCGCAGGATTGCTTCAGGCCCTATTCTGGTTCCGGGGGGCAGGCTGAGCCTGTGCTTCATTCTTCTTCCTGATGGGGAAATAGAGTGACCTGTGCCTGTCCCAACACCTAGAGCTAGTCTCTCATTGGTTCCCCGTCTTCCCGTTCATCCTCAGGACAAATTGCAACCTGTACGAAACAAACAGGAGGTTCAAGGTGCTGATTCTCCAAGTAGGGAGATTGTTAGTAAAGCGGCTGGAATGGCGAACCCGAGCACAAGGAGAGGAGAAATGAGGTGCGTTTTAGAAACCTTTCCCGATCACACGGTGTACCATCTTCTGGGTTTCCCAGGCATGTTTTCGATGTAGGAAGATGCCCTTGAACCTGGAGATTTGGGACCCATGCGGTGGGTACCGCGCGGTATTACTTTAAAGCGTCTGCGTTTGCTCACCCAACCTCACCAAACCTCTCAGCCCCAAGAGTGTCCAGCCTTATGTCTCATCCAGCTGTGCGTCTAGATATGGTCAGTCCAGGTTGCATCAGAGCCCCCGAACGGATTTTGTAAGAATTTCTCTCTCTTTCACTCTCTTTGTTTTATGGGCTTCATTTTAAGTAATTTATTTTGATAATGGGGTTGAGCTGCTTTTCCCTGCTGTGTTTATGCCGCTTTACACCCTCTTGATTCAACTCCAGAGAGATATCAATACATAGGTTTTAAGATCCTTGCTAATCAGATATATTCTTGTGCGGTGAATAGGGGGTGTTGAGTCCAGTTCACTGAGCAGGGAGGAGGTCTTGTCTGTTACATATTTGGCTTATGGAACGGTATGTGAGCTAATATCAAACCCTTGTTTTATGCATCACCCCACCTCACCTTTCCCGTTAAGCAGCCATAGTGTGTCTTCTAAATGTGTGACTGTGTTCTGTTTTGTAATTCAATTCAAGTGTAGCGATTTTGACATGCCCTCTATAAGTGATATCTTAGGATAAGTGTCTTTTTCTGTGTGACCTATTTCACTTAGAATCCTCGTCCCTAAATCCACTCATCATGCTGCTACTAGCCTTATGACATTGATTTCATGGCTGAGTGATATTCCATTGTGCCTAAGTACCACAACTTCTTTATCCATTTTTCTCTTTCCTGGGATGTTTAAGGTGTACCGAAGTGGAGGTTCTTGTACACAGAGCAGCCCTAAACTTTGGGGTGCCTGTGTGTTGTTGATTTTTAGTTTTCCCAATTTATACGCCCATGAGTGGAAGTGCCCTATGCTCTCTCAGCTGTGTTTATTACATGTTTCATGACACACCGTACACTTCTCCAGAGTGGCTGTTGGCAACTGACATCCCGCCCATCAGCGTAGCAAGGCTCCCATGTCTCCATGGCCTGTCCTGCATTTCTGGTTTTTACACTTTTTGCAGCATGGCCCTTTTGACCGATGGCAAGCGAGACTTCTTTGCAGTGCTGATTTGCACTTCTGGCTTGCTTGGTTGGCCAGAAAGGGCGCACGCGTTTTTTCCTGAATGTTTTCAGGAAAAAACGCGTACGCCCTTTTTGGCCAAGGGCATCATTGTCAACGTTTTGCCACTTTTCATGTGCTTTAAAGGCGAGTCGAATCTACCTCCTGAAATCTGTTTCCTGCAATTCTGCCTTGCTTTCAAATCCTCTTCGTTGCCTTCCCTCAATATATTTGTGGACGAGAGTTATCATTTATAACTGTGCAGGTTTGTGAATTGCAGTGGCCCTGAGCTCCATTTGTCAACTCGCTTTTTTGGGAGCTGGCCGCAAAAGCGCAGGATTGCTTCAGTCCCTATTCTGGTTCCGGAGGGCAGGCTGAGCCTTTGCTTCATTCTTCTTCCTGATGGGGAAATAGAGTGACCTGTGCCTGTCCCAACACCTAGAGCTAGTCTCTCATTGGTTCCCCGTCTTCCCGTTCATCCTCAGGACAAATTGCAACCTGTACGAAACAAACAGGAGCTTCAAGGTGCTAATTCTCCAAGTAGGGAGATTGTCAGTAAAGCGGCTGGAATGGCGAACCCGAGCACAAGGAGAGGAGAAATGAGGTGCGTTTTAGAAACGTTTCCCGATCACACGGTGTACCATCTTCTGGGTTTCCCAGGCATGTTTTCGATGTAGGAAGATGCCCTTGAACCTGGAGATTTGGGACCCATGGGGTGGGTACCGCGCGGTATTACTTTAAAGCGTCTGCGTTTGCTCACCCAACCTCACCAAACCTCTCAGCCCCAAGAGTGTCCAGCCTTATGTCTCATCCAGCTGTGCGTCTAGATATGGTCAATCCAGGTTGCATCAGAGCCCCCGAACGGATTTTGTAATAATTTCTCTCTCTTTCACTGTCTTTGTTTTATGGGGTTCATTTTAAGTAATTTATTTTGATAATGGGGTTGAGCTGCTTTTCCCTGCTGTCTTTATACCGCTTTACACCCTCTTGATTCAACTCCAGAGAGATATCAATACATAGGTTTTAAGATTCTTGCTAGTCAGATATATTCTTGTGCGGTGAATAGGGGGTGTTGAGTCCAGTTCACTGAGCAGGGAGGAGGTCTTGTCTTTTACATATTTGGCTTATGGAACGGTGTGTGAGCTAATATCAAACCCTTGTTTTATGCATCACAGAACCTCACCTTTCCCGTTACGCAGCCATAGTGTGTCTTCTAAATGTGTGACTGTGTTCTGTTTTGTAATTCAGTTCAAGTGTAGCGATTTTGACATGCCCTCTATAAGTGATATCTTAGGATAAGTGTCTTTTTCTGTGTGACCTATTTCACTTAGAATCCTCGTCCCTAAATCCACTCATCATGCTGCTACTAGCCTTATGACATTGATTTCATGGCTGAGTGATATTCCATTGTGCCTAAGTACCACAACTTCTTTATCCATTTTTCTCTTTCCTGGGATGTTTAAGGTGTACCGAAGTGGAGGTTCTTGTACACAGAGCAGCCCTAAACTTTGGGGTGCCTGTGTCTTGTTGATTTTTAGTTTTCCCAATTTATACGCCCATGAGTGGAAGTGCCCTATGCTCTCTCAGCTGTGTTTATTACATGTTTCAGGACACACCGTACACTTCTCCAGAGTGGCTGTTGGCAACTGACATCCCGCCCATCAGCGTAGCAAGGCTCCCATGTCTCCATGGCCTGTCCTGCATTTCTGGTTTTTACACTTTTTGCAGCATGGCCCTTTTGACCGATGGCAAGCGAGACTTCTTTGCAGTGCTGATTTGCACTTCTGGCTTGCTTGGTTGGCCAAAAAGGGCGTACGCGTTTTTTCCTGAATGTATTCAGGAAAAAACGCGTACGCCCTTTTTGGCTAAGGGCATCATTGTCAACGTTTTGCCACTTTTCATGTGCTTTAAAGGCGAGTCGAATCTACCTCCTGAAATCTGTTTCCTGCAATTCTGCCTTGCTTTCAAATCCTCTTCGTTGCCTTCCCTCAATATATTTGTGGACGAGAGTTATCATTTATAACTGTGCAGGTTTGTGAATTGCAGTGGCCCTGAGCTCCATTTGTCAACTCGCTTTTTTGGGAGCTGGCCGCAAAAGCGCAGGATTGCTTCAGGCCCTATTCTGGTTCCGGGGGGCAGGCTGAGCCTGTGCTTCATTCTTCTTCCTGATGGGGAAATAGAGTGACCTGTGCCTGTCCCAACACCTAGAGCTAGTCTCTCATTGGTTCCCCGTCTTCCCGTTCATCCTCAGGACAAATTGCAACCTGTACGAAACAAACAGGAGGTTCAAGGTGCTGATTCTCCAAGTAGGGAGATTGTCAGTAAAGCGGCTGGAATGGCGAACCCGAGCACAAGGAGAGGAGAAATGAGGTGCGTGTTAGAAACCTTTCCCGATCACACGGTGTACCATCTTCTGGGTTTCCCAGGCATGTTTTCGATGTAGGAAGATGCCCTTGAACCTGGAGATTTGGGACCCATGCGGTGGGTACCGCGCGGTATTACTTTAAAGCGTCTGCGTTTGCTCACCCAACCTCACCAAACCTCTCAGCCCCAAGAGTGTCCAGCCTTATGTCTCATCCAGCTGTGCGTCTAGATATGGTCAATCCAGGTTGCATCAGAGCCCCCGAACGGATTTTGTAAGAATTTCTCTCTCTTTCACTGTCTTTGTTTTATGGGGTTCATTTTAAGTAATTTATTTTGATAATGGGGTTGAGCTGCTTTTCCCTGCTGTGTTTATGCCGCTTTACACTCTCTTGATTCAACTCCAGAGAGATATCAATACATAGGTTTTAAGATTCTTGCTAGTCAGATATATTCTTGTGCGGTGAATAGGGGGTGTTGAGTCCAGTTCACTGAGCAGGGAGGAGGTCTTGTCTGTTACATATTTGGCTTATGGAACGGTATGTGAGCTAATATCAAACCCTTGTTTTATGCATCACCCCACCTCACCTTTCCCGTTAAGCAGCCATAGTGTGTCTTCTAAATGTGTGACTCTGTTCTGTTTTGTAATTCAATTCAAGTGTAGCGATTTTGACATGCCCTCTATAAGTGATATCTTAGGATAAGTGTCTTTTTCTGTGTGACCTATTTCACTTAGAATCCTCGTCCCTAAATCCACTCATCATGCTGCTACTAGCCTTATGACATTGATTTCATGGCTGAGTGATATTCCATTGTGCCTAAGTACCACAACTTCTTTATCCATTTTTCTCTTTCCTGGGATGTTTAAGGTGTACTGAAGTGGAGGTTCTTGTACACAGAGCAGCCCTAAACTTTGGGGTGCCTGTGTCTTGTTGATTTTTAGTTTTCCCAATTTATACGCCCATGAGTGGAAGTGCCCTATGCTCTCTCAGCTGTGTTTATTACATGTTTCAGGACACACCGTACACTTCTCCAGAGTGGCTGTTGGCAACTGACATCCCGCCCATCAGCGTAGCAAGGCTCCCATGTCTCCATGGCCTGTCCTGCATTTCTGGTTTTTACACTTTTTGCAGCATGGCCCTTTTGACCGATGGCAAGCGAGACTTCTTTGCAGTGCTGATTTGCACTTCTGGCTTGCTTGGTTGGCCAAAGAGGGCGTAAGCGTTTTTTCCTGAATGTTTTCAGGAAAAAACGCGTACGCCCTCTTTGGCCAAGGGCATCATTGTCAACGTTTTGCCACTTTTCATGTGCTTTAAAGGCGAGTCGAATCTACCTCCTGAAATCTGTTTCCGGCAATTCTGCCTTTCTCAAATCCTCTTCGTTGCCTTCCCTCAATATATTTGTGGACGAGAGTTATCATTTATACCTGTGCAGGTTTGTGAATTGCAGTGGCCCTGAGCTCCATTTGTCAACTCGCTTTTTTGGGAGCTGGCCGCAAAAGCGCAGGATTGCTTCAGGCCCTATTCTGGTTCCGGGGGGCAGGCTGAGCCTGTGCTTCATTCTTCTTCCTGATGGGGAAATAGAGTGACCTCTGCCTGTCCCAACACCTAGAGCTAGTCTCTCATTGGTTCCCCGTCTTCCCGTTCATCCTCAGGACAAATTGCAACCTGTACGAAACAAACAGGAGGTTCAAGGTGCTGATTCTCCAAGTAGGGAGATTGTTAGTAAAGCGGCTGGAATGGCGAACCCGAGCACAAGGAGAGGAGAAATGAGGTGCGTTTTAGAAACCTTTCCCGATCACACGGTGTACCATCTTCTGGGTTTCCCAGGCATGTTTTCGATATAGGACGATGCCCTTGAACCTGGAGATTTGGGACCCATGCGGTGGGTACCGCGCGGTATTACTTTAAAGCGTCTGCGTTTGCTCACCCAACCTCACCAAACCTCTCAGCCCCAAGAGTGTCCAGCCTTATGTCTCATCCAGCTGTGCGTCTAGATATGGTCAATCCAGGTTGCATCAGAGCCCCCGAACGGATTTTGTAAGAATTTCTCTCTCTTTCACTGTCTTTGTTTTATGGGGTTCATTTTAAGTAATTTATTTTGATAATGGGGTTGAGCTGCTTTTCCCTGCTGTGTTTATGCCGCTTTACACCCTCTTGATTCAACTCCAGAGAGATATCAATACATAGGTTTTAAGATTCTTGCTAGTCAGATATATTCTTGTGCGGTGAATAGGGGGTGTTGAGTCCAGTTCACTGAGCAGGGAGGAGGTCTTGTCTGTTACATATTTGGCTTATGGAACGGTATGTGAGCTAATATCAAACCCTTGTTTTATGCATCACCCCACCTCACCTTTCCCGTTAAGCAGCCATAGTGTGTCTTCTAAATGTGTGACTCTGTTCTGTTTTGTAATTCAATTCAAGTGTAGCGATTTTGACATGCCCTCTATAAGTGATATCTTAGGATAAGTGTCTTTTTCTGTGTGACCTATTTCACTTAGAATCCTCGTCCCTAAATCCACTCATCATGCTGCTACTAGCCTTATGACATTGATTTCATGGCTGAGTGATATTCCATTGTGCCTAAGTACCACAACTTCTTTATCCATTTTTCTCTTTCCTGGGATGTTTAAGGTGTACTGAAGTGGAGGTTCTTGTACACAGAGCAGCCCTAAACTTTGGGGTGCCTGTGTGTTGTTGATTTTTAGTTTTCCCAATTTATACGCCCATGAGTGGAAGTGCCCTATGCTCTCTCAGCTGTGTTTATTGCATGTTTCAGGACACACCGTACACTTCTCCAGAGTGGCTGTTGGCAACTGACATCCCGCCCATCAGCGTAGCAAGGCTCCCATGTCTCCATGGCCTGTCCTGCATTTCTGGTTTTTACACTTTTTGCAGCATGGCCCTTTTGACCGATGGCAAGCGAGACTTCTTTGCAGTGCTGATTTGCACTTCTGGCTTGCTTGGTTGGCCAAAGAGGGCGTACGCGTTTTTTCCTGAATGTTTTCAGGAAAAAACGCGTACGCCCTCTTTGGCCAAGGGCATCATTGTCAACGTTTTGCCGCTTTTCATGTGCTTTAAAGGCGAGTCGAATCTACCTCCTGAAATCTGTTTCCTGCAATTCTGCCTTGCTTTCAAATCCTCTTCGTTGCCTTCCCTCAATATATTTGTGGACGAGAGTTATCATTTATAACTGTGCAGGTTTGTGAATTGCAGTGGCCCTGAGCTCCATTTGTCAACTCGCTTTTTTGGGAGCTGGCCGCAAAAGCGCAGGATTGCTTCAGGCCCTATTCTGGTTCCGGGGGGCAGGCTGAGCCTGTGCTTCATTCTTCTTCCTGATGGGGAAATAGAGTGACCTCTGCCTGTCCCAACACCTAGAGCTAGTCTCTCATTGGTTCCCCGTCTTCCCGTTCATCCTCAGGACAAATTGCAACCTGTACGAAACAAACAGGAGGTTCAAGGTGCTGATTCTCCACGTAGGGAGATTGTTAGTAAAGCGGCTGGAATGGCGAACCCGAGCACAAGGAGAGGAGAAATGAGGTGCGTTTTAGAAACCTTTCCCGCTCACACGGTGTACCATCTTCTGGGTTTCCCAGGCATGTTTTCGATGTAGGAAGATGCCCTTGAACCTGGAGATTTGGAACCCATGGGGTGGGTACCGCGCGGTATTACTTTAAAGCGTCTGCGTTTGCTCACCCAACCTCACCAAACCTCTCAGCCCCAAGAGTGTCCAGCCTTATGTCTCATCCAGCTGTGCGTCTAGATATGGTCAATCCAGGTTGCATCAGAGCCCCCGAACGGATTTTGTAAGAATTTCTCTCTCTTTCACTGTCTTTGTTTTATGGGGTTCATTTTAAGTAATTTATTTTGATAATGGGGTTGAGCTGCTTTTCCCTGCTGTGTTTATGCCGCTTTACACCCTCTTGATTCAACTCCAGAGAGATATCAATACATAGGTTTTAAGATTCTTGCTAGTCAGATATATTCTTGTGCGGTGAATAGGGGGTGTTGAGTCCAGTTCACTGAGCAGGGAGGAGGTCTTGTCTGTTACATATTTGGCTTATGGAACGGTATGTGAGCTAATATCAAACCCTTGTTTTATGCATCACCCCACCTCACCTTTCCCGTTAAGCAGCCATAGTGTGTCTTCTAAATGTGTGACTCTGTTCTGTTTTGTAATTCAATTCAAGTGTAGCGATTTTGACATGCCCTCTATAAGTGATATCTTAGGATAAGTGTCTTTTTCTGTGTGACCTATTTCACTTAGAATCCTCGTCCCTAAATCCACTCATCATGCTGCTACTAGCCTTATGACATTGATTTCATGGCTGAGTGATATTCCATTGTGCCTAAGTACCACAACTTCTTTATCCATTTTTCTCTTTCCTGGGATGTTTAAGGTGTACTGAAGTGGAGGTTCTTGTACACAGAGCAGCCCTAAACTTTGGGGTGCCTGTGTGTTGTTGATTTTTAGTTTTCCCAATTTATACGCCCATGAGTGGAAGTGCCCTATGCTCTCTCAGCTGTGTTTATTACATGTTTCAGGACACAACGTACACTTCTCCAGAGTGGCTGTTGGCAACTGACATCCCGCCCATCAGCGTAGCAAGGCTCCCATGTCTCCATGGCCTGTCCTGCATTTCTGGTTTTTACACTTTTTGCAGCATGGCCC
This sequence comes from Eubalaena glacialis, assembly GCF_028564815.1. NCBI lineage: Eukaryota > Metazoa > Chordata > Mammalia > Artiodactyla > Balaenidae > Eubalaena > Eubalaena glacialis. The sequence goes on from NC_083716.1 coordinate 143,628,043, forward strand.
TTTTGACCGATGGCAAGCGAGACTTCTTTGCAGTGCTGATTTGCACTTCTGGCTTGCTTGGTTGGCCAAAGAGGGCGTACGCGTTTTTTCCTGAATGTATTCAGGAAAAAACGCGTACGCCCTCTTTGGCCAAGGGCATCATTGTCAACGTTTTGCCACTTTTCATGTGCTTTAAAGGCGAGTCGAATCTACCTCCTGAAATCTGTTTCCTGCAATTCTGCCTTGCTTTCAAATCCTCTTCGTTGCCTTCCCTCAATATATTTGTGGACGAGAGTTATCATTTATAACTGTGCAGGTTTGTGAATTGCAGTGGCCCTGAGCTCCATTTGTCAACTCGCTTTTTTGGGAGCTGGCCGCAAAAGCGCAGGATTGCTTCAGGCCCTATTCTGGTTCCGGGGGGCAGGCTGAACCTGTGCTTCATTCTTCTTCCTGATGGGGAAATAGAGTGACCTCTGCCTGTCCCAACACCTAGAGCTAGTCTCTCATTGGTTCCCCGTCTTCCCGTTCATCCTCAGGACAAATTGCAACCTGTACGAAACAAACAGGAGGTTCAAGGTGCTGATTCTCCAAGTAGGGAGATTGTCAGTAAAGCGGCTGGAATGGCGAACCCGAGCACAAGGAGAGGAGAAATGAGGTGCGTGTTAGAAACCTTTCCCGATCACACGGTGTACCATCTTCTGGGTTTCCCAGGCATGTTTTCGATGTAGGAAGATGCCCTTGAACCTGGAGATTTGGGACCCATGCGGTGGGTACCGCGCGGTATTACTTTAAAGCGTCTGCGTTTGCTCACCCAACCTCACCAAACCTCTCAGCCCCAAGAGTGTCCAGCCTTATGTCTCATCCAGCTGTGCGTCTAGATATGGTCAATCCAGGTTGCATCAGAGCCCCCGAACGGATTTTGTAAGAATTTCTCTCTCTTTCACTGTCTTTGTTTTATGGGGTTCATTTTAAGTAATTTATTTTGATAATGGGGTTGAGCTGCTTTTCCCTGCTGTGTTTATGCCGCTTTACACCCTCTTGATTCAACTCCAGAGAGATATCAATACATAGGTTTTAAGATTCTTGCTAGTCAGATATATTCTTGTGCGGTGAATAGGGGGTGTTGAGTCCAGTTCACTGAGCAGGGAGGAGGTCTTGTCTGTTACATATTTGGCTTATGGAACGGTATGTGAGCTAATATCAAACCCTTGTTTTATGCATCACCCCACCTCACCTTTCCCGTTAAGCAGCCATAGTGTGTCTTCTAAATGTGTGACTCTGTTCTGTTTTGTAATTCAATTCAAGTGTAGCGATTTTGACATGCCCTCTATAAGTGATATCTTAGGATAAGTGTCTTTTTCTGTGTGACCTATTTCACTTAGAATCCTCGTCCCTAAATCCACTCATCATGCTGCTACTAGCCTTATGACATTGATTTCATGGCTGAGTGATATTCCATTGTGCCTAAGTACCACAACTTCTTTATCCATTTTTCTCTTCCCTGGGATGTTTAAGGTGTACTGAAGTGGAGGTTCTTGTACACAGAGCAGCCCTAAACTTTGGGGTGCCTGTGTGTTGTTGATTTTTAGTTTTCCCAATTTATACGCCCATGAGTGGAAGTGCCCTATGCTCTCTCAGCTGTGTTTATTACATGTTTCAGGACACACCGTACACTTCTCCAGAGTGGCTGTTGGCAACTGACATCCCGCCCATCAGCGTAGCAAGGCTCCCATGTCTCCATGGCCTGTCCTGCATTTCTGGTTTTTACACTTTTTGCAGCATGGCCCTTTTGACCGATGGCAAGCGAGACTTCTTTGCAGTGCTGATTTGCACTTCTGGCTTGCTTGGTTGGCCAAAGAGGGCGTACGCGTTTTTTCCTGAATGTATTCAGGAAAAAACGCGTACGCCCTCTTTGGCCAAGGGCATCATTGTCAACGTTTTGCCACTTTTCATGTGCTTTAAAGGCGAGTCGAATCTACCTCCTGAAATCTGTTTCCTGCAATTCTGCCTTGCTTTCAAATCCTCTTCGTTGCCTTCCCTCAATATATTTGTGGACGAGAGTTATCATTTATAACTGTGCAGGTTTGTGAATTGCAGTGGCCCTGAGCTCCATTTGTCAACTCGCTTTTTTGGGAGCTGGCCACAAAAGCGCAGGATTGCTTCAGGCCCTATTCTGGTTCCGGGGGGCAGGCTGAGCCTGTGCTTCATTCTTCTTCCTGATGGGGAAATAGAGTGACCTCTGCCTGTCCCAACACCTAGAGCTAGTCTCTCATTGGTTCCCCGTCTTCCCGTTCATCCTCAGGACAAATTGCAACCTGTACGAAACAAACAGGAGGTTCAAGGTGCTGATTCTCCAAGTAGGGAGATTGTCAGTAAAGCGGCTGGAATGGCGAACCCGAGCACAAGGAGAGGAGAAATGAGGTGCGTTTTAGGAACCTTTCCCGATCACACGGTGTACCATCTTCTGGGTTTCCCAGGCATGTTTTCGATGTAGGAAGATGCCCTTGAACCTGGAGATTTGGGACCCATGGGGTGGGTACCGCGCGGTATTACTTTAAAGCGTCTGCGTTTGCTCACCCAACCTCACCAAACCTCTCAGCCCCAAGAGTGTCCAGCCTTATGTCTCATCCAGCTGTGCGTCTAGATATGGTCAATCCAGGTTGCATCAGAGCCCCCGAACGGATTTTGTAAGAATTTCTCTCTCTTTCACTCTCTTTGTTTTATGGGGTTCATTTTAAGTAATTTATTTTGATAATGGGGTTGAGCTGCTTTTCCCTGCTGTGTTTATGCCGCTTTACACCCTCTTGATTCAACTCCAGAGAGATATCAATACATAGGTTTTAAGATTCTTGCTAGTCAGATATATTCTTGTGCGGTGAATTGGGGGTGTTGAGTCCAGTTCGCTCAGCAGGGAGGAGGTCTTGTCTGTTACATATTTGGCTTATGGAACGGTATGTGAGCTAATATCAAACCCTTGTTTTATGCATCACCCCACCTCACCTTTCCCGTTAAGCAGCCATAGTGTGTCTTCTAAATGTGTGACTCTGTTCTGTTTTGTAATTCAATTCAAGTGTAGCGATTTTGACATGCCCTCTATAAGTGATATCTTAGGATAAGTGTCTTTTTCTGTGTGACCTATTTCACTTAGAATCCTCGTCCCTAAATCCACTCATCATGCTGCTACTAGCCTTATGACATTGATTTCATGGCTGAGTGATATTCCATTGTGCCTAAGTACCACAACTTCTTTATCCATTTTTCTCTTTCCTGGGATGTTTAAGGTGTACTGAAGTGGAGGTTCTTGTACACAGAGCAGCCCTAAACTTTGGGGTGCCTGTGTGTTGTTGATTTTTAGTTTTCCCAATTTATACGCCCATGAGTGGAAGTGCCCTATGCTCTCTCAGCTGTGTTTATTACATGTTTCAGGACACACCGTACACTTCTCCAGAGTGGCTGTTGGCAACTGACATCCCGCCCATCAGCGTAGCAAGGCTCCCATGTCTCCATGGCCTGTCCTGCATTTCTGGTTTTTACACTTTTTGCAGCATGGCCCTTTTGACCGATGGCAAGCGAGACTTCTTTGCAGTGCTGATTTGCACTTCTGGCTTGCTTGGTTGGCCAAAGAGGGCGTACGCGTTTTTTCCTGAATGTATTCAGGAAAAAACGCGTACGCCCTCTTTGGCCAAGGGCATCATTGTCAACGTTTTGCCACTTTTCATGTGCTTTAAAGGCGAGTCGAATCTACCTCCTGAAATCTGTTTCCTGCAATTCTGCCTTGCTTTCAAATCCTCTTCGTTGCCTTCCCTCAATATATTTGTGGACGAGAGTTATCATTTATAACTGTGCAGGTTTGTGAATTGCAGTGGCCCTGAGCTCCATTTGTCAACTCGCTTTTTTGGGAGCTGGCCACAAAAGCGCAGGATTGCTTCAGGCCCTATTCTGGTTCCGGGGGGCAGGCTGAGCCTGTGCTTCATTCTTCTTCCTGATGGGGAAATAGAGTGACCTGTGCCTGTCCCACCACCTAGAGCTAGTCTCTCATTGGTTCCCCGTCTTCCCGTTCATCCTCAGGACAAATTGCAACCTGTACGAAACAAACAGGAGGTTCAAGGTGCTGATTCTCCAAGTAGGGAGATTGTCAGTAAAGCGGCTGGAATGGCGAACCCGAGCACAAGGAGAGGAGAAATGAGGTGCGTTTTAGGAACCTTTCCCGATCACACGGTGTACCATCTTCTGGGTTTCCCAGGCATGTTTTCGATGTAGGAAGATGCCCTTGAACCTGGAGATTTGGGACCCATGGGGTGGGTACCGCGCGGTATTACTTTAAAGCGTCTGCGTTTGCTCACCCAACCTCACCAAAACTCTCAGCCCCAAGAGTGTCCAGCCTTATGTCTCATCCAGCTGTGCGTCTAGATATGGTCAATCCAGGTTGCATCAGAGCCCCCGAACGGATTTTGTAAGAATTTCTCTCTCTTTCACTCTCTTTGTTTTATGGGGTTCATTTTAAGTAATTTATTTTGATAATGGGGTTGAGCTGCTTTTCCCTGCTGTGTTTATGCCGCTTTACACCCTCTTGATTCAACTCCAGAGAGATATCAATACATAGGTTTTAAGATTCTTGCTAGTCAGATATATTCTTGTGCGGTGAATAGGGGGTGTTGAGTCCAGTTCACTGAGCAGGGAGGAGGTCTTGTCTGTTACATATTTGGCTTATGGAACGGTATGTGAGCTAATTTCAAACCCTTGTTTTATGCATCACCCCACCTCACCTTTCCCGTTAAGCAGCCATAGTGTGTCTTCTAAATGTGTGACTCTGTTCTGTTTTGTAATTCAATTCAAGTGTAGCGATTTTGACATGCCCTCTATAAGTGATATCTTAGGATAAGTGTCTTTTTCTGTGTGACCTATTTCACTTAGAATCCTCGTCCCTAAATCCACTCATCATGCTGCTACTAGCCTTATGACATTGATTTCATGGCTGAGTGATATTCCATTGTGCCTAAGTACCACAACTTCTTTATCCATTTTTCTCTTTCCTGGGATGTTTAAGGTGTACTGAAGTGGAGGTTCTTGTACACAGAGCAGCCCTAAACTTTGGGGTGCCTGTGTCTTGTTGATTTTTAGTTTTCCCAATTTATACGCCCATGAGTGGAAGTGCCCTATGCTCTCTCAGCTGTGTTTATTACATGTTTCAGGACACACCGTACACTTCTCCAGAGTGGCTGTTGGCAACTGACATCCCGCCCATCAGCGTAGCAAGGCTCCCATGTCTCCATGGCCTGTCCTGCATTTCTGGTTTTTACACTTTTTGCAGCATGGCCCTTTTGACCGATGGCAAGCGAGACTTCTTTGCAGTGCTGATTTGCACTTCTGGCTTGCTTGGTTGGCCAAAGAGGGCGTACGCGTTTTTTCCTGAATGTATTCAGGAAAAAACGCGTACGCCCTCTTTGGCCAAGGGCATCATTGTCAACGTTTTGCCACTTTTCATGTGCTTTAAAGGCGAGTCGAATCTACCTCCTGAAATCTGTTTCCTGCAATTCTGCCTTGCTTTCAAATCCTCTTCGTTGCCTTCCCTCAATATATTTGTGGACGAGAGTTATCATTTATAACTGTGCAGGTTTGTGAATTGCAGTGGCCCTGAGCTCCATTTGTCAACTCGCTTTTTTGGGAGCTGGCCACAAAAGCGCAGGATTGCTTCAGGCCCTATTCTGGTTCCGGGGGGCAGGCTGAGCCTGTGCTTCATTCTTCTTCCTGATGGGGAAATAGAGTGACCTCTGCCTGTCCCAACACCTAGAGCTAGTCTCTCATTGGTTCCCCGTCTTCCCGTTCATCCTCAGGACAAATTGCAACCTGTACGAAACAAACAGGAGGTTCAAGGTGCTGATTCTCCAAGTAGGGAGATTGTTAGTAAAGCGGCTGGAATGGCGAACCCGAGCACAAGGAGAGGAGAAATGAGGTGCGTTTTAGGAACCTTTCCCGATCACACGGTGTACCATCTTCTGGGTTTCCCAGGCATGTTTTCGATGTAGGAAGATGCCCTTGAACCTGGAGATTTGGGACCCATGGGGTGGGTACCGCGCGGTATTACTTTAAAGCGTCTGCGTTTGCTCACCCAACCTCACCAAACCTCTCAGCCCCAAGAGTGTCCAGCCTTATGTCTCATCCAGCTGTGCGTCTAGATATGGTCAATCCAGGTTGCATCAGAGCCCCCGAACGGATTTTGTAAGAATTTCTCTCTCTTTCACTCTCTTTGTTTTATGGGGTTCATTTTAAGTAATTTATTTTGATAATGGGGTTGAGCTGCTTTTCCCTGCTGTGTTTATGCCGCTTTACACCCTCTTGATTCAACTCCAGAGAGATATCAATACATAGGTTTTAAGATTCTTGCTAGTCAGATATATTCTTGTGCGGTGAATTGGGGGTGTTGAGTCCAGTTCGCTCAGCAGGGAGGAGGTCTTGTCTGTTACATATTTGGCTTATGGAACGGTATGTGAGCTAATATCAAACCCTTGTTTTATGCATCACCCCACCTCACCTTTCCCGTTAAGCAGCCATAGTGTGTCTTCTAAATGTGTGACTCTGTTCTGTTTTGTAATTCAATTCAAGTGTAGCGATTTTGACATGCCCTCTATAAGTGATATCTTAGGATAAGTGTCTTTTTCTGTGTGACCTATTTCACTTAGAATCCTCGTCCCTAAATCCACTCATCATGCTGCTACTAGCCTTATGACATTGATTTCATGGCTGAGTGATATTCCATTGTGCCTAAGTACCACAACTTCTTTATCCATTTTTCTCTTTCCTGGGATGTTTAAGGTGTACTGAAGTGGAGGTTCTTGTACACAGAGCAGCCCTAAACTTTGGGGTGCCTGTGTGTTGTTGATTTTTAGTTTTCCCAATTTATACGCCCATGAGTGGAAGTGCCCTATGCTCTCTCAGCTGTGTTTATTACATGTTTCAGGACACACCGTACACTTCTCCAGAGTGGCTGTTGGCAACTGACATCCCGCCCATCAGCGTAGCAAGGCTCCCATGTCTCCATGGCCTGTCCTGCATTTCTGGTTTTTACACTTTTTGCAGCATGGCCCTTTTGACCGATGGCAAGCGAGACTTCTTTGCAGTGCTGATTTGCACTTCTGGCTTGCTTGGTTGGCCAAAGAGGGCGTACGCGTTTTTTCCTGAATGTATTCAGGAAAAAACGCGTACGCCCTCTTTGGCCAAGGGCATCATTGTCAACGTTTTGCCACTTTTCATGTGCTTTAAAGGCGAGTCGAATCTACCTCCTGAAATCTGTTTCCTGCAATTCTGCCTTGCTTTCAAATCCTCTTCGTTGCCTTCCCTCAATATATTTGTGGACGAGAGTTATCATTTATAACTGTGCAGGTTTGTGAATTGCAGTGGCCCTGAGCTCCATTTGTCAACTCGCTTTTTTGGGAGCTGGCCACAAAAGCGCAGGATTGCTTCAGGCCCTATTCTGGTTCCGGGGGGCAGGCTGAGCCTGTGCTTCATTCTTCTTCCTGATGGGGAAATAGAGTGACCTCTGCCTGTCCCAACACCTAGAGCTAGTCTCTCATTGGTTTCCCGTCTTCCCGTTCATCCTCAGGACAAATTGCAACCTGTACGAAACAAACAGGAGGTTCAAGGTGCTGATTCTCCAAGTAGGGAGATTGTCAGTAAAGCGGCTGGAATGGCGAACCCGAGCACAAGGAGAGGAGAAATGAGGTGCGTTTTAGGAACCTTTCCCGATCACACGGTGTACCATCTTCTGGGTTTCCCAGGCATGTTTTCGATGTAGGAAGATGCCCTTGAACCTGGAGATTTGGGACCCATGGGGTGGGTACCGCGCGGTATTACTTTAAAGCGTCTGCGTTTGCTCACCCAACCTCACCAAACCTCTCAGCCCCAAGAGTGTCCAGCCTTATGTCTCATCCAGCTGTGCGTCTAGATATGGTCAATCCAGGTTGCATCAGAGCCCCCGAACGGATTTTGTAAGAATTTCTCTCTCTTTCACTCTCTTTGTTTTATGGGGTTCATTTTAAGTAATTTATTTTGATAATGGGGTTGAGCTGCTTTTCCCTGCTGTGTTTATGCCGCTTTACACCCTCTTGATTCAACTCCAGAGAGATATCAATACATAGGTTTTAAGATTCTTGCTAGTCAGATATATTCTTGTGCGGTGAATTGGGGGTGTTGAGTCCAGTTCGCTCAGCAGGGAGGAGGTCTTGTCTGTTACATATTTGGCTTATGGAACGGTATGTGAGCTAATATCAAACCCTTGTTTTATGCATCACCCCACCTCACCTTTCCCGTTAAGCAGCCATAGTGTGTCTTCTAAATGTGTGACTCTGTTCTGTTTTGTAATTCAATTCAAGTGTAGCGATTTTGACATGCCCTCTATAAGTGATATCTTAGGATAAGTGTCTTTTTCTGTGTGACCTATTTCACTTAGAATCCTCGTCCCTAAATCCACTCATCATGCTGCTACTAGCCTTATGACATTGATTTCATGGCTGAGTGATATTCCATTGTGCCTAAGTACCACAACTTCTTTATCCATTTTTCTCTTTCCTGGGATGTTTAAGGTGTACTGAAGTGGAGGTTCTTGTACACAGAGCAGCCCTAAACTTTGGGGTGCCTGTGTCTTGTTGATTTTTAGTTTTCCCAATTTATACGCCCATGAGTGGAAGTGCCCTATGCTCTCTCAGCTGTGTTTATTACATGTTTCAGGACACACCGTACACTTCTCCAGAGTGGCTGTTGGCAACTGACATCCCGCCCATCAGCGTAGCAAGGCTCCCATGTCTCCATGGCCTGTCCTGCATTTCTGGTTTTTACACTTTTTGCAGCATGGCCCTTTTGACCGATGGCAAGCGAGACTTCTTTGCAGTGCTGATTTGCACTTCTGGCTTGCTTGGTTGGCCAAAGAGGGCGTACGCGTTTTTTCCTGAATGTATTCAGGAAAAAACGCGTACGCCCTCTTTGGCCAAGGGCATCATTGTCAACGTTTTGCCACTTTTCATGTGCTTTAAAGGCGAGTCGAATCTACCTCCTGAAATCTGTTTCCTGCAATTCTGCCTTGCTTTCAAATCCTCTTCGTTGCCTTCCCTCAATATATTTGTGGACGAGAGTTATCATTTATAACTGTGCAGGTTTGTGAATTGCAGTGGCCCTGAGCTCCATTTGTCAACTCGCTTTTTTGGGAGCTGGCCACAAAAGCGCAGGATTGCTTCAGGCCCTATTCTGGTTCCGGGGGGCAGGCTGAGCCTGTGCTTCATTCTTCTTCCTGATGGGGAAATAGAGTGACCTCTGCCTGTCCCAACACCTAGAGCTAGTCTCTCATTGGTTTCCCGTCTTCCCGTTCATCCTCAGGACAAATTGCAACCTGTACGAAACAAACAGGAGGTTCAAGGTGCTGATTCTCCAAGTAGGGAGATTGTCAGTAAAGCGGCTGGAATGGCGAACCCGAGCACAAGGAGAGGAGAAATGAGGTGCGTTTTAGGAACCTTTCCCGATCACACGGTGTACCATCTTCTGGGTTTCCCAGGCATGTTTTCGATGTAGGAAGATGCCCTTGAACCTGGAGATTTGGGACCCATGGGGTGGGTACCGCGCGGTATTACTTTAAAGCGTCTGCGTTTGCTCACCCAACCTCACCAAACCTCTCAGCCCCAAGAGTGTCCAGCCTTATGTCTCATCCAGCTGTGCGTCTAGATATGGTCAATCCAGGTTGCATCAGAGCCCCCGAACGGATTTTGTAAGAATTTCTCTCTCTTTCACTCTCTTTGTTTTATGGGGTTCATTTTAAGTAATTTATTTTGATAATGGGGTTGAGCTGCTTTTCCCTGCTGTGTTTATGCCGCTTTACACCCTCTTGATTCAACTCCAGAGAGATATCAATACATAGCTTTTAAGATTCTTGCTAGTCAGATATATTCTTGTGCGGTGAATAGGGGGTGTTGAGTCCAGTTCACTGAGCAGGGAGGAGGTCTTGTCTGTTACATATTTGGCTTATGGAACGGTATGTGAGCTAATATCAAACCCTTGTTTTATGCATCACCCCACCTCACCTTTCCCGTTAAGCAGCCATAGTGTGTCTTCTAAATGTGTGACTCTGTTCTGTTTTGTAATTCAATTCAAGTGTAGCGATTTTGACATGCCCTCTATAAGTGATATCTTAGGATAAGTGTCTTTTTCTGTGTGACCTATTTCACTTAGAATCCTCGTCCCTAAATCCACTCATCATGCTGCTACTAGCCTTATGACATTGATTTCATGGCTGAGTGATATTCCATTGTGCCTAAGTACCACAACTTCTTTATCCATTTTTCTCTTTCCTGGGATGTTTAAGGTGTACTGAAGTGGAGGTTCTTGTACACAGAGCAGCCCTAAACTTTGGGGTGCCTGTGTCTTGTTGATTTTTAGTTTTCCCAATTTATACGCCCATGAGTGGAAGTGCCCTATGCTCTCTCAGCTGTGTTTATTACATGTTTCAGGACACACCGTACACTTCTCCAGAGTGGCTGTTGGCAACTGACATCCCGCCCATCAGCGTAGCAAGGCTCCCATGTCTCCATGGCCTGTCCTGCATTTCTGGTTTTTACACTTTTTGCAGCATGGCCCTTTTGACCGATAGCAAGCGAGACTTCTTTGCAGTGCTGATTTGCACTTCTGGCTTGCTTGGTTGGCCAAAGAGGGCGTACGCGTTTTTTCCTGAATGTATTCAGGAAAAAACGCGTACGCCCTCTTTGGCCAAGGGCATCATTGTCAACGTTTTGCCACTTTTCATGTGCTTTAAAGGCGAGTCGAATCTACCTCCTGAAATCTGTTTCCTGCAATTCTGCCTTGCTTTCAAATCCTCTTCGTTGCCTTCCCTCAATATATTTGTGGACGAGAGTTATCATTTATAACTGTGCAGGTTTGTGAATTGCAGTGGCCCTGAGCTCCATTTGTCAACTCGCTTTTTTGGGAGCTGGCCACAAAAGCGCAGGATTGCTTCAGGCCCTATTCTGGTTCCGGGGGGCAGGCTGAGCCTGTGCTTCATTCTTCTTCCTGATGGGGAAATAGAGTGACCTCTGCCTGTCCCAACACCTAGAGCTAGTCTCTCATTGGTTCCCCGTCTTCCCGTTCATCCTCAGGACAAATTGCAACCTGTACGAAACAAACAGGAGGTTCAAGGTGCTGATTCTCCAAGTAGGGAGATTGTTAGTAAAGCGGCTGGAATGGCGAACCCGAGCACAAGGAGAGGAGAAATGAGGTGCGTTTTAGGAACCTTTCCCGATCACACGGTGTACCATCTTCTGGGTTTCCCAGGCATGTTTTCGATGTAGGAAGATGCCCTTGAACCTGGAGATTTGGGACCCATGGGGTGGGTACCGCGCGGTATTACTTTAAAGCGTCTGCGTTTGCTCACCCAACCTCACCAAACCTCTCAGCCCCAAGAGTGTCCAGCCTTATGTCTCATCCAGCTGTGCGTCTAGATATGGTCAATCCAGGTTGCATCAGAGCCCCCGAACGGATTTTGTAAGAATTTCTCTCTCTTTCACTCTCTTTGTTTTATGGGGTTCATTTTAAGTAATTTATTTTGATAATGGGGTTGAGCTGCTTTTCCCTGCTGTGTTTATGCCGCTTTACACCCTCTTGATTCAACTCCAGAGAGATATCAATACATAGGTTTTAAGATTCTTGCTAGTCAGATATATTCTTGTGCGGTGAATTGGGGGTGTTGAGTCCAGTTCGCTCAGCAGGGAGGAGGTCTTGTCTGTTACATATTTGGCTTATGGAACGGTATGTGAGCTAATATCAAACCCTTGTTTTATGCATCACCCCACCTCACCTTTCCCGTTAAGCAGCCATAGTGTGTCTTCTAAATGTGTGACTCTGTTCTGTTTTGTAATTCAATTCAAGTGTAGCGATTTTGACATGCCCTCTATAAGTGACATCTTAGGATAAGTGTCTTTTTCTGTGTGACCTATTTCACTTAGAATCCTCGTCCCTAAATCCACTCATCATGCTGCTACTAGCCTTATGACATTGATTTCATGGCTGAGTGATATTCCATTGTGCCTAAGTACCACAACTTCTTTATCCATTTTTCTCTTTCCTGGGATGTTTAAGGTGTACTGAAGTGGAGGTTCTTGTACACAGAGCAGCCCTAAACTTTGGGGTGCCTGTGTCTTGTTGATTTTTAGTTTTCCCAATTTATACGCCCATGAGTGGAAGTGCCCTATGCTCTCTCAGCTGTGTTTATTGCATGTTTCAGGACACACCGTACACTTCTCCAGAGTGGCTGTTGGCAACTGACATCCCGCCCATCAGCGTAGCAAGGCTCCCATGTCTCCATGGCCTGTCCTGCATTTCTGGTTTTTACACTTTTTGCAGCATGGCCCTTTTGACCGATGGCAAGCGAGACTTCTTTGCAGTGCTGATTTGCACTTCTGGCTTGCTTGGTTGGCCAAAGAGGGCGTACGCGTTTTTTCCTGAATGTATTCAGGAAAAAACGCGTACGCCCTCTTTGGCCAAGGGCATCATTGTCAACGTTTTGCCACTTTTCATGTGCTTTAAAGGCGAGTCGAATCTACCTCCTGAAATCTGTTTCCTGCAATTCTGCCTTGCTTTCAAATCCTCTTCGTTGCCTTCCCTCAATATATTTGTGGACGAGAGTTATCATTTATAACTGTGCAGGTTTGTGAATTGCAGTGGCCCTGAGCTCCATTTGTCAACTCGCTTTTTTGGGAGCTGGCCACAAAAGCGCAGGATTGCTTCAGGCCCTATTCTGGTTCCGGGGGGCAGGCTGAGCCTGTGCTTCATTCTTCTTCCTGATGGGGAAATAGAGTGACCTCTGCCTGTCCCAACACCTAGAGCTAGTCTCTCATTGGTTTCCCGTCTTCCCGTTCATCCTCAGGACAAATTGCAACCTGTACGAAACAAACAGGAGGTTCAAGGTGCTGATTCTCCAAGTAGGGAGATTGTCAGTAAAGCGGCTGGAATGGCGAACCCGAGCACAAGGAGAGGAGAAATGAGGTGCGTTTTAGGAACCTTTCCCGATCACACGGTGTACCATCTTCTGGGTTTCCCAGGCATGTTTTCGATGTAGGAAGATGCCCTTGAACCTGGAGATTTGGGACCCATGGGGTGGGTACCGCGCGGTATTACTTTAAAGCGTCTGCGTTTGCTCACCCAACCTCACCAAACCTCTCAGCCCCAAGAGTGTCCAGCCTTATGTCTCATCCAGCTGTGCGTCTAGATATGGTCAATCCAGGTTGCATCAGAGCCCCCGAACGGATTTTGTAAGAATTTCTCTCTCTTTCACTCTCTTTGTTTTATGGGGTTCATTTTAAGTAATTTATTTTGATAATGGGGTTGAGCTGCTTTTCCCTGCTGTGTTTATGCCGCTTTACACCCTCTTGATTCAACTCCAGAGAGATATCAATACATAGGTTTTAAGATTCTTGCTAGTCAGATATATTCTTGTGCGGTGAATTGGGGGTGTTGAGTCCAGTTCGCTCAGCAGGGAGGAGGTCTTGTCTGTTACATATTTGGCTTATGGAACGGTATGTGAGCTAATATCAAACCCTTGTTTTATGCATCACCCCACCTCACCTTTCCCGTTAAGCAGCCATAGTGTGTCTTCTAAATGTGTGACTCTGTTCTGTTTTGTAATTCAATTCAAGTGTAGCGATTTTGACATGCCCTCTATAAGTGATATCTTAGGATAAGTGTCTTTTTCTGTGTGACCTATTTCACTTAGAATCCTCGTCCCTAAATCCACTCATCATGCTGCTACTAGCCTTATGACATTGATTTCATGGCTGAGTGATATTCCATTGTGCCTAAGTACCACAACTTCTTTATCCATTTTTCTCTTTCCTGGGATGTTTAAGGTGTACTGAAGTGGAGGTTCTTGTACACAGAGCAGCCCTAAACTTTGGGGTGCCTGTGTGTTGTTGATTTTTAGTTTTCCCAATTTATACGCCCATGAGTGGAAGTGCCCTATGCTCTCTCAGCTGTGTTTATTACATGTTTCAGGACACACCGTACACTTCTCCAGAGTGGCTGTTGGCAACTGACATCCCGCCCATCAGCGTAGCAAGGCTCCCATGTCTCCATGGCCTGTCCTGCATTTCTGGTTTTTACACTTTTTGCAGCATGGCCCTTTTGACCGATGGCAAGCGAGACTTCTTTGCAGTGCTGATTTGCACTTCTGGCTTGCTTGGTTGGCCAAAGAGGGCGTACGCGTTTTTTCCTGAATGTATTCAGGAAAAAACGCGTACGCCCTCTTTGGCCAAGGGCATCATTGTCAACGTTTTGCCACTTTTCATGTGCTTTAAAGGCGAGTCGAATCTACCTCCTGAAATCTGTTTCCTGCAATTCTGCCTTGCTTTCAAATCCTCTTCGTTGCCTTCCCTCAATATATTTGTGGACGAGAGTTATCATTTATAACTGTGCAGGTTTGTGAATTGCAGTGGCCCTGAGCTCCATTTGTCAACTCGCTTTTTTGGGAGCTGGCCACAAAAGCGCAGGATTGCTTCAGGCCCTATTCTGGTTCCGGGGGGCAGGCTGAGCCTGTGCTTCATTCTTCTTCCTGATGGGGAAATAGAGTGACCTCTGCCTGTCCCAACACCTAGAGCTAGTCTCTCATTGGTTCCCCGTCTTCCCGTTCATCCTCAGGACAAATTGCAACCTGTACGAAACAAACAGGAGGTTCAAGGTGCTGATTCTCCAAGTAGGGAGATTGTTAGTAAAGCGGCTGGAATGGCGAACCCGAGCACAAGGAGAGGAGAAATGAGGTGCGTTTTAGGAACCTTTCCCGATCACACGGTGTACCATCTTCTGGGTTTCCCAGGCATGTTTTCGATGTAGGAAGATGCCCTTGAACCTGGAGATTTGGGACCCATGGGGTGGGTACCGTGCGGTATTACTTTAAAGCGTCTGCGTTTGCTCACCCAACCTCACCAAACCTCTCAGCCCCAAGAGTGTCCAGCCTTATGTCTCATCCAGCTGTGCGTCTAGATATGGTCAATCCAGGTTGCATCAGAGCCCCCGAACGGATTTTGTAAGAATTTCTCTCTCTTTCACTCTCTTTGTTTTATGGGGTTCATTTTAAGTAATTTATTTTGATAATGGGGTTGAGCTGCTTTTCCCTGCTGTGTTTATGCCGCTTTACACCCTCTTGATTCAACTCCAGAGAGATATCAATACATAGGTTTTAAGATTCTTGCTAGTCAGATATATTCTTGTGCGGTGAATAGGGGGTGTTGATTCCAGTTCACTGAGCAGGGTGGAGGTCTTGTCTGTTACATATTTGGCTTATGGAACGGTATGTGAGCTAATATCAAACCCTTGTTTTATGCATCACCCCACCTCACCTTTCCCGTTAAGCAGCCATAGTGTGTCTTCTAAATGTGTGACTCTGTTCTGTTTTGTAATTCAATTCAAGTGTAGCGATTTTGACATGCCCTCTATAAGTGATATCTTAGGATAAGTGTCTTTTTCTGTGTGACCTATTTCACTTAGAATCCTCGTCCCTAAATCCACTCATCATGCTGCTACTAGCCTTATGACATTGATTTCATGGCTGAGTGATATTCCATTGTGCCTAAGTACCACAACTTCTTTATCCATTTTTCTCTTTCCTGGGATGTTTAAGGTGTACTGAAGTGGAGGTTCTTGTACACAGAGCAGCCCTAAACTTTGGGGTGCCTGTGTGTTGTTGATTTTTAGTTTTCCCAATTTATACGCCCATGAGTGGAAGTGCCCTATGCTCTCTCAGCTGTGTTTATTACATGTTTCAGGACACACCGTACACTTCTCCAGAGTGGCTGTTGGCAACTGACATCCCGCCCATCAGCGTAGCAAGGCTCCCATGTCTCCATGGCCTGTCCTGCATTTCTGGTTTTTACACTTTTTGCAGCATGGCCCTTTTGACCGATGGCAAGCGAGACTTCTTTGCAGTGCTGATTTGCACTTCTGGCTTGCTTGGTTGGCCAAAGAGGGCGTACGCGTTTTTTCCTGAATGTATTCAGGAAAAAACGCGTACGCCCTCTTTGGCCAAGGGCATCATTGTCAACGTTTTGCCACTTTTCATGTGCTTTAAAGGCGAGTCGAATCTACCTCCTGAAATCTGTTTCCTGCAATTCTGCCTTGCTTTCAAATCCTCTTCGTTGCCTTCCCTCAATATATTTGTGGACGAGAGTTATCATTTATAACTGTGCAGGTTTGTGAATTGCAGTGGCCCTGAGCTCCATTTGTCAACTCGCTTTTTTGGGAGCTGGCCACAAAAGCGCAGGATTGCTTCAGGCCCTATTCTGGTTCCGGGGGGCAGGCTGAGCCTGTGCTTCATTCTTCTTCCTGATGGGGAAATAGAGTGACCTCTGCCTGTCCCAACACCTAGAGCTAGTCTCTCATTGGTTCCCCGTATTCCCGTTCATCCTCAGGACAAATTGCAACCTGTACGAAACAAACAGGAGGTTCAAGGTGCTGATTCTCCAAGTAGGGAGATTGTTAGTAAAGCGGCTGGAATGGCGAACCCGAGCACAAGGAGAGGAGAAATGAGGTGCGTTTTAGGAACCTTTCCCGATCACACGGTGTACCATCTTCTGGGTTTCCCAGGCATGTTTTCGATGTAGGAAGATGCCCTTGAACCTGGAGATTTGGGACCCATGGGGTGGGTACCGTGCGGTATTACTTTAAAGCGTCTGCGTTTGCTCACCCAACCTCACCAAACCTCTCAGCCCCAAGAGTGTCCAGCCTTATGTCTCATCCAGCTGTGCGTCTAGATATGGTCAATCCAGGTTGCATCAGAGCCCCCGAACGGATTTTGTAAGAATTTCTCTCTCTTTCACTCTCTTTGTTTTATGGGGTTCATTTTAAGTAATTTATTTTGATAATGGGGTTGAGCTGCTTTTCCCTGCTGTGTTTATGCCGCTTTACACCCTCTTGATTCAACTCCAGAGAGATATCAATACATAGGTTTTAAGATTCTTGCTAGTCAGATATATTCTTGTGCGGTGAATAGGGGGTGTTGATTCCAGTTCACTGAGCAGGGTGGAGGTCTTGTCTGTTACATATTTGGCTTATGGAACGGTATGTGAGCTAATATCAAACCCTTGTTTTATGCATCACCCCACCTCACCTTTCCCGTTAAGCAGCCATAGTGTGTCTTCTAAATGTGTGACTCTGTTCTGTTTTGTAATTCAATTCAAGTGTAGCGATTTTGACATGCCCTCTATAAGTGATATCTTAGGATAAGTGTCTTTTTCTGTGTGACCTATTTCACTTAGAATCCTCGTCCCTAAATCCACTCATCATGCTGCTACTAGCCTTATGACATTGATTTCATGGCTGAGTGATATTCCATTGTGCCTAAGTACCACAACTTCTTTATCCATTTTTCTCTTTCCTGGGATGTTTAAGGTGTACTGAAGTGGAGGTTCTTGTACACAGAGCAGCCCTAAACTTTGGGGTGCCTGTGTGTTGTTGATTTTTAGTTTTCCCAATTTATACGCCCATGAGTGGAAGTGCCCTATGCTCTCTCAGCTGTGTTTATTACATGTTTCAGGACACACCGTACACTTCTCCAGAGTGGCTGTTGGCAACTGACATCCCGCCCATCAGCGTAGCAAGGCTCCCATGTCTCCATGGCCTGTCCTGCATTTCTGGTTTTTACACTTTTTGCAGCATGGCCCTTTTGACCGATGGCAAGCGAGACTTCTTTGCAGTGCTGATTTGCACTTCTGGCTTGCTTGGTTGGCCAAAGAGGGCGTACGCGTTTTTTCCTGAATGTATTCAGGAAAAAACGCGTACGCCCTCTTTGGCCAAGGGCATCATTGTCAACGTTTTGCCACTTTTCATGTGCTTTAAAGGCGAGTCGAATCTACCTCCTGAAATCTGTTTCCTGCAATTCTGCCTTGCTTTCAAATCCTCTTCGTTGCCTTCCCTCAATATATTTGTGGACGAGAGTTATCATTTATAACTGTGCAGGTTTGTGAATTGCAGTGGCCCTGAGCTCCATTTGTCAACTCGCTTTTTTGGGAGCTGGCCACAAAAGCGCAGGATTGCTTCAGGCCCTATTCTGGTTCCGGGGGGCAGGCTGAGCCTGTGCTTCATTCTTCTTCCTGATGGGGAAATAGAGTGACCTCTGCCTGTCCCAACACCTAGAGCTAGTCTCTCATTGGTTCCCCGTCTTCCCGTTCATCCTCAGGACAAATTGCAACCTGTACGAAACAAACAGGAGGTTCAAGGTGCTGATTCTCCAAGTAGGGAGATTGTTAGTAAAGCGGCTGGAATGGCGAACCCGAGCACAAGGAGAGGAGAAATGAGGTGCGTTTTAGGAACCTTTCCCGATCACACGGTGTACCATCTTCTGGGTTTCCCAGGCATGTTTTCGATGTAGGAAGATGCCCTTGAACCTGGAGATTTGGGACCCATGGGGTGGGTACCGCGCGGTATTACTTTAAAGCGTCTGCGTTTGCTCACCCAACCTCACCAAACCTCTCAGCCCCAAGAGTGTCCAGCCTTATGTCTCATCCAGCTGTGCATCTAGATATGGTCAATCCAGGTTGCATCAGAGCCCCCGAACGGATTTTGTAAGAATTTCTCTCTCTTTCACTCTCTTTGTTTTATGGGGTTCATTTTAAGTAATTTATTTTGATAATGGGGTTGAGCTGCTTTTCCCTGCTGTGTTTATGCCGCTTTACACCCTCTTGATTCAACTCCAGAGAGATATCAATACATAGGTTTTAAGATTCTTGCTAGTCAGATATATTCTTGTGCGGTGAATTGGGGGTGTTGAGTCCAGTTCGCTCAGCAGGGAGGAGGTCTTGTCTGTTACATATTTGGCTTATGGAACGGTATGTGAGCTAATATCAAACCCTTGTTTTATGCATCACCCCACCTCACCTTTCCCGTTAAGCAGCCATAGTGTGTCTTCTAAATGTGTGACTCTGTTCTGTTTTGTAATTCAATTCAAGTGTAGCGATTTTGACATGCCCTCTATAAGTGATATCTTAGGATAAGTGTCTTTTTCTGTGTGACCTATTTCACTTAGAATCCTCGTCCCTAAATCCACTCATCATGCTGCTACTAGCCTTATGACATTGATTTCATGGCTGAGTGATATTCCATTGTGCCTAAGTACCACAACTTCTTTATCCATTTTTCTCTTTCCTGGGATGTTTAAGGTGTACTGAAGTGGAGGTTCTTGTACACAGAGCAGCCCTAAACTTTGGGGTGCCTGTGTCTTGTTGATTTTTAGTTTTCCCAATTTATACGCCCATGAGTGGAAGTGCCCTATGCTCTCTCAGCTGTGTTTATTACATGTTTCAGGACACACCGTACACTTCTCCAGAGTGGCTGTTGGCAACTGACATCCCGCCCATCAGCGTAGCAAGGCTCCCATGTCTCCATGGCCTGTCCTGCATTTCTGGTTTTTACACTTTTTGCAGCATGGCCCTTTTGACCGATGGCAAGCGAGACTTCTTTGCAGTGCTGATTTGCACTTCTGCCTTGCTTGGTTGGCCAAAGAGGGCGTACGCGTTTTTTCCTGAATGTATTCAGGAAAAAACGCGTACGCCCTCTTTGGCCAAGGGCATCATTGTCAACGTTTTGCCACTTTTCATGTGCTTTAAAGGCGAGTCGAATCTACCTCCTGAAATCTGTTTCCTGCAATTCTGCCTTGCTTTCAAATCCTCTTCGTTGCCTTCCCTCAATATATTTGTGGACGAGAGTTATCATTTATAACTGTGCAGGTTTGTGAATTGCAGTGGCCCTGAGCTCCATTTGTCAACTCGCTTTTTTGGGAGCTGGCCACAAAAGCGCAGGATTGCTTCAGGCCCTATTCTGGTTCCGGGGGGCAGGCTGAGCCTGTGCTTCATTCTTCTTCCTGATGGGGAAATAGAGTGACCTCTGCCTGTCCCAACACCTAGAGCTAGTCTCTCATTGGTTACCCGTCTTCCCGTTCATCCTCAGGACAAATTGCAACCTGTACGAAACAAACAGGAGGTTCAAGGTGCTGATTCTCCAAGTAGGGAGATTGTCAGTAAAGCGGCTGGAATGGCGAACCCGAGTACAAGGAGAGGAGAAATGAGGTGCGTTTTAGGAACCTTTCCCGATCACACGGTGTACCATCTTCTGGGTTTCCCAGGCATGTTTTCGATGTAGGAAGATGCCCTTGAACCTGGAGATTTGGGACCCATGGGGTGGGTACCGCGCGGTATTACTTTAAAGCGTCTGCGTTTGCTCACCCAACCTCACCAAACCTCTCAGCCCCAAGAGTGTCCAGCCTTATGTCTCATCCAGCTGTGCGTCTAGATATGGTCAATCCAGGTTGCATCAGAGCCCCCGAACGGATTTTGTAAGAATTTCTCTCTCTTTCACTCTCTTTGTTTTATGGGGTTCATTTTAAGTAATTTATTTTGATAATGGGGTTGAGCTGCTTTTCCCTGCTGTGTTTATGCCGCTTTACACCCTCTTGATTCAACTCCAGAGAGATATCAATACATAGGTTTTAAGATTCTTGCTAGTCAGATATATTCTTGTGCGGTGAATAGGGGGTGTTGAGTCCAGTTCACTGAGCAGGGAGGAGGTCTTGTCTGTTACATATTTGGCTTATGGAACGGTATGTGAGCTAATATCAAACCCTTGTTTTATGCATCACCCCACCTCACCTTTCCCGTTAAGCAGCCATAGTGTGTCTTCTAAATGTGTGACTCTGTTCTGTTTTGTAATTCAATTCAAGTGTAGCGATTTTGACATGCCCTCTATAAGTGATATCTTAGGATAAGTGTCTTTTTCTGTGTGACCTATTTCACTTAGAATCCTCGTCCCTAAATCCACTCATCATGCTGCTACTAGCCTTATGACATTGATTTCATGACTGAGTGATATTCCATTGTGCCTAAGTACCACAACTTCTTTATCCATTTTTCTCTTTCCTGGGATGTTTAAGGTGTACTGAAGTGGAGGTTCTTGTACACAGAGCAGCCCTAAACTTTGGGGTGCCTGTGTCTTGTTGATTTTTAGTTTTCCCAATTTATACGCCCATGAGTGGAAGTGCCCTATGCTCTCTCAGCTGTGTTTATTACATGTTTCAGGACACACCGTACACTTCTCCAGAGTGGCTGTTGGCAACTGACATCCCGCCCATCAGCGTAGCAAGGCTCCCATGTCTCCATGGCCTGTCCTGCATTTCTGGTTTATACACTTTTTGCAGCATGGCCCTTTTGACCGATGGCAAGCGAGACTTCTTTGCAGTGCTGATTTGCACTTCTGGCTTGCTTGGTTGGCCAAAGAGGGCGTACGCGTTTTTTCCTGAATGTATTCAGGAAAAAACGCGTACGCCCTCTTTGGCCAAGGGCATCATTGTCAACGTTTTGCCACTTTTCATGTGCTTTAAAGGCGAGTCGAATCTACCTCCTGAAATCTGTTTCCTGCAATTCTGCCTTGCTTTCAAATCCTCTTCCTTGCCTTCCCTCAATATATTTGTGGACGAGAGTTATCATTTATAACTGTGCAGGTTTGTGAATTGCAGTGGCCCTGAGCTCCATTTGTCAACTCGCTTTTTTGGGAGCTGGCCGCAAAAGCGCAGGATTGCTTCAGGCCCTATTCTGGTTCCGGGGGGCAGGCTGAGCCTGTGCTTCATTCTTCTACCTGATGGGGAAATAGAGTGACCTGTGCCTGTCCCAACACCTAGAGCTAGTCTCTCATTGGTTCCCCGTCTTCCCGTTCATCCTCAGGACAAATTGCAACCTGTACGAAACAAACAGGAGGTTCAAGGTGCTGATTCTCCAAGTAGGGAGATTGTCAGTAAAGCGGCTGGAATGGCGAACCCGAGCACAAGGAGAGGAGAAATGAGGTGCGTTTTAGGAACCTTTCCCGATCACACGGTGTACCATCTTCTGGGTTTCCCAGGCATGTTTTCGATGTAGGAAGATGCCCTTGAACCTGGAGATTTGGGACCCATGGGGTGGGTACCGCGCGGTATTACTTTAAAGCGTCTGCGTTTGCTCACCCAACCTCACCAAACCTCTCAGCCCCAAGAGTGTCCAGCCTTATGTCTCATCCAGCTGTGCGTCTAGATATGGTCAATCCAGGTTGCATCAGAGCCCCCGAACGGATTTTGTAAGAATTTCTCTCTCTTTCACTCTCTTTGTTTTATGGGGTTCATTTTAAGTAATTTATTTTGATAATGGGGTTGAGCTGCTTTTCCCTGCTGTGTTTATGCCGCTTTACACCCTCTTGATTCAACTCCAGAGAGATATCAATACATAGGTTTTAAGATTCTTGCTAGTCAGATATATTCTTGTGCGGTGAATTGGGGGTGTTGAGTCCAGTTCGCTCAGCAGGGAGGAGGTCTTGTCTGTTACATATTTGGCTTATGGAACGGTATGTGAGCTAATATCAAACCCTTGTTTTATGCATCACCCCACCTCACCTTTCCCGTTAAGCAGCCATAGTGTGTCTTCTAAATGTGTGACTCTGTTCTGTTTTGTAATTCAATTCAAGTGTAGCGATTTTGACATGCCCTCTATAAGTGATATCTTAGGATAAGTGTCTTTTTCTGTGTGACCTATTTCACTTAGAATCCTCGTCCCTAAATCCACTCATCATGCTGCTACTAGCCTTATGACTTTGATGTCATGGCTGAGTGATATTCCATTGTGCCTAAGTACCACAACTTCTTTATCCATTTTTCTCTTTCCTGGGATGTTTAAGGTGTACTGAAGTGGAGGTTCTTGTACACAGAGCAGCCCTAAACTTTGGGGTGCCTGTGTGTTGTTGATTTTTAGTTTTCCCAATTTATACGCCCATGAGTGGAAGTGCCCTATGCTCTCTCAGCTGTGTTTATTACATGTTTCAGGACACACCGTACACTTCTCCAGAGTGGCTGTTGGCAACTGACATCCCGCCCATCAGCGTAGCAAGGCTCCCATGTCTCCATGGCCTGTCCTGCATTTCTGGTTTTTACACTTTTTGCAGCATGGCCCTTTTGACCGAAGGCAAGCGAGACTTCTTTGCAGTTCTGATTTGCACTTCTGGCTTGCTTGGTTGGCCAAAGAGGGCGTACGCGTTTTTTCCTGAATGTATTCAGGAAAAAACGCGTACGCCCTCTTTGGCCAAGGGCATCATTGTCAACGTTTTGCCACTTTTCATGTGCTTTAAAGGCGAGTCGAATCTACCTCCTGAAATCTGTTTCCTGCAATTCTGCCTTGCTTTCAAATCCTCTTCGTTGCCTTCCCTCAATATATTTGTGGACGAGAGTTATCATTTATAACTGTGCAGGTTTGTGAATTGCAGTGGCCCTGAGCTCCATTTGTCAACTCGCTTTTTTGGGAGCTGGCCGCAAAAGTGCAGGATTGCTTCAGGCCCTATTCTGGTTCCGGGGGGCAGGCTGAACCTGTGCTTCATTCTTCTTGCTGATGGGGAAATAGAGTGACCTGTGCCTGTCCCAACACCTAGAGCTAGTCTCTCATTGGTTCCCCGTCTTCCCGTTCATCCTCAGGACAAATTGCAACCTGTACGAAACAAACAGGAGGTTCAAGGTGCTGATTCTCCAAGTAGGGAGATTGTCAGTAAAGCGGCTGGAATGGCGAACCCGAGCACAAGGAGAGGAGAAATGAGGTGCGTTTTAGAAACCTTTCCCGATCACACGGTGTACCATCTTCTGGGTTTCCCAGGCATGTTTTCGATGTAGGAAGATGCCCTTGAACCTGGAGATTTGGGACCCATGCGGTGGGTACCGCGCGGTATTACTTTAAAGCGTCTGCGTTTGCTCACCCAACCTCACCAAACCTCTCAGCCCCAAGAGTGTCCAGCCTTATGTCTCATCCAGCTGTGCGTCTAGATATGGTCAATCCAGGTTGCATCAGAGCCCCCGAACGGATTTTGTAAGAATTTCTCTCTCTTTCACTCTCTTTGTTTTATGGGGTTCATTTTAAGTAATTTATTTTGATAATGGGGTTGAGCTGCTTTTCCCTGCTGTGTTTATGCCGCTTTACACCCTCTTGATTCAACTCCAGAGAGATATCAATACATAGGTTTTAAGATTCTTGCTAGTCAGATATATTCTTGTGCGGTGAATAGGGGGTGTTGAGTCCAGTTCACTGAGCTGGGAGGAGGTCTTGTCTGTTACATATTTGGCTTATGGAACGGTATGTGAGCTAATATCAAACCCTTGTTTTATGCATCACCCCACCTCACCTTTCCCGTTAAGCAGCCATAGTGTGTCTTCTAAATGTGTGACTCTGTTCTGTTTTGTAATTCAATTCAAGTGTAGCGATTTTGACATGCCCTCTATAAGTGATATCTTAGGATAAGTGTCTTTTTCTGTGTGACCTATTTCACTTAGAATCCTCGTCCCTAAATCCACTCATCATGCTGCTACTAGCCTTATGACATTGATTTCATGGCTGAGTGATATTCCATTGTGCCTAAGTACCACAACTTCTTTATCCATTTTTCTCTTTCCTGGGATGTTTAAGGTGTACTGAAGTGGAGGTTCTTGTACACAGAGCAGCCCTAAACTTTGGGGTGCCTGTGTCTTGTTGATTTTTAGTTTTCCCAATTTATACGCCCATGAGTGGAAGTGCCCTATGCTCTCTCAGCTGTGTTTATTACATGTTTCAGGACACACCGTACACTTCTCCAGAGTGGCTGTTGGCAACTGACATCCCGCCCATCAGCGTAGCAAGGCTCCCATGTCTCCATGGCCTGTCCTGCATTTCTGGTTTTTACACTTTTTGCAGCATGGCCCTTTTGACCGATGGCAAGCGAGACTTCTTTGCAGTGCTGATTTGCACTTCTGGCTTGCTTGGTTGGCCAAAAAGGGCGTACGCGTTTTTTCCTGAATGTATTCAGGAAAAAACGCGTACGCCCTTTTTGGCCAAGGGCATCATTGTCAACGTTTTGCCACTTTTCATGTGCTTTAAAGGCGAGTCGAATCTACCTCCTGAAATCTGTTTCCTGCAATTCTGCCTTGCTTTCAAATCCTCTTCCTTGCCTTCCCTCAATATATTTGTGGACGAGAGTTATCATTTATAACTGTGCAGGTTTGTGAATTGCAGTGGCCCTGAGCTCCATTTGTCAACTCGCTTTTTTGGGAGCTGGCCGCAAAAGCGCAGGATTGCTTCAGGCCCTATTCTGGTTCCGGGGGGCAGGCTGAGCCTGTGCTTCATTCTTCTACCTGATGGGGAAATAGAGTGACCTGTGCCTGTCCCAACACCTAGAGCTAGTCTCTCATTGGTTCCCCGTCTTCCCGTTCATCCTCAGGACAAATTGCAACCTGTACGAAACAAACAGGAGGTTCAAGGTGCTGATTCTCCAAGTAGGGAGATTGTCAGTAAAGCGGCTGGAATGGCGAACCCGAGCACAAGGAGAGGAGAAATGAGGTGCGTTTTAGAAACCTTTCCCGATCACACGGTGTACCATCTTCTGGGTTTCCCAGGCATGTTTTCGATGTAGGAAGATGCCCTTGAACCTGGAGATTTGGGACCCATGCGGTGGGTACCGCGCGGTATTACTTTAAAGCGTCTGCGTTTGCTCACCCAACCTCACCAAACCTCTCAGCCCCAAGAGTGTCCAGCCTTATGTCTCATCCAGCTGTGCGTCTAGATATGGTCAATCCAGGTTGCATCAGAGCCCCCGAACGGATTTTGTAAGAATTTCTCTCTCTTTCACTCTCTTTGTTTTATGGGGTTCATTTTAAGTAATTTATTTTGATAATGGGGTTGAGCTGCTTTTCCCTGCTGTGTTTATGCCGCTTTACACCCTCTTGATTCAACTCCAGAGAGATATCAATACATAGGTTTTAAGATTCTTGCTAGTCAGATATATTCTTGTGCGGTGAATAGGGGGTGTTGAGTCCAGTTCACTGAGCAGGGAGGAGGTCTTGTCTGTTACATATTTGGCTTATGGAACGGTATGTGAGCTAATATCAAACCCTTGTTTTATGCATCACCCCACCTCACCTTTCCCGTTAAGCAGCCATAGTGTGTCTTCTAAATGTGTGACTCTGTTCTGTTTTGTAATTCAATTCAAGTGTAGCGATTTTGACATGCCCTCTATAAGTGATATCTTAGGATAAGTGTCTTTTTCTGTGTGACCTATTTCACTTAGAATCCTCGTCCCTAAATCCACTCATCATGCTGCTACTAGCCTTATGACATTGATTTCATGGCTGAGTGATATTCCATTGTGCCTAAGTACCACAACTTCTTTATCCATTTTTCTCTTTCCTGGGATGTTTAAGGTGTACTGAAGTGGAGGTTCTTGTACACAGAGCAGCCCTAAACTTTGGGGTGCCTGTGTCTTGTTGATTTTTAGTTTTCCCAATTTATACGCCCATGAGTGGAAGTGCCCTATGCTCTCTCAGCTGTGTTTATTACATGTTTCAGGACACACCGTACACTTCTCCAGAGTGGCTGTTGGCAACTGACATCCCGCCCATCAGCGTAGCAAGGCTCCCATGTCTCCATGGCCTGTCCTGCATTTCTGGTTTTTACACTTTTTGCAGCATGGCCCTTTTGACCGATGGCAAGCGAGACTTCTTTGCAGTGCTGATTTGCACTTCTGGCTTGCTTGGTTGGCCAAAAAGGGCGTACGCGTTTTTTCCTGAATGTATTCAGGAAAAAACGCGTACGCCCTTTTTGGCCAAGGGCATCATTGTCAACGTTTTGCCACTTTTCATGTGCTTTAAAGGCGAGTCGAATCTACCTCCTGAAATCTGTTTCCTGCAATTCTGCCTTGCTTTCAAATCCTCTTCCTTGCCTTCCCTCAATATATTTGTGGACGAGAGTTATCATTTATAACTGTGCAGGTTTGTGAATTGCAGTGGCCCTGAGCTCCATTTGTCAACTCGCTTTTTTGGGAGCTGGCCGCAAAAGCGCAGGATTGCTTCAGGCCCTATTCTGGTTCCGGGGGGCAGGCTGAGCCTGTGCTTCATTCTTCTACCTGATGGGGAAATAGAGTGACCTGTGCCTGTCCCAACACCTAGAGCTAGTCTCTCATTGGTTCCCCGTCTTCCCGTTCATCCTCAGGACAAATTGCAACCTGTACGAAACAAACAGGAGGTTCAAGGTGCTGATTCTCCAAGTAGGGAGATTGTCAGTAAAGCGGCTGGAATGGCGAACCCGAGCACAAGGAGAGGAGAAATGAGGTGCGTTTTAGAAACCTTTCCCGATCACACGGTGTACCATCTTCTGGGTTTCCCAGGCATGTTTTCGATGTAGGAAGATGCCCTTGAACCTGGAGATTTGGGACCCATGCGGTGGGTACCGCGCGGTATTACTTTAAAGCGTCTGCGTTTGCTCACCCAACCTCACCAAACCTCTCAGCCCCAAGAGTGTCCAGCCTTATGTCTCATCCAGCTGTGCGTCTAGATATGGTCAATCCAGGTTGCATCAGAGCCCCCGAACGGATTTTGTAAGAATTTCTCTCTCTTTCACTCTCTTTGTTTTATGGGGTTCATTTTAAGTAATTTATTTTGATAATGGGGTTGAGCTGCTTTTCCCTGCTGTGTTTATGCCGCTTTACACCCTCTTGATTCAACTCCAGAGAGATATCAATACATAGGTTTTAAGATTCTTGCTAGTCAGATATATTCTTGTGCGGTGAATAGGGGGTGTTGAGTCCAGTTCACTGAGCAGGGAGGAGGTCTTGTCTGTTACATATTTGGCTTATGGAACGGTATGTGAGCTAATATCAAACCCTTGTTTTATGCATCACCCCACCTCACCTTTCCCGTTAAGCAGCCATAGTGTGTCTTCTAAATGTGTGACTCTGTTCTGTTTTGTAATTCAATTCAAGTGTAGCGATTTTGACATGCCCTCTATAAGTGATATCTTAGGATAAGTGTCTTTTTCTGTGTGACCTATTTCACTTAGAATCCTCGTCCCTAAATCCACTCATCATGCTGCTACTAGCCTTATGACATTGATTTCATGGCTGAGTGATATTCCATTGTGCCTAAGTACCACAACTTCTTTATCCATTTTTCTCTTTCCTGGGATGTTTAAGGTGTACTGAAGTGGAGGTTCTTGTACACAGAGCAGCCCTAAACTTTGGGGTGCCTGTGTCTTGTTGATTTTTAGTTTTCCCAATTTATACGCCCATGAGTGGAAGTGCCCTATGCTCTCTCAGCTGTGTTTATTACATGTTTCAGGACACACCGTACACTTCTCCAGAGTGGCTGTTGGCAACTGACATCCCGCCCATCAGCGTAGCAAGGCTCCCATGTCTCCATGGCCTGTCCTGCATTTCTGGTTTTTACACTTTTTGCAGCATGGCCCTTTTGACCGATGGCAAGCGAGACTTCTTTGCAGTGCTGATTTGCACTTCTGGCTTGCTTGGTTGGCCAAAAAGGGCGTACGCGTTTTTTCCTGAATGTATTCAGGAAAAAACGCGTACGCCCTTTTTGGCCAAGGGCATCATTGTCAACGTTTTGCCACTTTTCATGTGCTTTAAAGGCGAGTCGAATCTACCTCCTGAAATCTGTTTCCTGCAATTCTGCCTTGCTTTCAAATCCTCTTCCTTGCCTTCCCTCAATATATTTGTGGACGAGAGTTATCATTTATAACTGTGCAGGTTTGTGAATTGCAGTGGCCCTGAGCTCCATTTGTCAACTCGCTTTTTTGGGAGCTGGCCGCAAAAGCGCAGGATTGCTTCAGGCCCTATTCTGGTTCCGGGGGGCAGGCTGAGCCTGTGCTTCATTCTTCTACCTGATGGGGAAATAGAGTGACCTCTGCCTGTCCCAACACCTAGAGCTAGTCTCTCATTGGTTCCCCGTCTTCCCGTTCATCCTCAGGACAAATTGCAACCTGTACGAAACAAACAGGAGGTTCAAGGTGCTGATTCTCCAAGTAGGGAGATTGTTAGTAAAGCGGCTGGAATGGCGAACCCGAGCACAAGGAGAGGAGAAATGAGGTGCGTTTTAGGAACCTTTCCCGATCACACGGTGTACCATCTTCTGGGTTTCCCAGGCATGTTTTCGATGTAGGAAGATGCCCTTGAACCTGGAGATTTGGGACCCATGGGGTGGGTACCGCGCGGTATTACTTTAAAGCGTCTGCGTTTGCTCACCCAACCTCACCAAACCTCTCAGCCCCAAGAGTGTCCAGCCTTATGT
This sequence comes from Eubalaena glacialis, assembly GCF_028564815.1. Taxonomy (NCBI): domain Eukaryota; kingdom Metazoa; phylum Chordata; class Mammalia; order Artiodactyla; family Balaenidae; genus Eubalaena; species Eubalaena glacialis. Next base: position 143,657,135 of record NC_083716.1, read on the forward strand.
CTCATCCAGCTGTGCGTCTAGATATGGTCAATCCAGGTTGCATCAGAGCCCCCGAACGGATTTTGTAAGAATTTCTCTCTCTTTCACTCTCTTTGTTTTATGGGGTTCATTTTAAGTAATTTATTTTGATAATGGGGTTGAGCTGCTTTTCCCTGCTGTGTTTATGCCGCTTTACACCCTCTTGATTCAACTCCAGAGAGATATCAATACATAGGTTTTAAGATTCTTGCTAGTCAGATATATTCTTGTGCGGTGAATTGGGGGTGTTGAGTCCAGTTCGCTCAGCAGGGAGGAGGTCTTGTCTGTTACATATTTGGCTTATGGAACGGTATGTGAGCTAATATCAAACCCTTGTTTTATGCATCACCCCACCTCACCTTTCCCGTTAAGCAGCCATAGTGTGTCTTCTAAATGTGTGACTCTGTTCTGTTTTGTAATTCAATTCAAGTGTAGCGATTTTGACATGCCCTCTATAAGTGATATCTTAGGATAAGTGTCTTTTTCTGTGTGACCTATTTCACTTAGAATCCTCGTCCCTAAATCCACTCATCATGCTGCTACTAGCCTTATGACATTGATTTCATGGCTGAGTGATATTCCATTGTGCCTAAGTACCACAACTTCTTTATCCATTTTTCTCTTTCCTGGGATGTTTAAGGTGTACTGAAGTGGAGGTTCTTGTACACAGAGCAGCCCTAAACTTTGGGGTGCCTGTGTCTTGTTGATTTTTAGTTTTCCCAATTTATACGCCCATGAGTGGAAGTGCCCTATGCTCTCTCAGCTGTGTTTATTGCATGTTTCAGGACACACCGTACACTTCTCCAGAGTGGCTGTTGGCAACTGACATCCCGCCCATCAGCGTAGCAAGGCTCCCATGTCTCCATGGCCTGTCCTGCATTTCTGGTTTTTACACTTTTTGCAGCATGGCCCTTTTGACCGATGGCAAGCGAGACTTCTTTGCAGTGCTGATTTGCACTTCTGGCTTGCTTGGTTGGCCAAAGAGGGCGTACGCGTTTTTTCCTGAATGTATTCAGGAAAAAACGCGTACGCCCTCTTTGGCCAAGGGCATCATTGTCAACGTTTTGCCACTTTTCATGTGCTTTAAAGGCGAGTCGAATCTACCTCCTGAAATCTGTTTCCTGCAATTCTGCCTTGCTTTCAAATCCTCTTCGTTGCCTTCCCTCAATATATTTGTGGACGAGAGTTATCATTTATAACTGTGCAGGTTTGTGAATTGCAGTGGCCCTGAGCTCCATTTGTCAACTCGCTTTTTTGGGAGCTGGCCACAAAAGCGCAGGATTGCTTCAGGCCCTATTCTGGTTCCGGGGGGCAGGCTGAGCCTGTGCTTCATTCTTCTTCCTGATGGGGAAATAGAGTGACCTCTGCCTGTCCCAACACCTAGAGCTAGTCTCTCATTGGTTCCCCGTCTTCCCGTTCATCCTCAGGACAAATTGCAACCTGTACGAAACAAACAGGAGGTTCAAGGTGCTGATTCTCCAAGTAGGGAGATTGTTAGTAAAGCGGCTGGAATGGCGAACCCGAGCACAAGGAGAGGAGAAATGAGGTGCGTTTTAGGAACCTTTCCCGATCACACGGTGTACCATCTTCTGGGTTTCCCAGGCATGTTTTCGATGTAGGAAGATGCCCTTGAACCTGGAGATTTGGGACCCATGGGGTGGGTACCGCGCGGTATTACTTTAAAGCGTCTGCGTTTGCTCACCCAACCTCACCAAACCTCTCAGCCCCAAGAGTGTCCAGCCTTATGTCTCATCCAGCTGTGCGTCTAGATATGGTCAATCCAGGTTGCATCAGAGCCCCCGAACGGATTTTGTAAGAATTTCTCTCTCTTTCACTCTCTTTGTTTTATGGGGTTCATTTTAAGTAATTTATTTTGATAATGGGGTTGAGCTGCTTTTCCCTGCTGTGTTTATGCCGCTTTACACCCTCTTGATTCAACTCCAGAGAGATATCAATACATAGGTTTTAAGATTCTTGCTAGTCAGATATATTCTTGTGCGGTGAATAGGGGGTGTTGAGTCCAGTTCACTGAGCAGGGAGGAGGTCTTGTCTGTTACATATTTGGCTTATGGAACGGTATGTGAGCTAATATCAAACCCTTGTTTTATGCATCACCCCACCTCACCTTTCCCGTTAAGCAGCCATAGTGTGTCTTCTAAATGTGTGACTCTGTTCTGTTTTGTAATTCAATTCAAGTGTAGCGATTTTGACATGCCCTCTATAAGTGATATCTTAGGATAAGTGTCTTTTTCTGTGTGACCTATTTCACTTAGAATCCTCGTCCCTAAATCCACTCATCATGCTGCTACTAGCCTTATGACATTGATTTCATGGCTGAGTGATATTCCATTGTGCCTAAGTACCACAACTTCTTTATCCATTTTTCTCTTTCCTGGGATGTTTAAGGTGTACTGAAGTGGAGGTTCTTGTACACAGAGCAGCCCTAAACTTTGGGGTGCCTGTGTCTTGTTGATTTTTAGTTTTCCCAATTTATACGCCCATGAGTGGAAGTGCCCTATGCTCTCTCAGCTGTGTTTATTACATGTTTCAGGACACACCGTACACTTCTCCAGAGTGGCTGTTGGCAACTGACATCCCGCCCATCAGCGTAGCAAGGCTCCCATGTCTCCATGGCCTGTCCTGCATTTCTGGTTTTTACACTTTTTGCAGCATGGCCCTTTTGACCGATGGCAAGCGAGACTTCTTTGCAGTGCTGATTTGCACTTCTGGCTTGCTTGGTTGGCCAAAGAGGGCGTACGCGTTTTTTCCTGAATGTATTCAGGAAAAAACGCGTACGCCCTCTTTGGCCAAGGGCATCATTGTCAACGTTTTGCCACTTTTCATGTGCTTTAAAGGCGAGTCGAATCTACCTCCTGAAATCTGTTTCCTGCAATTCTGCCTTGCTTTCAAATCCTCTTCGTTGCCTTCCCTCAATATATTTGTGGACGAGAGTTATCATTTATAACTGTGCAGGTTTGTGAATTGCAGCGGCCCTGAGCTCCATTTGTCAACTCGCTTTTTTGGGAGCTGGCCACAAAAGCGCAGGATTGCTTCAGGCCCTATTCTGGTTCCGGGGGGCAGGCTGAGCCTGTGCTTCATTCTTCTTCCTGATGGGGAAATAGAGTGACCTCTGCCTGTCCCAACACCTAGAGCTAGTCTCTCATTGGTTCCCCGTCTTCCCGTTCATCCTCAGGACAAATTGCAACCTGTACGAAACAAACAGGAGGTTCAAGGTGCTGATTCTCCAAGTAGGGAGATTGTTAGTAAAGCGGCTGGAATGGCGAACCCGAGCACAAGGAGAGGAGAAATGAGGTGCGTTTTAGGAACCTTTCCCGATCACACGGTGTACCATCTTCTGGGTTTCCCAGGCATGTTTTCGATGTAGGAAGATGCCCTTGAACCTGGAGATTTGGGACCCATGGGGTGGGTACCGCGCGGTATTACTTTAAAGCGTCTGCGTTTGCTCACCCAACCTCACCAAACCTCTCAGCCCCAAGAGTGTCCAGCCTTATGTCTCATCCAGCTGTGCGTCTAGATATGGTCAATCCAGGTTGCATCAGAGCCCCCGAACGGATTTTGTAAGAATTTCTCTCTCTTTCACTCTCTTTGTTTTATGGGGTTCATTTTAAGTAATTTATTTTGATAATGGGGTTGAGCTGCTTTTCCCTGCTGTGTTTATGCCGCTTTACACCCTCTTGATTCAACTCCAGAGAGATATCAATACATAGGTTTTAAGATTCTTGCTAGTCATATATATTCTTGTGCGGTGAATAGGAGGTGTTGAGTCCAGTTCACTGAGCAGGGAGGAGGTCTTGTCTGTTACATATTTGGCTTATGGAACGGTATGTGAGCTAATTTCAAACCCTTGTTTTATGCATCACCCCACCTCACCTTTCCCCTTAAGCAGCCATAGTGTGTCTTCTCAATGTGAGACTCTGTTCTGTTTTGTAATTCAATTCAAGTGTAGCGATTTTGACATGCCCTCTATAAGTGATATCTTAGGATAAGTGTCTTTTTCTGTGTGACCTATTTCACTTAGAATCCTCGTCCCTAAATCCACTCATCATGCTGCTACTAGCCTTATGACATTGATTTCATGGCTGAGTGATATTCCATTGTGCCTAAGTACCACAACTTCTTTATCCATTTTTCTCTTTCCTGGGATGTTTAAGGTGTACTGAAGTGGAGGTTCTTGTACACAGAGCAGCCCTAAACTTTGGGGTGCCTGTGTCTTGTTGATTTTTAGTTTTCCCAATTTATACGCCCATGAGTGGAAGTGCCCTATGCTCTCTCAGCTGTGTTTATTACATGTTTCAGGACACACCGTACACTTCTCCAGAGTGGCTGTTGGCAACTGACATCCCGCCCATCAGCGTAGCAAGGCTCCCATGTCTCCATGGCCTGTCCTGCATTTCTGGTTTATACACTTTTTGCAGCATGGCCCTTTTGACCGATGGCAAGCGAGACTTCTTTGCAGTGCTGATTTGCACTTCTGGCTTGCTTGGTTGGCCAAAGAGGGCGTACGCGTTTTTTCCTGAATGTATTCAGGAAAAAACGCGTACGCCCTCTTTGGCCAAGGGCATCATTGTCAACGTTTTGCCACTTTTCATGTGCTTTAAAGGCGAGTCGAATCTACCTCCTGAAATCTGTTTCCTGCAATTCTGCCTTGCTTTCAAATCCTCTTCGTTGCCTTCCCTCAATATATTTGTGGACGAGAGTTATCATTTATAACTGTGCAGATTTGTGAATTGCAGTGGCCCTGAGCTCCATTTGTCAACTCGCTTTTTTGGGAGCTGGCCACAAAAGCGCAGGATTGCTTCAGGCCCTATTCTGGTTCCGGGGGGCAGGCTGAGCCTGTGCTTCATTCTTCTTCCTGATGGGGAAATAGAGTGACCTGTGCCTGTCCCAACACCTAGAGCTAGTCTCTCATTGGTTCCCCGTCTTCCCGTTCATCCTCAGGACAAATTGCAACCTGTACGAAACAAACAGGAGGTTCAAGGTGCTGATTCTCCAAGTAGGGAGATTGTTAGTAAAGCGGCTGGAATGGCGAACCCGAGCACAAGGAGAGGAGAAATGAGGTGCGTTTTAGAAACCTTTCCCGATCACACGGTGTACCATCTTCTGGGTTTCCCAGGCATGTTTTCGATGTAGGAAGGTGCACTTTAACCTGGAGATTTGGGACCCATGGGGTGGGTACCGCGCGGTGTTACTTTAAAGCGTCTGCGTTTGCTCACCCAACCTCACCAATCCTCTCAGCCCCAAGAGTGTCCAGCCTTATCTCTCATCCAGCTGTGGGTCTAGACATGGTCAATCCAGGTTGCATCAGAGCCCCCGAACGGATTTTGTAAGAATTTCTCTCTCTTTCACTCTCTTTGTTTTATGGGGTCCATTTTAAGTAATTTATTTTGATAATGGGGTTGAGCTGCTTTTCCCTGCTGTGTTTATGCCGCTTTACACCCTCTTGATTCAACTCCAGAGAGATATCAATACATAGGTTTTAAGATTCTTGCTAGTCAGATATATTCTTGTGCGGTGAATAGGGGGTGTTGAGTCCAGTTCACTGAACAGGGAGGAGGTCTTGTCTGTTACATATTTGGCTTATGGAACGGTATGTGAGCTAATTTCAAACCCTTGTTTTATGCATCACCCCACCTCACCTTTCTCCTTAAGCAGCCATAGTGTGTCTTCTAAATGTGTGACTCTGTTCTGTTTTGTAATTCAGTTCAAGTGTAGCGATTTTGACATGCCCTCTATAAGTGATATCTTAGGATAAGTGTCTTTTTCTGTGTGACTTATTTGACTTAGAATCCTCGTCCCTAAATCCACTCATCATGCTGCTACTAGCCTTATGACATTGATTTCATGGCTGAGTGATATTCCATTGTGCCTAAGTACCACAACTTCTTTATCCATTTTTCTCTTTCCTGGGATGTTTAAGGTGTACTGAAGTGGAGGTTCTTGTACACAGAGCAGCCCTAAACTTTGGGGTGCCCGTGTCTGGTTGATTTTTAGTTTTCCCAATTTATACGCCCATGAGTGGAAGTGCCCTATGCTCTGTAAGCTGTGTTTATCACATGTTTCAGGACACACCGTACACTTCTCCACAGTGGCTGTTGGCAACTGACATCCCGCCCATCAGCGTAGCAAGGCTCCCATGTCTCCATGGCCTGTCCTGCATTTCTGGTTTTTACACTTTTTGCAGCATGGCCCTTTTGACCGATGGCAAGCGAGACTTCTTTGTAGTGCTGATTGGCACTTCCGGCTTGCTTGGTTGGCCAAAAAGGGCGTATGCGTTTTTTCCTGATATATTCAGGAAAAAACGCATACGCCCTTTTTGGCCAAGGGCATCATTGTCAACGTTTTGCCGCTTTTCATGTGCTTTAAAGGCGAGTCGAATCTACCTCCTGAAATCTGTTTCCTGCAATTCTGCCTTGCTTTCAAATCCTCTTCCTTGCCTTCCCTCAATATATTTGTGGACGAGAGTTATCATTTATAACTCTGCAGGTTTGTGAATTGCAGTGGCCCTGAGCTCCATTTTTCAACTCGCTTTTTTGGGAGCTGGCCGCAAAAGCGCAGGATTGCTTCAGGCCCTATTCTGGTTCCGGGGGGCAGGCTGAGCCTGTGCTTCATTCTTCTTCCTGATGGGGAAATAGAGTGACCTGTGCCTGTCCCAACACCTAGAGCTAGTCTCTCATTGGTTCCCCGTCTTCCCGTTCAGCCTCAGGACAAATTGCAACCTGTACGAAACAAACAGGAGGTTCAAGGTGCTGATTCTCCAAGTAGGGAGATTGTTAGTAAAGCGACTGGAATGGCGAACCCGAGCACAAGGAGAGGAGAAATGAGATGCGTTTCAGAAACCTTTCCCGATCATACGGTGTACCATCTTCTGGGTTTCCCAAGCATATTTTCGATGTAGGAAGGTGCCCTTGAACCTGGAGATTTGGGACCCATGGGGTGGGTACCGCGCGGTATTACTTTAAAGCGTCTTGCGTTTGCTCACCCAACCTCACCAATCCTCTCAGCCCCAAGAGTGTCCAGCCTTATGCCTCATCCAGCTGTGCATCTAGATATGGTCAATCCAGGTTGCATCAGAGCCCCCGAACGGATTTTGTAAGAATTTCTCTCTCTTTCACTGTCTTTGTTTTATGGGGTTCATTTTAAGTAATTTATATTGATAATGGGGTTGAGCTGCTTTTCCCTGCTGTGTTTATGCCGCTTTACACCCTCTTGATTCAACTCCAGAGAGATATCAATACATAGGTTTTAAGATTCTTGCTAATCAGATATTTTCTTGTGTGGTGAATAGAGGGTGTTGAGTCCAGTTCACTGAGCAGGGAGGAGGTCTTGTCTGTTACATATTTGGCTTATGGAACGGTATGTGAGCTAATTTCAAACCCTTGTTTTATGCATCACCCCACCTCACCTTTCCCGTTAAGCAGCCATTGTGTGTGTTTTAAATATGTGACTCTGTTCTGTTTTGTAATTCAATTCAAGTGTAGCGATTTTGACATGCCCTCTATAAGTGATATCTTAGGATAAGTGTCTTTTTCTGTGTGACTTATTTGACTTAGAATCCTCGTCCCTAAATCCACTCATCATGCTGCTACTAGCCTTATGACGTTGATTTCATGGCTGAGTGATATTCCATTGTGCCTAAGTACCACAACTTCTTTATCCATTTTTCTCTTTCCTGGGATGTTTAAGGTGTACTGAAGTGGCGGTTCTTGTACACAGAGCAGCCCTAAACTTTGGGGTGCCTGTGTCTGGTTGATTTTTAGTTTTCCCAATTTATACGCCCATGAGTGGAAGTGCCCTATGCTCTGCAAGCTGTGTTTATTACATGTTTCAGGACACACCGTACACTTCTCCAGAGTGGCTATTGGCAACTGACATCCCGCCCATCAGCGTAGCAAGGCTCCCATGTCTCCATGGCCTGTCCTGCATTTCTGGTTTTTACACTTTTTGCAGCATGGCCCTTTTGACCGATGGCAAGCGAGACTTCTTTGTAGTGCTGATTTGCACTTCCGGCTTGCTTGGTTGGCCAAAAAGGGCGTATGCGTTTTTTCCAGAATATATTCAGGAAAAAACGCATACGCCCTTTTTGGCCAAGGGCATCATTGTCAACGTTTTGCCGCTTTTCATGTGCTTTAAAGGCGAGTCGAATCTACCTCCTGAAATCTGTTTCCTGCAATTCTGCCTTGCTTTCAAATCCTCTTCCTTGCCTTCCCTCAATATATTTGTGGACGAGAGTTATCATTTATAACTCTGCAGGTTTGTGAATTGCAGTGGCCCTGAGCTCCATTTTTCAACTCGCTTTTTTGGGAGCTGGCCGCAAAAGCGCAGGATTGCTTCAGGCCCTATTCTGGTTCCGGGGGGCAGGCTGAGCCTGTGCTTCATTCTTCTTCCTGATGGGGAAATAGAGTGACCTGTGCCTGTCCCAACACCTAGAGCTAGTCTCTCATTGGTTCCCCGTCTTCCTGTTCATCCTCAGGACAAATTGCAACCTGTACGAAACAAACAGGAGGTTCAAGGTGCTGATTCTCCAAGTAGGGAGATTGTTAGTAAAGCGGCTGAAATGGCGAACCCGAGCACAAGGAGAGGAGAAATGAGGTGCGCTTTAGAAACCTTTCCCGATCACACGGTGTACCATCTTCTGGGTTTCCCAGGCATGTTTTCGATGTAGGAAGATGCCCTTGAACCTGGAGATTTGGGACCCATGGGGTGGGTACCGCGCGGTATTACTTTAAAGCGTCTGCGTTTGCTCACCCAACCTCACCAAACCTCTCAGCCCCAAGAGTGTCCAGCCTTATGTCTCATCCAGCTGTGCGTCTAGATATGGTCAATCCAGGTTGCATCAGAGCCCCCGAACGGATTTTGTAAGAATTTCTCTCTCTTTCACTCTCTTTGTTTTATGGGGTTCATTTTAAGTAATTTATTTTGATAATGGGGTTGAGCTGCTTTTCCCTGCTGTGTTTATGCCGCTTTACACCCTCTTGATTCAACTCCAGAGAGATATCAATACATAGGTTTTAAGATTCTTGCTAGTCAGATATATTCTTGTGCGGTGAATAGGGGGTGTTGAGTCCAGTTCACTGAGCAGGGAGGAAGTCTTGTCTGTTACATATTTGGCTTATGGAACGGTATGTGAGCTAATATCAAACCCTTGTTTTATGCATCACCCCACCTCACCTTTCCCGTTAAGCAGCCATTGTGTGTGTTTTAAATATGTGACTCTGTTCTGTTTTGTAATTCAATTCAAGTGTAGCGATTTTGACATGCCCTCTATAAGTGATATCTTAGGATAAGTGTCTTTTTCTGTGTGACTTATTTGACTTAGAATCCTCGTCCCTAAATCCACTCATCATGCTGCTACTAGCCTTATGACGTTGATTTCATGGCTGAGTGATATTCCATTGTGCCTAAGTACCACAACTTCTTTATCCATTTTTCTCTTTCCTGGGATGTTTAAGGTGTACTGAAGTGGCGGTTCTTGTACACAGAGCAGCCCTAAACTTTGGGGTGCCTGTGTCTGGTTGATTTTTAGTTTTCCCAATTTATACGCCCATGAGTGGAAGTGCCCTATGCTCTGCAAGCTGTGTTTATTACATGTTTCAGGACACACCGTACACTTCTCCAGAGTGGCTGTTGGCAACTGACATCCCGCCCATCAGCGTAGCAAGGCTCCCATGTCTCCATGGCCTGTCCTGCATTTCTGGTTTTTACACTTTTTGCAGCATGGCCCTTTTGACCGATGGCAAGCGAGACTTCTTTGTAGTGCTGATTTGCACTTCCGGCTTGCTTGGTTGGCCAAAAAGGGCGTATGCGTTTTTTCCAGAATATATTCAGGAAAAAACGCATACGCTCTTTTTGGCCAAGGGCATCATTGTCAACGTTTTGCCGCTTTTCATGTGCTTTAAAGGCGAGTCGAATCTACCTCCTGAAATCTGTTTCCTGCAATTCTGCCTTGCTTTCAAATCCTCTTCCTTGCCTTCCCTCAATATATTTGTGGACGAGAGTTATCATTTATAACTCTGCAGGTTTGTGAATTGCAGTGACCCTGAGCTCCATTTTTCAACTCGCTTTTTTGGGAGCTGGCCGCAAAAGCGCAGGATTGCTTCAGGCCCTATTCTGGTTCCGGGGGGCAGGCTGAGCCTGTGCTTCATTCTTCTTCCTGATGGGGAAATAGAGTGACCTGTGCCTGTCCCAACACCTAGAGCTAGTCTCTCATTGGTTCCCCGTCTTCCCGTTCATCCTCAGGACAAATTGCAACCTGTACGAAACAAACAGGAGGTTCAAGGTGCTGATTCTCCAAGTAGGGAGATTGTTAGTAAAGCGGCTGAAATGGCGAACCCGAGCACAAGGAGAGGAGAAATGAGGTGCGCTTTAGAAACCTTTCCCGATCACACGGTGTACCATCTTCTGGGTTTCCCAGGCATGTTTTCGATGTAGGAAGATGCCCTTGAACCTGGAGATTTGGGACCCATGGGGTGGGTACTGCGTGGTATTACTTTAAAGCGTCTTGCGTTTGCTCACCCAACCTCACCAATCCTCTCAGCCCCAAGAGTGTCCAGCCTTATGTCTCATCCAGCTGTGCATCTAGATATGGTCAATCCAGGTTGCATCAGAGCCCCCGAACGGATTTTGTAAGAATTTCTCTCTCTTTCACTGTCTTTGTTTTATGGGGTTCATTTTAAGTAATTTATATTGATAATGGGGTTGAGCTGCTTTTCCCTGCTGTGTTTATGCCGCTTTACACCCTCTTGATTCAACTCCAGAGAGATATCAATACATAGGTTTTAAGATTCTTGCTAGTCAGATATTTTCTTGTGTGGTGAATAGAGGGTGTTGAGTCCAGTTCACTGAGCAGGGAGGAGGTCTTGTCTGTTACATATTTGGCTTATGGAACGGTATGTGAGCTAATTTCAAACCCTTGTTTTATGCATCACCCCACCTCACCTTTCCCGTTAAGCAGCCATTGTGTGTGTTTTAAATATGTGACTCTGTTCTGTTTTGTAATTCAATTCAAGTGTAGCGATTTTGACATGCCCTCTATAAGTGATATCTTAGGATAAGTGTCTTTTTCTGTGTGACTTATTTGACTTAGAATCCTCGTCCCTAAATCCACTCATCATGCTGCTACTAGCCTTATGACGTTGATTTCATGGCTGAGTGATATTCCATTGTGCCTAAGTACCACAACTTCTTTATCCATTTTTCTCTTTCCTGGGATGTTTAAGGTGTACTGAAGTGGCGGTTCTTGTACACAGAGTAGCCCTAAACTTTGGGGTGCCTGTGTCTGGTTGATTTTTAGTTTTCCCAATTTATACGCCCATGAGTGGAAGTGCCCTATGCTCTGCAAGCTGTGTTTATTACATGTTTCAGGACACACTGTACACTTCTCCAGAGTGGCTGTTGGCAACTGACATCCCGCCCATCAGCGTAGCAAGGCTCCCATGTCTCCATGGCCTGTCCTGCATTTCTGGTTTTTACACATTTTGCAGCATGGCCCTTTTGACCGATGGCAAGCGAGACTTCTTTGTAGTGCTGATTTGCACTTCCGGCTTGCTTGGTTGGCCAAAAAGGGCGTATGCGTTTTTTCCAGAATATATTCAGGAAAAAACGCATACGCCCTTTTTGGCCAAGGGCATCATTGTCAACGTTTTGCCGCTTTTCATGTGCTTTAAAGGCGAGTCGAATCTACCTCCTGAAATCTGTTTCCTGCAATTCTGCCTTGCTTTCAAATCCTCTTCCTTGCCTTCCCTCAATATATTTGTGGACGAGAGTTATCATTTATAACTCTGCAGGTTTGTGAATTGCAGTGGCCCTGAGCTCCATTTTTCAACTCGCTTTTTTGGGAGCTGGCCGCAAAAGCGCAGGATTGCTTCAGGCCCTATTCTGGTTCCGGGGGGCAGGCTGAGCCTGTGCTTCATTCTTCTTCCTGATGGGGAAATAGAGTGACCTGTGCCTGTCCCAACACCTAGAGTTAGTCTCTCATTGGTTCCCCGTCTTCCTGTTCATCCTCAGGACAAATTGCAACCTGTACGAAACAAACAGGAGGTTCAAGGTGCTGATTCTCCAAGTAGGGAGATTGTTAGTAAAGCGGCTGAAATGGCGAACCCGAGCACAAGGAGAGGAGAAATGAGGTGCGCTTTAGAAACCTTTCCCGATCACACGGTGTACCATCTTCTGGGTTTCCCAGGCATGTTTTCGATGTAGGAAGATGCCCTTGAACCTGGAGATTTGGGACCCATGGGGTGGGTACCGTGCGGTATTACTTTAAAGCGTCTTGCGTTTGCTCACCCAACCTCACCAATCCTCTCAGCCCCAAGAGTGTCCAGCCTTATGTCTCATCCAGCTGTGCATCTAGATATGGTCAATCCAGGTTGCATCAGAGCCCCCGAACGGATTTTGTAAGAATTTCTCTCTCTTTCACTGTCTTTGTTTTATGGGGTTCATTTTAAGTAATTTATATTGATAATGGGGTTGAGCTGCTTTTCCCTGCTGTGTTTATGCCGCTTTACACCCTCTTGATTCAACTCCAGAGAGATATCAATACATAGGTTTTAAGATTCTTGCTAGTCAGATATTTTCTTGTGTGGTGAATAGAGGGTGTTGAGTCCAGTTCACTGAGCAGGGAGGAGGTCTTGTCTGTTACATATTTGGCTTATGGAACGGTATGTGAGCTAATTTCAAACCCTTGTTTTATGCATCACCCCACCTCACCTTTCCCGTTAAGCAGCCATAGTGTGTCTTCTAAATGTGTGACTCTGTTCTGTTTTGTAATTCAATTCAAGTGTAGCGATTTTGACATGCCCTCTATAAGTGATATCTTAGGATAAGTGTCTTTTTCTGTGTGACCTATTTCACTTAGAATCCTCGTCCCTAAATCCACTCATCATGCTGCTACTAGCCTTATGACATTGATTTCATGGCTGAGTGATATTCCATTGTGCCTAAGTACCACAACTTCTTTATCCATTTTTCTCTTTCCTGGGATGTTTAAGGTGTACTGAAGTGGAGGTTCTTGTACACAGAGCAGCCCTAAACTTTGGGGTGCCTGTGTGTTGTTGATTTTTAGTTTTCCCAATTTATACGCCCATGAGTGGAAGTGCCCTATGCTCTCTCAGCTGTGTTTATTACATGTTTCAGGACACACCGTACACTTCTCCAGAGTGGCTGTTGGCAACTGACATCCCGCCCATCAGCGTAGCAAGGCTCCCATGTCTCCATGGCCTGTCCTGCATTTCTGGTTTTTACACTTTTTGCAGCCTGGCCCTTTTGACCGATGGCAAGCGAGACTTCTTTGCAGTGCTGATTTGCACTTCCGGTTTGCTTGGTTGGCCAAAGAGGGCGTACGCGTTTTTTCCTGAATGTATTCAGGAAAAAACGCGTACGCCCTCTTTGGCCAAGGGCATCATTGTCAACGTTTTGCCACTTTTCATGTGCTTTAAAGGCGAGTCGAATCTACCTCCTGAAATCTGTTTCCTGCAATTCTGCCTTGCTTTCAAATCCTCTTCGTTGCCTTCCCTCAATATATTTGTGGACGAGAGTTATCATTTATAACTCTGCAGGTTTGTGAATTGCAGTGGCCCTGAGCTCCATTTGTCAACTCGCTTTTTTGGGAGCTGCCCGCAAAAGCGCAGGATTGCTTCAGGCCCTATTCTGGTTCCGGGGGGCAGGCTGAGCCTGTGCTTCATTCTTCTTCCTGATGGGGAAATAGAGTGACCTGTGCCTGTCCCAACACCTAGAGCTAGTCTCTCATTGGTTCCCCGTCTTCCCGTTCAGCCTCAGGACAAATTGCAACCTGTACGAAACAAACAGGAGGTTCAAGGTGCTGATTCTCCAAGTAGGGAGATTGTCAGTAAAGCGGCTGGAATGGCGAACCCGAGCACAAGGAGAGGAGAAATGAGGTGCGTTTTAGAAACCTTTCCCGATCACACGGTGTACCATCTTCTGGGTTTCCCAGGCATGTTTTCGATGTAGGAAGATGCCCTTGAACCTGGAGATTTTGGACACATGGGGTGGGTTCCACGCGGTATTACTTTAAAGCGTCTGCGTTTGCTCACCCAACCTCACCAAACCTCTCAGCCCCAAGAGTGTCCAGCCTTATGTCTCATCCAGCTGTGCGTCTAGATATGGTCAATCCAGGTTGCATCAGAGCCCCCGAACGGATTTTGTAAGAATTTCTCTCTCTTTCACTGTCTTTGTTTTATGGGGTTCATTTTAAGTAATTTATTTTGATAATGGGGTTGAGCTGCTTTTCCCTGCTGTGTTTATGCCGCTTTACACCCTCTTGATTCAACTCCAGAGAGATATCAATACATAGGTTTTAAGATTCTTGCTAGTCAGATATATTCTTGTGCGGTGAATAGGGGGTGTTGAGTCCAGTTCACTGAGCAGGGAGGAGGTCTTGTCTGTTACATATTTGGCTTATGGAACGGTATGTGAGCTAATATCAAACCCTTGTTTTATGCATCACCCCACCTCACCTTTCCCGTTAAGCAGCCATAGTGTGTCTTCTAAATGTGTGACTCTGTTCTGTTTTGTAATTCAATTCAAGTGTAGCGATTTTGACATGCCCTCTATAAGTGATATCTTAGGATAAGTGTCTTTTTCTGTGTGACCTATTTCACTTAGAATCCTCGTCCCTAAATCCACTCATCATGCTGCTACTAGCCTTATGACATTGATTTCATGGCTGAGTGATATTCCATTGTGCCTAAGTACCACAACTTCTTTATCCATTTTTCTCTTTCCTGGGATGTTTAAGGTGTACTGAAGTGGAGGTTCTTGTACACAGAGCAGCCCTAAACTTTGGGGTGCCTGTGTGTTGTTGATTTTTAGTTTTCCCAATTTATACGCCCATGAGTGGAAGTGCCCTATGCTCTGCAAGCTGTGTTTATTACATGTTTCAGGACACACCGTACACTTCTCCAGAGTGGCTGTTGGCAACTGACATCCCGCCCATCAGCGTAGCAAGGCTCCCATGTCTCCATGGCCTGTCCTGCATTTCTGGTTTTTACACTTTTTGCAGCATGGCCCTTTTGACCGATGGCAAGCGAGACCTCTTTGCAGTGCTGATTTGCACTTCTGGCTTGCTTGGTTGGCCAAAGAGGGCGTACGCGTTTTTTCCTGAATGTATTCAGGAAAAAACGCGTACGCCCTCTTTGGCCAAGGGCATCATTGTCAACGTTTTGCCACTTTTCATGTGCTTTAAAGGCGAGTCGAATCTACCTCCTGAAATCTGTTTCCTGCAATTCTGCCTTGCTTTCAAATCCTATTCGTTGCCTTCCCTCAATATATTTGTGGCCGAGCGTTATCATTTATAACTGTGCCGTTTTGTGAATTGCAGTGGCCCTGAGCTCCATTTGTCAACTCGCTTTTTTGGGAGCTGGCCGCAAAAGCGCAGGATTGCTTCAGGCCCTATTCTGGTTCCGGGGGGCAGGCTGAGCCTGTGCTTCATTCTTCTTCCTGATGGGGAAATAGAGTGACCTCTGCCTGTCCCAACACCTAGAGCTAGTCTCTCATTGGTTCCCCGTCTTCCCGTTCATCCTCAGGACAAATTGCAACCTGTACGAAACAAACAGGAGGTTCAAGGTGCTGATTCTCCAAGTAGGGAGATTGTCAGTAAAGCGGCTGGAATGGCGAACCCGAGCACAAGGAGAGGAGAAATGAGGTGCGTTTTAGAAACCTTTCCCGATCACACGGTGTACCATCTTCTGGGTTTCCCAGGCATGTTTTCGATGTAGGAAGATGCCCTTGAACCTGGAGATTTTGGACACATGGGGTGGGTTCCGCGCGGTATTACTTTAAAGCGTCTGCGTTTGCTCACCCAACCTCACCAAACCTCTCAGCCCCAAGAGTGTCCAGCCTTATGTCTCATCCAGCTGTGCGTCTAGATATGGTCAATCCAGGTTGCATCAGAGCCCCCGAACGGATTTTGTAAGAATTTCTCTCTCTTTCACTGTCTTTGTTTTATGGGGTTCATTTTAAGTAATTTATTTTGATAATGGGGTTGAGCTGCTTTTCCCTGCTGTGTTTATGCCGCTTTACACCCTCTTGATTCAACTCCAGAGAGATATCAATACATAGGTTTTAAGATTCTTGCTAGTCAGATATATTCTTGTGCGGTGAATAGGGGGTGTTGAGTCCAGTTCACTGAGCAGGGAGGAGGTCTTGTCTGTTACATATTTGGCTTATGGAACGGTATGTGAGCTAATATCAAACCCTTGTTTTATGCATCACCCCACCTCACCTTTCCCGTTAAGCAGCCATAGTGTGTCTTCTAAATGTGTGACTCTGTTCTGTTTTGTAATTCAATTCAAGTGTAGCGATTTTGACATGCCCTCTATAAGTGATATCTTAGGATAAGTGTCTTTTTCTGTGTGACCTATTTCACTTAGAATCCTCGTCCCTAAATCCACTCATCATGCTGCTACTAGCCTTATGACATTGATTTCATGGCTGAGTGATATTCCATTGTGCCTAAGTACCACAACTTCTTTATCCATTTTTCTCTTTCCTGGGATGTTTAAGGTGTACTGAAGTGGAGGTTCTTGTACACAGAGCAGCCCTAAAGTTTGGGGTGCCTGTGTGTTGTTGATTTTTAGTTTTCCCAATTTATACGCCCATGAGTGGAAGTGCCCTATGCTCTGTAAGCTGTGTTTATTACATGTTTCAGGACACACCGTACACTTCTCCAGAGTGGCTGTTGGCAACTGACATCCCGCCCATCAGCGTAGCAAGGCTCCCATGTCTCCATGGCCTGTCCTGCATTTCTGGTTTTTACACTTTTTGCAGCATGGCCCTTTTGACCGATGGCAAGCGAGACTTCTTTGCAGTGCTGATTTGCACTTCTGCCTTGCTTGGTTGGCCAAAAAGGGCGTACGCGTTTTTTCCTGAATGTATTCAGGAAAAAACGCGTACGCCCTTTTTGGCCAAGGGCATCAGTGTCAACGTTTTGCCACTTTTCATGTGCTTTAAAGGCGAGTCGAATCTACCTCCTGAAATCTGTTTCCTGCAATTCTGCCTTGCTTTCAAATCCTCTTCGTTGCCTTCCCTCAATATATTTGTGGACGGGAGTTATCATTTATAACTGTGCAGGTTTGTGAATTGCAGTGGCCCTGAGCTCCATTTGTCAACTCGCTTTTTTGGGAGCTGCCCGCAAAAGCGCAGGATTGCTTCAGGCCCTATTCTGGTTCCGGGGGGCAGGCTGAGCCTGTGCTTCATTCTTCTTCCTGATGGGGAAATAGAGTGACCTGTGCCTGTCCCAAGACCTAGAGCTAGTCTCTCATTGGTTCCCCGTCTTCCCGTTCATCCTCAGGACAAATTGCAACCTGTACGAAACAAACAGGAGGTTCAAGGTGCTGATTCTCCAAATAGGGAGATTGTCAGTAAAGCGGCTGGAATGGCGAACCCGAGCACAAGGGGAGGAGAAATGAGGTGCGTTTTAGAAACCTTTCCCGATCACACGGTGTACCATCTTCTGGGTTTCCCAGGCATGTTTTCGATGTAGGAAGATGCCCTTGAACCTGGAGATTTGGGACCCATGGGGTGGGTACCGCGCGGTATTACTTTAAAGCGTCTGCGTTTGCTCACCCAACCTCACCAAACCTCTCAGCCCCAAGAGTGTCCAGCCTTATGTCTCATCCAGCTGTGCGTCTAGATATGGTCAATCCAGGTTGCATCAGAGCCCCCGAACGGATTTTGTAAGAATTTCTCTCTCTTTCACTGTCTTTGTTTTATGGGGTTCATTTTAAGTAATTTATTTTGATAATGGGGTTGAGCTGCTTTTCCCTGCTGTGTTTATGCCGCTTTACACCCTCTTGATTCAACTCCAGAGAGATATCAATACATAGGTTTTAAGATTCTTGCTAGTCAGATATATTCTTGTGCGGTGAATAGGGGGTGTTGAGTCCAGTTCACTGAGCAGGGAGGAGGTCTTGTCTGTTACATATTTGGCTTATGGAACGGTATGTGAGCTAATATCAAACCCTTGTTTTATGCATCACCCCACCTCACCTTTCCCGTTAAGCAGCCATAGTGTGTCTTCTAAATGTGTGACTCTGTTCTGTTTTGTAATTCAATTCAAGTGTAGCGATTTTGACATGCCCTCTATAAGTGATATCTTAGGATAAGTGTCTTTTTCTGTGTGACCTATTTCACTTAGAATCCTCGTCCCTAAATCCACTCATCATGCTGCTACTAGCCTTATGACATTGATTTCATGGCTGAGTGATATTCCATTGTGCCTAAGTACCACAACTTCTTTATCCATTTTTCTCTTTCCTGGGATGTTTAAGGTGTACTGAAGTGGAGGTTCTTGTACACAGAGCAGCCCTAAACTTTGGGGTGCCTGTGTGTTGTTGATTTTTAGTTTTCCCAATTTATACGCCCATGAGTGGAAGTGCCCTATGCTCTGCAAGCTGTGTTTATTACATGTTTCAGGACACACCGTACACTTCTGTAGAGTGGCTGTTGGCAACTGACATCCCGCCCATCAGCGTAGCAAGGCTCCCATGTCTCCATGGCCTGTCCTGCATTTCTGGTTTTTACACTTTTTGCAGCATGGCCCTTTTGACCGATTGCAAGCGAGACCTCTTTGCAGTGCTGATTTGCACTTCTGGCTTGCTTGGTTGGCCAAAGAGGGCGTACGCGTTTTTTCCTGAATGTATTCAGAAAAAAACGCGTACGCCCTCTTTGGCCAAGGGCATCATTGTCAACGTTTTGCCACTTTTCATGTGCTTTAAAGGCGAGTCGAATCTACCTCCTGAAATCTGTTTCCTGCAATTCTGCCTTGCTTTCAAATCCTATTCGTTGCCTTCCCTCAATATATTTGTGGACGACAGTTATCATTTATAACTGTGCAGGTTTCTGAATTGCAGTGGCCCTGAGCTCCATTTGTCAACTCGCTTTTTTGGGAGCTGGCCGCAAAAGCGCAGGATTGCTTCAGGCCCTATTCTGGTTCCGGGGGGCAGGCTGAGCCTGTGCTTCATTCTTCTTCCTGATGGGGAAATAGAGTGACCTGTGCCTGTCCCACCACCTAGAGCTAGTCTCTCATTGGTTCCCCGTCTTCCCGTTCATCCTCAGGACAAATTGCAACCTGTACGAAACAAACAGGAGGTTCAAGGTGCTGATTCTCCAAGTAGGGAGATTGTCAGTAAAGCGGCTGGAATGGCGAACCCGAGCACAAGGAGAGGAGAAATGAGGTGCGTTTTAGAAACCTTTCCCGATCACATGGTGTACCATCTTCTGGGTTTCCCAGGCATGTTTTCGATGAAGGAAGGTGCCCTTGAACTTGGAGATTTGGGACCCATGGGGTGGGTACCGCGCGGTATTACTTTAAAGCGTCTGCGTTTGCTCACCCAACCTCACCAAAACTCTCAGCCCCAAGAGTGTCCAGCCTTATGTCTCATCCAGCTGTGCGTCTAGATATGGTCAATCCAGGTTGCATCAGAGCCCCCGAACGGATTTTGTAAGAATTTCTCTCTCTTTCACTCTCTTTGTTTTATGGGGTTCATTTTAAGTAATTTATTTTGATAATGGGGTTGAGCTGCTTTTCCCTGCTGTGTTTATGCCTCTTTACACCCTCTTGATTCAACTCCAGAGAGATATCAATACATAGGTTTTAAGATTCTTGCTAGTCAGATATATTCTTGTGCGGTGAATAGGGGGTGTTGAGTCCAGTTCACTGAGCAGGGAGGAGGTCTTGTCTGTTACATATTTGGCTTATGGAACGGTATGTGAGCTAATATCAAACCCTTGTTTTATGCATCACCCCACCTCACCTTTCCCGTTAAGCAGCCATAGTGTGTCTTCTAAATGTGTGACTCTGTTCTGTTTTGTAATTCAATTCAAGTGTAGCGATTTTGACATGCCCTCTATAAGTGATATCTTAGGATAAGTGTCTTTTTCTGTGTGACCTATTTCACTTAGAATCCTCGTCCCTAAATCCACTCATCATGCTGCTACTAGCCTTATGACATTGATTTCATGGCTGAGTGATATTCCATTGTGCCTAAGTACCACAACTTCTTTATCCATTTTTCTCTTTCCTGGGATGTTTAAGGTGTACTGAAGTGGAGGTTCTTGTACACAGAGCAGCCCTAAACTTTGGGGTGCCTGTGTGTTGTTGATTTTTAGTTTTCCCAATTTATACGCCCATGAGTGGAAGTGCCCTATGCTCTGCAAGCTGTGTTTATTACATGTTTCAGGACACACCGTACACTTCTCCAGAGTGGCTGTTGGCAACTGACATCCCGCCCATCAGCGTAGCAAGGCTCCGATGTCTCCATGGCCTGTCCTGCATTTCTGGTTTTTACACTTTTTGCAGCATGGCCCTTTTGACCGATGGCAAGCGAGACCTCTTTGCAGTGCTGATTTGCACTTCTGGCTTGCTTGGTTGGCCAAAGCGGGCGTACGCGTTTTTTCCTGAATGTATTCAGGAAAAAACGCGTACGCCCTCTTTGGCCAAGGGCATCATTGTCAACGTTTTGCCACTTTTCATGTGCTTTAAAGGCGAGTCGAATCTACCTCCTGAAATCTGTTTCCTGCAATTCTGCCTTGCTTTCAAATCCTATTCGTTGCCTTCCCTCAATATATTTGTGGCCGAGCGTTATCATTTATAACTGTGCAGGTTTGTGAATTGCAGTGGCCCTGAGCTCCATTTGTCAACTCGCTTTTTTGGGAGCTGGCCGCAAAAGCGCAGGATTGCTTCAGGCCCTATTCTGGTTCCGGGGGGCAGGCTGAGCCTGTGCTTCATTCTTCTTCCTGATGGGGAAATAGAGTGACCTCTCCCTGTCCCAACACCTAGAGCTAGTCTCTCATTGGTTCCCCGTCTTCCCGTTCATCCTCAGGACAAATTGCAACCTGTACGAAACAAACAGGAGGTTCAAGGTGCTGATTCTCCAAGTAGGGAGATTGTCAGTAAAGCGGCTGGAATGGCGAACCCGAGCACAAGGAGAGGAGAAATGAGGTGCGTTTTAGAAACCTTTCCCGATCACACGGTGTACCATCTTCTGGGTTTCCCAGGCATGTTTTCGATGTAGGAAGATGCCCTTGAACCTGGAGATTTTGGACACATGGGGTGGGTTCCGCGCGGTATTACTTTAAAGCGTCTGCGTTTGCTCACCCAACCTCACCAAACCTCTCAGCCCCAAGAGTGTCCAGCCTTATGTCTCATCCAGCTGTGCGTCTAGATATGGTCAATCCAGGTTGCATCAGAGCCCCCGAACGGATTTTGTAAGAATTTCTCTCTCTTTCACTGTCTTTGTTTTATGGGGTTCATTTTAAGTAATTTATTTTGATAATGGGGTTGAGCTGCTTTTCCCTGCTGTGTTTATGCCGCTTTACACCCTCTTGATTCAACTCCAGAGAGATATCAATACATAGGTTTTAAGATTCTTGCTAGTCAGATATATTCTTGTGCGGTGAATAGGGGGTGTTGAGTCCAGTTCACTGAGCAGGGAGGAGGTCTTGTCTGTTACATATTTGGCTTATGGAACGGTATGTGAGCTAATATCAAACCCTTGTTTTATGCATCACCCCACCTCACCTTTCCCGTTAAGCAGCCATAGTGTGTCTTCTAAATGTGTGACTCTGTTCTGTTTTGTAATTCAATTCAAGTGTAGCGATTTTGACATGCCCTCTATAAGTGATATCTTAGGATAAGTGTCTTTTTCTGTGTGACCTATTTCACTTAGAATCCTCGTCCCTAAATCCACTCATCATGCTGCTACTAGCCTTATGACATTGATTTCATGGCTGAGTGATATTCCATTGTGCCTAAGTACCACAACTTCTTTATCCATTTTTCTCTTTCCTGGGATGTTTAAGGTGTACTGAAGTGGAGGTTCTTGTACACAGAGCAGCCCTAAAGTTTGGGGTGCCTGTGTGTTGTTGATTTTTAGTTTTCCCAATTTATACGCCCATGAGTGGAAGTGCCCTATGCTCTGTAAGCTGTGTTTATTACATGTTTCAGGACACACCGTACACTTCTCCAGAGTGGCTGTTGGCAACTGACATCCCGCCCATCAGCGTAGCAAGGCTCCCATGTCTCCATGGCCTGTCCTGCATTTCTGGTTTTTACACTTTTTGCAGCATGGCCCTTTTGACCGATGGCAAGCGAGACTTCTTTGCAGTGCTGATTTGCACTTCCGCCTTGCTTGGTTGGCCAAAAAGGGCGTACGCGTTTTTTCCTGAATGTATTCAGGAAAAAACGCGTACGCCCTTTTTGGCCATGGGCATCAGTGTCAACGTTTTGCCACTTTTCATGTGCTTTAAAGGCGAGTCGAATCTACCTCCTGAAATCTGTTTCCTGCAATTCTGCCTTGCTTTCAAATCCTCTTCGTTGCCTTCCCTCAATATATTTGTGGACGGGAGTTATCATTTATAACTGTGCAGGTTTGTGAATTGCAGTGGCCCTGAGCTCCATTTGTCAACTCGCTTTTTTGGGAGCTGGCCGCAAAAGCGCAGGATTGCTTCAGGCCCTATTCTGGTTCCGGGGGGCAGGCTGAGCCTGTGCTTCATTCTTCTTGCTGATGGGGAAATAGAGTGACCTGTGCCTGTCCCAACACCTAGAGCTAGTCTCTCATTGGTTCCCCGTCTTCCCGTTCATCCTCAGGACAACTTGCAACCTGTACGAAACAAACAGGAGGTTCAAGGTGCTGATTCTCCAAGTAGGGAGATTGTCAGTAAAGCGGCTGGAATGGCGAACCCGAGCACAAGGAGAGGAGAAATGAGGTGCGTTTTAGAAACCTTTCCCGATCACACGGTGTACCATCTTCTGGGTTTCCCAGGCATGTTTTCGATGTAGGAAGATGCCCTTGAACCTGGAGATTTGGGATCCATGGGGTGGGTACCGCGCGGTATTACTTTAAAGCGTCTGCGTTTGCTCACCCAACCTCACCAAACCTCTCAGCCCCAAGAGTGTCCAGCCTTATGTCTCATCCAGCTGTGCGTCTAGATATGGTCAATCCAGGTTGCATCAGAGCCCCCGAACGGATTTTGTAAGAATTTCTCTCTCTTTCACTCTCTTTGTTTTATGGGGTTCATTTTAAGTAATTTATTTTGATAATGGGGTTGAGCTGCTTTTCCCTGCTGTGTTTATGCCGCTTTACACCCTCTTGATTCAACTCCAGAGAGATATCAATACATAGGTTTTAAGATTCTTGCTAGTCAGATATATTCTTGTACGGTGAATAGGGGGTGTTGAGTCCAGTTCACTGAGCAGGGAGGAGGTCTTGTCTGTTACATATTTGGCTTATGGAACGGTATGTGAGCTAATATCAAACCCTTGTTTTATGCATCACCCCACCTCACCTTTCCCGTTAAGCAGCCATAGTGTGTCTTCTAAATGTGTGACTCTGTTCTGTTTTGTAATTCAATTCAAGTGTAGCGATTTTGACATGCCCTCTATAAGTGATATCTTAGGATAAGTGTCTTTTTCTGTGTGACCTATTTCACTTAGAATCCTCGTCCCTAAATCCACTCATCATGCTGCTACTAGCCTTATGACATTGATTTCATGGCTGAGTGATATTCCATTGTGCCTAAGTACCACAACTTCTTTATCCATTTTTCTCTTTCCTGGGATGTTTAAGGTGTACTGAAGTGGAGGTTCTTGTACACAGAGCAGCCCTAAACTTTGGGGTGCCTGTGTGTTGTTGATTTTTAGTTTTCCCAATTTATACGCCCATGAGTGGAAGTGCCCTATGCTCTGCAAGCTGTGTTTATTACATGTTTCAGGACACACCGTACACTTCTCCAGAGTGGCTGTTGGCAACTGACATCCCGCCCATCAGCGTAGCAAGGCTCCCATGTCTCCATGGCCTGTCCTGCATTTCTGGTTTTTACACTTTTTGCAGCATGGCCCTTTTGACCGATGGCAAGCGAGACCTCTTTGCAGTGCTGATTTGCACTTCTGGCTTGCTTGGTTGGCCAAAGAGGGCGTACGCGTTTTTTCCTGAATGTATTCAGGAAAAAACGCGTACGCCCTCTTTGGCCAAGGGCATCATTGTCAACGTTTTGCCACTTTTCATGTGCTTTAAAGGCGAGTCGAATCTACCTCCTGAAATCTGTTTCCTGCAATTCTGCCTTGCTTTCAAATCCTATTCGTTGCCTTCCCTCAATATATTTGTGGCCGAGCGTTATCATTTATAACTGTGCCGTTTTGTGAATTGCAGTGGCCCTGAGCTCCATTTGTCAACTCGCTTTTTTGGGAGCTGGCCGCAAAAGCGCAGGATTGCTTCAGGCCCTATTCTGGTTCCGGGGGGCAGGCTGAGCCTGTGCTTCATTCTTCTTCCTGATGGGGAAATAGAGTGACCTCTGCCTGTCCCAACACCTAGAGCTAGTCTCTCATTGGTTCCCCGTCTTCCCGTTCATCCTCAGGACAAATTGCAACCTGTACGAAACAAACAGGAGGTTCAAGGTGCTGATTCTCCAAGTAGGGAGATTGTCAGTAAAGCGGCTGGAATGGCGAACCCGAGCACAAGGAGAGGAGAAATGAGGTGCGTTTTAGAAACCTTTCCCGATCACACGGTGTACCATCTTCTGGGTTTCCCAGGCATGTTTTCGATGTAGGAAGATGCCCTTGAACCTGGAGATTTTGGACACATGGGGTGGGTTCCGCGCGGTATTACTTTAAAGCGTCTGCGTTTGCTCACCCAACCTCACCAAACCTCTCAGCCCCAAGAGTGTCCAGCCTTATGTCTCATCCAGCTGTGCGTCTAGATATGGTCAATCCAGGTTGCATCAGAGCCCCCGAACGGATTTTGTAAGAATTTCTCTCTCTTTCACTGTCTTTGTTTTATGGGGTTCATTTTAAGTAATTTATTTTGATAATGGGGTTGAGCTGCTTTTCCCTGCTGTGTTTATGCCGCTTTACACCCTCTTGATTCAACTCCAGAGAGATATCAATACATAGGTTTTAAGATTCTTGCTAGTCAGATATATTCTTGTGCGGTGAATAGGGGGTGTTGAGTCCAGTTCACTGAGCAGGGAGGAGGTCTTGTCTGTTACATATTTGGCTTATGGAACGGTATGTGAGCTAATATCAAACCCTTGTTTTATGCATCACCCCACCTCACCTTTCCCGTTAAGCAGCCATAGTGTGTCTTCTAAATGTGTGACTCTGTTCTGTTTTGTAATTCAATTCAAGTGTAGCGATTTTGACATGCCCTCTATAAGTGATATCTTAGGATAAGTGTCTTTTTCTGTGTGACCTATTTCACTTAGAATCCTCGTCCCTAAATCCACTCATCATGCTGCTACTAGCCTTATGACATTGATTTCATGGCTGAGTGATATTCCATTGTGCCTAAGTACCACAACTTCTTTATCCATTTTTCTCTTTCCTGGGATGTTTAAGGTGTACTGAAGTGGAGGTTCTTGTACACAGAGCAGCCCTAAACTTTGGGGTGCTTGTGTGTTGTTGATTTTTAGTTTTCCCAATTTATACGCCCATGAGTGGAAGTGCCCTATGCTCTGCAAGCTGTGTTTATTACATGTTTCAGGACACACCGTACACTTCTGTAGAGTGGCTGTTGGCAACTGACATCCCGCCCATCAGCGTAGCAAGGCTCCCATGTCTCCATGGCCTGTCCTGCATTTCTGGTTTTTACACTTTTTGCAGCATGGTCCTTTTGACCGATTGCAAGCGAGACCTCTTTGCAGTGCTGATTTGCACTTCTGGCTTGCTTGGTTGGCCAAAGAGGGCGTACGCGTTTTTTCCTGAATGTATTCAGAAAAAAACGCGTACGCCCTCTTTGGCCAAGGGCATCATTGTCAACGTTTTGCCACTTTTCATGTGCTTTAAAGGCGAGTCGAATCTACCTCCTGAAATCTGTTTCCTGCAATTCTGCCTTGCTTTCAAATCCTATTCGTTGCCTTCCCTCAATATATTTGTGGACGACAGTTATCATTTATAACTGTGCAGGTTTCTGAATTGCAGTGGCCCTGAGCTCCATTTGTCAACTCGCTTTTTTGGGAGCTGGCCGCAAAAGCGCAGGATTGCTTCAGGCCCTATTCTGGTTCCGGGGGGCAGGCTGAGCCTGTGCTTCATTCTTCTTCCTGATGGGGAAATAGAGTGACCTGTGCCTGTCCCACCACCTAGAGCTAGTCTCTCATTGGTTCCCCGTCTTCCCGTTCATCCTCAGGACAAATTGCAACCTGTACGAAACAAACAGGAGGTTCAAGGTGCTGATTCTCCAAGTAGGGAGATTGTCAGTAAAGCGGCTGGAATGGCGAACCCGAGCACAAGGAGAGGAGAAATGAGGTGCGTTTTAGAAACCTTTCCCGATCACACGGTGTACCATCTTCTGGGTTTCCCAGGCATGTTTTCGATGAAGGAAGGTGCCCTTGAACTTGGAGATTTGGGACCCATGGGGTGGGTACCGCGCGGTATTACTTTAAAGCGTCTGCGTTTGCTCACCCAACCTCACCAAAACTCTCAGCCCCAAGAGTGTCCAGCCTTATGTCTCATCCAGCTGTGCGTCTAGATATGGTCAATCCAGGTTGCATCAGAGCCCCCGAACGGATTTTGTAAGAATTTCTCTCTCTTTCACTCTCTTTGTTTTATGGGGTTCATTTTAAGTAATTTATTTTGATAATGGGGTTGAGCTGCTTTTCCCTGCTGTGTTTATGCCTCTTTACACCCTCTTGATTCAACTCCAGAGAGATATCAATACATAGGTTTTAAGATTCTTGCTAGTCAGATATATTCTTGTGCGGTGAATAGGGGGTGTTGAGTCCAGTTCACTGAGCAGGGAGGAGGTCTTGTCTGTTACATATTTGGCTTATGGAACGGTATGTGAGCTAATATCAAACCCTTGTTTTATGCATCACCCCACCTCACCTTTCCCGTTAAGCAGCCATAGTGTGTCTTCTAAATGTGTGACTCTGTTCTGTTTTGTAATTCAATTCAAGTGTAGCGATTTTGACATGCCCTCTATAAGTGATATCTTAGGATAAGTGTCTTTTTCTGTGTGACCTATTTCACTTAGAATCCTCGTCCCTAAATCCACTCATCATGCTGCTACTAGCCTTATGACATTGATTTCATGGCTGAGTGATATTCCATTGTGCCTAAGTACCACAACTTCTTTATCCATTTTTCTCTTTCCTGGGATGTTTAAGGTGTACTGAAGTGGAGGTTCTTGTACACAGAGCAGCCCTAAACTTTGGGGTGCCTGTGTCTTGTTGATTTTTAGTTTTCCCAATTTATACGCCCATGAGTGGAAGTGCCCTATGCTCTGCAAGCTGTGTTTATTACATGTTTCAGGACACACCGTACACTTCTCCAGAGTGGCTGTTGGCAACTGACATCCCGCCCATCAGCGTAGCAAGGCTCCCATGTCTCCATGGCCTGTCCTGCATTTCTGGTTTTTACACTTTTTGCAGCATGGCCCTTTTGACCGATGGCAAGCGAGACCTCTTTGCAGTGCTGATTTGCACTTCTGGCTTGCTTGGTTGGCCAAAGAGGGCGTACGCGTTTTTTCCTGAATGTATTCAGGAAAAAACGCGTACGCCCTCTTTGGCCAAGGGCATCATTGTCAACGTTTTGCCACTTTTCATGTGCTTTAAAGGCGAGTCGAATCTACCTCCTGAAATCTGTTTCCTGCAATTCTGCCTTGCTTTCAAATCCTATTCGTTGCCTTCCCTCAATATATTTGTGGCCGAGCGTTATCATTTATAACTGTGCCGTTTTGTGAATTGCAGTGGCCCTGAGCTCCATTTGTCAACTCGCTTTTTTGGGAGCTGGCCGCAAAAGCGCAGGATTGCTTCAGGCCCTATTCTGGTTCCGGGGGGCAGGCTGAGCCTGTGCTTCATTCTTCTTCCTGATGGGGAAATAGAGTGACCTCTGCCTGTCCCAACACCTAGAGCTAGTCTCTCATTGGTTCCCCGTCTTCCCGTTCATCCTCAGGACAAATTGCAACCTGTACGAAACAAACAGGAGGTTCAAGGTGCTGATTCTCCAAGTAGGGAGATTGTCAGTAAAGCGGCTGGAATGGCGAACCCGAGCACAAGGAGAGGAGAAATGAGGTGCGTTTTAGAAACCTTTCCCGATCACACGGTGTACCATCTTCTGGGTTTCCCAGGCATGTTTTCGATGTAGGAAGATGCCCTTGAACCTGGAGATTTTGGACACATGGGGTGGGTTCCGCGCGGTATTACTTTAAAGCGTCTGCGTTTGCTCACCCAACCTCACCAAACCTCTCAGCCCCAAGAGTGTCCAGCCTTATGTCTCATCCAGCTGTGCGTCTAGATATGGTCAATCCAGGTTGCATCAGAGCCCCCGAACGGATTTTGTAAGAATTTCTCTCTCTTTCACTGTCTTTGTTTTATGGGGTTCATTTTAAGTAATTTATTTTGATAATGGGGTTGAGCTGCTTTTCCCTGCTGTGTTTATGCCGCTTTACACCCTCTTGATTCAACTCCAGAGAGATATCAATACATAGGTTTTAAGATTCTTGCTAGTCAGATATATTCTTGTGCGGTGAATAGGGGGTGTTGAGTCCAGTTCACTGAGCAGGGAGGAGGTCTTGTCTGTTACATATTTGGCTTATGGAACGGTATGTGAGCTAATATCAAACCCTTGTTTTATGCATCACCCCACCTCACCTTTCCCGTTAAGCAGCCATAGTGTGTCTTCTAAATGTGTGACTCTGTTCTGTTTTGTAATTCAATTCAAGTGTAGCGATTTTGACATGCCCTCTATAAGTGATATCTTAGGATAAGTGTCTTTTTCTGTGTGACCTATTTCACTTAGAATCCTCGTCCCTAAATCCACTCATCATGCTGCTACTAGCCTTATGACATTGATTTCATGGCTGAGTGATATTCCATTGTGCCTAAGTACCACAACTTCTTTATCCATTTTTCTCTTTCCTGGGATGTTTAAGGTGTACTGAAGTGGAGGTTCTTGTACACAGAGCAGCCCTAAACTTTGGGGTGCTTGTGTGTTGTTGATTTTTAGTTTTCCCAATTTATACGCCCATGAGTGGAAGTGCCCTATGCTCTGCAAGCTGTGTTTATTACATGTTTCAGGACACACCGTACACTTCTGTAGAGTGGCTGTTGGCAACTGACATCCCGCCCATCAGCGTAGCAAGGCTCCCATGTCTCCATGGCCTGTCCTGCATTTCTGGTTTTTACACTTTTTGCAGCATGGCCCTTTTGACCGATTGCAAGCGAGACCTCTTTGCAGTGCTGATTTGCACTTCTGGCTTGCTTGGTTGGCCAAAGAGGGCGTACGCGTTTTTTCCTGAATGTATTCAGAAAAAAACGCGTACGCCCTCTTTGGCCAAGGGCATCATTGTCAACGTTTTGCCACTTTTCATGTGCTTTAAAGGCGAGTCGAATCTACCTCCTGAAATCTGTTTCCTGCAATTCTGCCTTGCTTTCAAATCCTATTCGTTGCCTTCCCTCAATATATTTGTGGACGACAGTTATCATTTATAACTGTGCAGGTTTGTGAATTGCAGTGGCCCTGAGCTCCATTTGTCAACTCGCTTTTTTGGGAGCTGGCCGCAAAAGCGCAGGATTGCTTCAGGCCCTATTCTGGTTCCGGGGGGCAGGCTGAGCCTGTGCTTCATTCTTCTTCCTGATGGGGAAATAGAGTGACCTGTGCCTGTCCCACCACCTAGAGCTAGTCTCTCATTGGTTCCCCGTCTTCCCGTTCATCCTCAGGACAAATTGCAACCTGTACGAAACAAACAGGAGGTTCAAGGTGCTGATTCTCCAAGTAGGGAGATTGTCAGTAAAGCGGCTGGAATGGCGAACCCGAGCACAAGGGGAGGAGAAATGAGGTGCGTTTTAGAAACCTTTCCCGATCACACGGTGTACCATCTTCTGGGTTTCCCAGGCATGTTTTCGATGAAGGAAGGTGCCCTTGAACTTGGAGATTTGGGACCCATGGGGTGGGTACCGCGCGGTATTACTTTAAAGCGTCTGCGTTTGCTCACCCAACCTCACCAAAACTCTCAGCCCCAAGAGTGTCCAGCCTTATGTCTCATCCAGCTGTGCGTCTAGATATGGTCAATCCAGGTTGCATCAGAGCCCCCGAACGGATTTTGTAAGAATTTCTCTCTCTTTCACTCTCTTTGTTTTATGGGGTTCATTTTAAGTAATTTATTTTGATAATGGGGTTGAGCTGCTTTTCCCTGCTGTGTTTATGCCTCTTTACACCCTCTTGATTCAACTCCAGAGAGATATCAATACATAGGTTTTAAGATTCTTGCTAGTCAGATATATTCTTGTGCGGTGAATAGGGGGTGTTGAGTCCAGTTCACTGAGCAGGGAGGAGGTCTTGTCTGTTACATATTTGGCTTATGGAACGGTATGTGAGCTAATATCAAACCCTTGTTTTATGCATCACCCCACCTCACCTTTCCCGTTAAGCAGCCATAGTGTGTCTTCTAAATGTGTGACTCTGTTCTGTTTTGTAATTCAATTCAAGTGTAGCGATTTTGACATGCCCTCTATAAGTGATATCTTAGGATAAGTGTCTTTTTCTGTGTGACCTATTTCACTTAGAATCCTCGTCCCTAAATCCACTCATCATGCTGCTACTAGCCTTATGACATTGATTTCATGGCTGAGTGATATTCCATTGTGCCTAAGTACCACAACTTCTTTATCCATTTTTCTCTTTCCTGGGATGTTTAAGGTGTACTGAAGTGGAGGTTCTTGTACACAGAGCAGCCCTAAACTTTGGGGTGCCTGTGTGTTGTTGATTTTTAGTTTTCCCAATTTATACGCCCATGAGTGGAAGTGCCCTATGCTCTGCAAGCTGTGTTTATTACATGTTTCAGGACACACCGTACACTTCTCCAGAGTGGCTGTTGGCAACTGACCTCCCGCCCATCAGCGTAGCAAGGCTCCCATGTCTCCATGGCCTGTCCTGCATTTCTGGTTTTTACACTTTTTGCAGCATGGCCCTTTTGACCGATGGCAAGCGAGACCTCTTTGCAGTGCTGATTTGCACTTCTGGCTTGCTTGGTTGGCCAAAGAGGGCGTACGCGTTTTTTCCTGAATACATTCAGGAAAAAACGCGTACGCCCTCTTTGGCCAAGGGCATCATTGTCAACGTTTTGCCACTTTTCATGTGCTTTAAAGGCGAGTCGAATCTACCTCCTGAAATCTGTTTCCTGCAATTCTGCCTTGCTTTCAAATCCTATTCGTTGCCTTCCCTCAATATATTTGTGGCCGAGCGTTATCATTTATAACTGTGCAGGTTTGTGAATTGCAGTGGCCCTGAGCTCCATTTGTCAACTCGCTTTTTTGGGAGCTGGCCGCAAAAGCGCAGGATTGCTTCAGGCCCTATTCTGGTTCCGGGGGGCAGGCTGAGCCTGTGCTTCATTCTTCTTCCTGATGGGGAAATAGAGTGACCTCTGCCTGTCCCAACACCTAGAGCTAGTCTCTCATTGGTTCCCCGTCTTCCCGTTCATCCTCAGGACAAATTGCAACCTGTACGAAACAAACAGGAGGTTCAAGGTGCTGATTCTCCAAGTAGGGAGATTGTCAGTAAAGCGGCTGGAATGGCGAACCCGAGCACAAGGAGAGGAGAAATGAGGTGCGTTTTAGAAACCTTTCCCGATCACACGGTGTACCATCTTCTGGGTTTCCCAGGCATGTTTTCGATGTAGGAAGATGCCCTTGAACCTGGAGATTTTGGACACATGGGGTGGGTTCCGCGCGGTATTACTTTAAAGCGTCTGCGTTTGCTCACCCAACCTCACCAAACCTCTCAGCCCCAAGAGTGTCCAGCCTTATGTCTCATCCAGCTGTGCGTCTAGATATGGTCAATCCAGGTTGCATCAGAGCCCCCGAACGGATTTTGTAAGAATTTCTCTCTCTTTCACTGTCTTTGTTTTATGGGGTTCATTTTAAGTAATTTATTTTGATAATGGGGTTGAACTGCTTTTCCCTGCTGTGTTTATGCCGCTTTACACCCTCTTGATTCAACTCCAGAGAGATATCAATACATAGGTTTTAAGATTCTTGCTAGTCAGATATATTCTTGTGCGGTGAATAGGGGGTGTTGAGTCCAGTTCACTGAGCAGGGTGGAAGTCTTGTCTGTTACATATTTGGCTTATGGAACGGTATGTGAGCTAATATCAAACCCTTGTTTTATGCATCACCCCACCTCACCTTTCCCGTTAAGCAGCCATAGTGTGTCTTCTAAATGTGTGACTCTGTTCTGTTTTGTAATTCAATTCAAGTGTAGCGATTTTGACATGCCCTCTATAAGTGATATCTTAGGATAAGTGTCTTTTTCTGTGTGACCTATTTCACTTAGAATCCTCGTCCCTAAATCCACTCATCATGCTGCTACTAGCCTTATGACATTGATTTCATGGCTGAGTGATATTCCATTGTGCCTAAGTACCACAACTTCTTTATCCATTTTTCTCTTTCCTGGGATGTTTAAGGTGTACTGAAGTGGAGGTTCTTGTACACAGAGCAGCCCTAAAGTTTGGGGTGCCTGTGTGTTGTTGATTTTTAGTTTTCCCAATTTATACGCCCATGAGTGGAAGTGCCCTATGCTCTGTAAGCTGTGTTTATTACATGTTTCAGGACACACCGTACACTTCTCCAGAGTGGCTGTTGGCAACTGACATCCCGCCCATCAGCGTAGCAAGGCTCCCATGTCTCCATGGCCTGTCCTGCATTTCTGGTTTTTACACTTTTTGCAGCATGGCCCTTTTGACCGATGGCAAGCGAGACTTCTTTGCAGTGCTGATTTGCACTTCCGCCTTGCTTGGTTGGCCAAAAAGGGCGTACGCGTTTTTTCCTGAATGTATTCAGGAAAAAACGCGTACGCCCTTTTTGGCCATGGGCATCAGTGTCAACGTTTTGCCACTTTTCATGTGCTTTAAAGGCGAGTCGAATCTACCTCCTGAAATCTGTTTCCTGCAATTCTGCCTTGCTTTCAAATCCTCTTCGTTGCCTTCCCTCAATATATTTGTGGACGGGAGTTATCATTTATAACTGTGCAGGTTTGTGAATTGCAGTGGCCCTGAGCTCCATTTGTCAACTCGCTTTTTTGGGAGCTGGCCGCAAAAGCGCAGGATTGCTTCAGGCCCTATTCTGGTTCCGGGGGGCAGGCTGAGCCTGTGCTTCATTCTTCTTGCTGATGGGGAAATAGAGTGACCTGTGCCTGTCCCAACACCTAGAGCTAGTCTCTCATTGGTTCCCCGTCTTCCCGTTCATCCTCAGGACAAATTGCAACCTGTACGAAACAAACAGGAGGTTCAAGGTGCTGATTCTCCAAGTAGGGAGATTGTCAGTAAAGCGGCTGGAATGGCGAACCCGAGCACAAGGAGAGGAGAAATGAGGTGCGTTTTAGAAACCTTTCCCGATCACACGGTGTACCATCTTCTGGGTTTCCCAGGCATGTTTTCGATGTAGGAAGATGCCCTTGAACCTGGAGATTTGGGATCCATGGGGTGGGTACCGCGCGGTATTACTTTAAAGCGTCTGCGTTTGCTCACCCAACCTCACCAAACCTCTCAGCCCCAAGAGTGTCCAGCCTTATGTCTCTTCCAGCTGTGCGTCTAGATATGGTCAATCCAGGTTGCATCAGAGCCCCCGAACGGATTTTGTAAGAATTTCTCTCTCTTTCACTCTCTTTGTTTTATGGGGTTCATTTTAAGTAATTTATTTTGATAATGGGGTTGAGCTGCTTTTCCCTGCTGTGTTTATGCCGCTTTACACCCTCTTGATTCAACTCCAGAGAGATATCAATACATAGGTTTTAAGATTCTTGCTAGTCAGATATATTCTTGTACGGTGAATAGGGGGTGTTGAGTCCAGTTCACTGAGCAGGGAGGAGGTCTTGTCTGTTACATATTTGGCTTATGGAACGGTATGTGAGCTAATATCAAACCCTTGTTTTATGCATCACCCCACCTCACCTTTCCCGTTAAGCAGCCATAGTGTGTCTTCTAAATGTGTGACTCTGTTCTGTTTTGTAATTCAGTTCAAGTGTAGCGATTTTGACATGCCCTCTATAAGTGATATCTTAGGATAAGTGTCTTTTTCTGTGTGACCTATTTCACTTAGAATCCTCGTCCCTAAATCCACTCATCATGCTGCTACTAGCCTTATGACATTGATTTCATGGCTGAGTGATATTCCATTGTGCCTAAGTACCACAACTTCTTTATCCATTTTTCTCTTTCCTGGGATGTTTAAGGTGTACTGAAGTGGAGGTTCTTGTACACAGAGCAGCCCTAAACTTTGGGGTGCCTGTGTCTGGTTGATTTTTAGATTTCCCCATTTATACGCCCATGAGTGGAAGTGTCCTATGCTCTCTCAGCTGTGTTTATTACATGTTTCAGGACACACCGTACACTTCTCCAGAGTGGCTGTTGGCAACTGACATCCCGCCCATCAGCGTAGCAAGGCTCCCATGTCTCCATGGCCTGTCCTGCATTTCTGGTTTTTACACTTTTTGCAGCATGGCCCTTTTGACCGATGGCAAGCGAGACTTCTTTGTAGTGCTGATTTGCACTTCCGGCTTGCTTGGTTGGCCAAAAAGGGCGTATGCGTTTTTTCCTGAATATATTCAGGAAAAAACGCATACGCCCTTTTTGGCCAAGGGCATCATTGTCAACGTTTTGCCGCTTTTCATGTGCTTTAAAGGCGAGTCGAATCTACCTCCTGAAATCTGTTTCCTGCAATTCTGCCTTGCTTTCAAATCCTCTTCCTTGCCTTCCCTCAATATATTTGTGGACGAGAGTTATCATTTATAACTCTGCAGGTTTGTGAATTGCAGTGGCCCTGAGCTCCATTTGTCAACTCGCTTTTTTGGGAGCTGGCCGCAAAAGCGCATGATTGCTTCAGGCCCTATTCTGGTTCCGGGGGGCAGGCTGAGCCTGTGCTTCATTCTTCTTCCTGATGGGGAAATAGAGTGACCTGTGCCTGTCCCAACACCTAGAGCTAGTCTCTCATTGGTTCCCCGTCTTCCCGTTCATCCTCAGGACAAATTGCAACCTGTACGAAACAAACAGGAGGTTCAAGGTGCTGATTCTCCAAGTAGGGAGATTGTTAGTAAAGCGGCTGGAATGGCGAACCCGAGCACAAGGAGAGGAGAAATGAGGTGCGTTTTAGAAACCTTTCCCGATCACACGGTGTACCATCTTCTGGGTTTCCCAGGCATGTTTTCGATGTAGGAAGGTGCACTTTAACCTGGAGATTTGGGACCCAGGGGTGGGTACCGCGCGGTGTTACTTTAAAGCGTCTGCGTTTGCTCACCCAACCTCACCAATCCTCTCAGCCCCAAGAGTGTCCAGCCTTATCTCTCATCCAGCTGTGGGTCTAGACATGGTCAATCCAGGTTGCATCAGAGCCCCCGAACGGATTTTGTAAGAATTTCTCTCTCTTTCACTCTCTTTGTTTTATGGGGTCCATTTTAAGTAATTTATTTTGATAATGGGGTTGAGCTGCTTTTCCCTGCTGTGTTTATGCCGCTTTACACCCTCTTGATTCAACTCCAGAGAGATATCAATACATAGGTTTTAAGATTCTTGCTAGTCAGATATATTCTTGTGCGGTGAATAGGAGGTGTTGAGTCCAGTTCACTGAGCAGGGAGGAGGTCTTGTCTGTTACATATTTGGCTTATGGAACGGTATGTGAGCTAATTTCAAACCCTTGTTTTATGCATCACCCCACCTCACCTTTCTCCTTAAGCAGCCATAGTGTGTCTTCTAAATGTGTGACTCTGTTCTGTTTTGTAATTCAGTTCAAGTGTAGTGATTTTGACATGCCCTCTATAAGTGATATCTTAGGATAAGTGTCTTTTTCTGTGTGACTTATTTGACTTAGAATCCTCGTCCCTAAATCCACTCATCATGCTGCTACTAGCCTTATGACATTGATTTCATGGCTGAGTGATATTCCATTGTGCCTAAGTACCACAACTTCTTTATCCATTTTTCTCTTTCCTGGGATGTTTAAGGTGTACTGAAGTGGAGGTTCTTGTACACAGAGCAACCCTAAACTTTGGGGTGCCTGTGTCTGGTTGATTTTTAGTTTTCCCAATTTATACGCCCATGAGTGGAAGTGCCCTATGCTCTCTCAGCTGTGTTTATTACATGTTTCAGGACACACCGTACACTTCTCCAGAGTGGCTGTTGGCAACTGACATCCCGCCCATCAGCGTAGCAAGGCTCCCATGTCTCCATGGCCTATCCTGCATTTCTGGCTTTTACACTTTTTGCAGCATGGCCCTTTTGACCGATGGCAAGCGAGACTTCTTTGCAGTGCTGATTTGCACTTCTGGCTTGCTTGGTTGGCCAAAAAGGGCGTATGCGTTTTTTCCTGAATATATTCAGGAAAAAACGCATACGCCCTTTTTGGCCAAGGGCATCATTGTCAACGTTTTGCCGCTTTTCATGTGCTTTAAAGGCGAGTCGAATCTACCTCCTGAAATCTGTTTCCTGCAATTCTGCCTTGCTTTCAAATCCTCTTCGTTGCCTTCCCTCAATATATTTGTGGACGAGAGTTATCATTTATAACTGTGCAGGTTTGTGAATTGCAGTGGCCCTGAGCTCCATTTGTCAACTCGCTTTTTTGGGAGCTGGCCGCAAAAGCGCAGGATTGCTTCAGGCCCTATTCTGGTTCCGGGGGGCAGGCTGAGCCTGTGCTTCATTCTTCTTCCTGATGGGGAAATAGAGTGACCTCTGCCTGTCCCAACACCTAGAGCTAGTCTCTCATTGGTTCCCCGTCTTCCCGTTCATCCTCAGGACAAATTGCAACCTGTACGAAACAAACAGGAGGTTCAAGTTGCTGATTCTCCAAGTAGGGAGATTGTTAGTAAAGCGGCTGGAATGGCGAACCCGAGCACAAGGAGAGGAGAAATGAGGTGCGTTTTAGAAACCTTTCCCGATCACACGGTGTACCATCTTCTGGGTTTCCCAGGCATGTTTTCGATGTAGGAAGGTGCCCTTGAACCTGGAGATTTGGGACCCATGGGGTGGGTACCGCGCGGTATTACTTTAAAGCGTCTGCGTTTGCTCACCCAACCTCACCAATCCTCTCAGCCCCAAGAGTGTCCAGCCTTATGTCTCATCCAGCTGTGCGTCTAGATATGGTCAATCCAGGTTGCATCAGAGCCCCCGAACGGATTTTGTAAGAATTTCTCTCTCTTTCACTCTCTTTGTTTTATGGGGTTCATTTTAAGTAATTTATTTTGATAATGGGGTTGAGCTGCTTTTCCCTGCTGTGTTTATGCCGCTTTACACCCTCTTGATTCAACTCCAGAGAGATATCAATACATAGGTTTTAAGATTCTTGCTAGTCAGATATATTCTTGTGCGGTGAATAGGGGGTGTTGAGTCCAGTTCACTGAGCAGGGAGGAGGTCTTGTCTGTTACATATTTGGCTTATGGAACGGTATGTGAGGTAATTTCAAACCCTTGTTTTATGCATCACCCCACCTCACCTTTCCCCTTAAGCAGCCATAGTGTGTCTTCTAAATGTGAGACTCTGTTCTGTTTTGTAATTCAGTTCAAGTGTAGCGATTTTGACCTGCCCTGTATAAGTGATATCTTAGGATAAGTGTCTTTTTCTGTGTGACTTATTTCACTTAGAATCCTCGACCCTAAATCCACTCATCATGCTGCTACTAGCCTTATGACATTGATTTCATGGCTGAGTGATATTCCATTGTGCTTAAGTACCACAACTTCTTTATCCATTTTTCTCTTTCCTGGGATGTTTAAGGTGTACTGAAGTGGCGGTTCTTGTACACAGAGCAGCCCTAAACTTTGGGGTGCCCGTGTCTGGTTGATTTTTAGTTTTCCCAATTTATACGCCCATGAGTGGAAGTGCCCTATGCTCTGTAAGCTGTGTTTATTACATGTTTCAGGACACACCGTACACTTCTCCACAGTGGCTGTTGGCAACTGACATCCCGCCCATCAGCGTAGCAAGGCTCCCATGTCTCCATGGCCTGTCCTGCATTTCTGGTTTTTACACTTTTTGCAGCATGGCCCTTTTGACCGATGGCAAGCGAGACTTCTTTGCAGTGCTGATTTGCACTTCCGGCTTGCTTGGTTGGCCAAAAAGGGCGTATGCGTTTTTTCCTGAATATATTCAGGAAAAAACGCATACGCCCTTTTTGGCCAAGGGCATCATTGTCAACGTTTTGCCGCTTTTCATGTGCTTTAAAGGCGAGTCGAATCTACCTCCTGAAATCTGTTTCCTGCAATTCTGCCTTGCTTTCAAATCCTCTTCCTTGCCTTCCCTCAATATATTTGTGGACGAGAGTTATCATTTATAACTCTGCAGGTTTGTGAATTGCAGTGGCCCTGAGCTGCATTTTTCAACTCGCTTTTTTGGGAGCTGGCCGCAAAAGCGCAGGATTGCTTCAGGCCCTATTCTGGTTCCGGGGGGCAGGCTGAGCCTGTGCTTCATTCTTCTTCCTGATGGGGAAATAGAGTGACCTCTGCCTGTCCCAACACCTAGAGCTAGTCTCTCATTGGTTCCCCGTCTTCCCGTTCATCCTCAGGACAAATTGCAACCTGTACGAAACAAACAGGAGGTTCAAGGTGCTGATTCTCCAAGTAGGGAGATTGTTAGTAAAGCGACTGGAATGGCGAACCCGAGCACAAGGAGAGGAGAAATGAGATGCGTTTCAGAAACCTTTCCCGATCATACGGTGTACCATCTTCTGGGTTTCCCAGGCATATTTTCGATGTAGGAAGGTGCCCTTGAACCTGGAGATTTGGGACCCATGGGGTGGGTACCGCGCGGTATTACTTTAAAGCGTCTTGCGTTTGCTCACCCAACCTCACCAATCCTCTCAGCCCCAAGAGTGTCCAGCCTTATGTCTCATCCAGCTGTGCATCTAGATATGGTCAATCCAGGTTGCATCAGAGCCCCCGAACGGATTTTGTAAGAATTTCTCTCTCTTTCACTGTCTTTGTTTTATGGGGTTTATTTTAAGTAATTTATATTGATAATGGGGTTGAGCTGCTTTTCCCTGCTGTGTTTATGCCGCTTTACACCCTCTTGATTCAACTCCAGAGAGATATCAATACATAGGTTTTAAGATTCTTGCTAGTCAGATATTTTCTTGTGTGGTGAATAGAGGGTGTTGAGTCCAGTTCACTGAGCAGGGAGGAGGTCTTGTCTGTTACATATTTGGCTTATGGAACGGTATGTGAGCTAATTTCAAACCCTTGTTTTATGCATCACCCCACCTCACCTTTCCCGTTAAGCAGCCATTGTGTGTGTTTTAAATATGTGACTCTGTTCTGTTTTGTAATTCAATTCAAGTGTAGCGATTTTGACATGCCCTCTATAAGTGATATCTTAGGATAAGTGTCTTTTTCTGTGTGACTTATTTGACTTAGAATCCTCGTCCCTAAATCCACTCATCATGCTGCTACTAGCCTTATGACGTTGATTTCATGGCTGAGTGATATTCCATTGTGCCTAAGTACCACAACTTCTTTATCCATTTTTCTCTTTCCTGGGATGTTTAAGGTGTACTGAAGTGGCGGTTCTTGTACACAGAGCAGCCCTAAACTTTGGGGTGCCTGTGTCTGGTTGATTTTTAGTTTTCCCAATTTATACGCCCATGAGTGGAAGTGCCCTATGCTCTGCAAGCTGTGTTTATTACATGTTTCAGGACACACCGTACACTTCTCCAGAGTGGCTGTTGGCAACTGACATCCCGCCCATCAGCGTAGCAAGGCTCCCATGTCTCCATGGCCTGTCCTGCATTTCTGGTTTTTACACTTTTTGCAGCATGGCCCTTTTGACCGATGGCAAGCGAGACTTCTTTGTAGTGCTGATTTGCACTTCCGGCTTGCTTGGTTGGCCAAAAAGGGCGTATGCGTTTTTTCCAGAATATATTCAGGAAAAAACGCATACGCCCTTTTTGGCCAAGGGCATCATTGTCAACGTTTTGCCGCTTTTCATGTGCTTTAAAGGCGAGTCGAATCTACCTCCTGAAATCTGTTTCCTGCAATTCTGCCTTGCTTTCAAATCCTCTTCCTTGCCTTCCCTCAATATATTTGTGGACGAGAGTTATCATTTATAACTCTGCAGGTTTGTGAATTGCAGTGGCCCTGAGCTCCATTTTTCAACTCGCTTTTTTGGGATCTGGCCGCAAAAGCGCAGGATTGCTTCAGGCCCTATTCTGGTTCCGGGGGGCAGGCTGAGCCTGTGCTTCATTCTTCTTCCTGATGGGGAAATAGAGTGACCTGTGCCTGTCCCAACACCTAGAGCTAGTCTCTCATTGGTTCCCCGTCTTCCTGTTCATCCTCAGGACAAATTGCAACCTGTACGAAACAAACAGGAGGTTCAAGGTGCTGATTCTCCAAGTAGGGAGATTGTTAGTAAAGCGGCTGAAATGGCGAACCCGAGCACAAGGAGAGGAGAAATGAGGTGCGCTTTAGAAACCTTTCCCGATCACACGGTGTACCATCTTCTGGGTTTCCCAGGCATGTTTTCGATGTAGGAAGATGCCCTTGAACCTGGAGATTTGGGACCCATGGGGTGGGTACCGCGCGGTATTACTTTAAAGCGTCTGCGTTTGCTCACCCAACCTCACCAAACCTCTCAGCCCCAAGAGTGTCCAGCCTTATGTCTCATCCAGCTGTGCGTCTAGATATGGTCAATCCAGGTTGCATCAGAGCCCCCGAACGGATTTTGTAAGAATTTCTCTCTCTTTCACTGTCTTTGTTTTATGGGGTTCATTTTAAGTAATTTATATTGATAATGGGGTTGAGCTGCTTTTCCCTGCTGTGTTTATGCCGCTTTACACCCTCTTGATTCAACTCCAGAGAGATATCAATACATAGGTTTTAAGATTCTTGCTAGTCAGATATTTTCTTGTGTGGTGAATAGAGGGTGTTGAGTCCAGTTCACTGAGCAGGGAGGAGGTCTTGTCTGTTACATATTTGGCTTATGGAACGGTATGTGAGCTAATTTCAAACCCTTGTTTTATGCATCACCCCACCTCACCTTTCCCGTTAAGCAGCCATTGTGTGTGTTTTAAATATGTGACTCTGTTCTGTTTTGTAATTCAATTCAAGTGTAGCGATTTTGACATGCCCTCTATAAGTGATATCTTAGGATAAGTGTCTTTTTCTGTGTGACTTATTTGACTTAGAATCCTCGTCCCTAAATCCACTCATCATGCTGCTACTAGCCTTATGACGTTGATTTCATGGCTGAGTGATATTCCATTGTGCCTAAGTACCACAACTTCTTTATCCATTTTTCTCTTTCCTGGGATGTTTAAGGTGTACTGAAGTGGCGGTTC
Source organism: Eubalaena glacialis (assembly GCF_028564815.1). NCBI lineage: Eukaryota > Metazoa > Chordata > Mammalia > Artiodactyla > Balaenidae > Eubalaena > Eubalaena glacialis. The sequence continues at coordinate 143,698,433 of NC_083716.1, forward strand.
TTGTACACAGAGCAGCCCTAAACTTTGGGGTGCCTGTGTCTGGTTGATTTTTAGTTTTCCCAATTTATACGCCCATGAGTGGAAGTGCCCTATGCTCTGCAAGCTGTGTTTATTACATGTTTCAGGACACACCGTACACTTCTCCAGAGTGGCTGTTGGCAACTGACATCCCGCCCATCAGCGTAGCAAGGCTCCCATGTCTCCATGGCCTGTCCTGCATTTCTGGTTTTTACACTTTTTGCAGCATGGCCCTTTTGACCGATGGCAAGCGAGACTTCTTTGTAGTGCTGATTTGCACTTCCGGCTTGCTTGGTTGGCCAAAAAGGGCGTATGCGTTTTTTCCAGAATATATTCAGGAAAAAACGCATACGCCCTTTTTGGCCAAGGGCATCATTGTCAACGTTTTGCCGCTTTTCATGTGCTTTAAAGGCGAGTCGAATCTACCTCCTGAAATCTGTTTCCTGCAATTCTGCCTTGCTTTCAAATCCTCTTCCTTGCCTTCCCTCAATATATTTGTGGACGAGAGTTATCATTTATAACTCTGCAGGTTTGTGAATTGCAGTGGCCCTGAGCTCCATTTTTCAACTCGCTTTTTTGGGAGCTGGCCGCAAAAGCGCAGGATTGCTTCAGGCCCTATTCTGGTTCCGGGGGGCAGGCTGAGCCTGTGCTTCATTCTTCTTCCTGATGGGGAAATAGAGTGACCTGTGCCTGTCCCAACACCTAGAGCTAGTCTCTCATTGGTTCCCCGTCTTCCTGTTCATCCTCAGGACAAATTGCAACCTGTACGAAACAAACAGGAGGTTCAAGGTGCTGATTCTCCAAGTAGGGAGATTGTTAGTAAAGCGGCTGAAATGGCGAACCCGAGCACAAGGAGAGGAGAAATGAGGTGCGCTTTAGAAACCTTTCCCGATCACACGGTGTACCATCTTCTGGGTTTCCCAGGCATGTTTTCGATGTAGGAAGATGCCCTTGAACCTGGAGATTTGGGACCCATGGGGTGGGTACCGCGCGGTATTACTTTAAAGCGTCTGCGTTTGCTCACCCAACCTCACCAAACCTCTCAGCCCCAAGAGTGTCCAGCCTTATGTCTCATCCAGCTGTGCGTCTAGATATGGTCAATCCAGGTTGCATCAGAGCCCCCGAACGGATTTTGTAAGAATTTCTCTCTCTTTCACTGTCTTTGTTTTATGGGGTTCATTTTAAGTAATTTATTTTGATAATGGGGTTGAGCTGCTTTTCCCTGCTGTGTTTATGCCGCTTTACACCCTCTTGATTCAACTCCAGAGAGATATCAATACATAGGTTTTAAGATTCTTGCTAGTCAGATATATTCTTGTGCGGTGAATAGGGGGTGTTGAGTCCAGTTCACTGAGCAGGGAGGAAGTCTTGTCTGTTACATATTTGGCTTATGGAACGGTATGTGAGCTAATATCAAACCCTTGTTTTATGCATCACCCCACCTCACCTTTCCCGTTAAGCAGCCATTGTGTGTGTTTTAAATATGTGACTCTGTTCTGTTTTGTAATTCAATTCAAGTGTAGCGATTTTGACATGCCCTCTATAAGTGATATCTTAGGATAAGTGTCTTTTTCTGTGTGACTTATTTGACTTAGAATCCTCGTCCCTAAATCCACTCATCATGCTGCTACTAGCCTTATGACGTTGATTTCATGGCTGAGTGATATTCCATTGTGCCTAAGTACCACAACTTCTTTATCCATTTTTCTCTTTCCTGGGATGTTTAAGGTGTACTGAAGTGGCGGTTCTTGTACACAGAGCAGCCCTAAACTTTGGGGTGCCTGTGTCTGGTTGATTTTTAGTTTTCCCAATTTATACGCCCATGAGTGGAAGTGCCCTATGCTCTGCAAGCTGTGTTTATTACATGTTTCAGGACACACCGTACACTTCTCCAGAGTGGCTGTTGGCAACTGACATCCCGCCCATCAGCGTAGCAAGGCTCCCATGTCTCCATGGCCTGTCCTGCATTTCTGGTTTTTACACTTTTTGCAGCATGGCCCTTTTGACCGATGGCAAGCGAGACTTCTTTGTAGTGCTGATTTGCACTTCCGGCTTGCTTGGTTGGCCAAAAAGGGCGTATGCGTTTTTTCCAGAATATATTCAGGAAAAAACGCATACGCCCTTTTTGGCCAAGGGCATCATTGTCAACGTTTTGCCGCTTTTCATGTGCTTTAAAGGCGAGTCGAATCTACCTCCTGAAATCTGTTTCCTGCAATTCTGCCTTGCTTTCAAATCCTCTTCCTTGCCTTCCCTCAATATATTTGTGGACGAGAGTTATCATTTATAACTCTGCAGGTTTGTGAATTGCAGTGGCCCTGAGCTCCATTTTTCAACTCGCTTTTTTGGGAGCTGGCCGCAAAAGCGCAGGATTGCTTCAGGCCCTATTCTGGTTCCGGGGGGCAGGCTGAGCCTGTGCTTCATTCTTCTTCCTGTTGGGGAAATAGAGTGACCTGTGCCTGTCCCAACACCTAGAGCTAGTCTCTCATTGGTTCCCCGTCTTCCTGTTCATCCTCAGGACAAATTGCAACCTGTACGAAACAAACAGGAGGTTCAAGGTGCTGATTCTCCAAGTAGGGAGATTGTTAGTAAATCGGCTGAAATGGCGAACCCGAGCACAAGGAGAGGAGAAATGAGGTGCGCTTTAGAAACCTTTCCCGATCACACGGTGTACCATCTTCTGGGTTTCCCAGGCATGTTTTCGATGTAGGAAGATGCCCTTGAACCTGGAGATTTGGGACCCATGGGGTGGGTACCGCGCGGTATTACTTTAAAGCGTCTGCGTTTGCTCACCCAACCTCACCAAACCTCTCAGCCCCAAGAGTGTCCAGCCTTATGTCTCATCCAGCTGTGCGTCTAGATATGGTCAATCCAGGTTGCATCAGAGCCCCCGAACGGATTTTGTAAGAATTTCTCTCTCTTTCACTCTCTTTGTTTTATGGGGTTCATTTTAAGTAATTTATTTTGATAATGGGGTTGAGCTGCTTTTCCCTGCTGTGTTTATGCCGCTTTACACCCTCTTGATTCAACTCCAGAGAGATATCAATACATAGGTTTTAAGATTCTTGCTAGTCAGATATATTCTTGTGCGGTGAATAGGGGGTGTTGAGTCCAGTTCACTGAGCAGGGAGGAAGTCTTGTCTGTTACATATTTGGCTTATGGAACGGTATGTGAGCTAATATCAAACCCTTGTTTTATGCATCACCCCACCTCACCTTTCCCGTTAAGCAGCCATTGTGTGTGTTTTAAATATGTGACTCTGTTCTGTTTTGTAATTCAATTCAAGTGTAGCGATTTTGACATGCCCTCTATAAGTGATATCTTAGGATAAGTGTCTTTTTCTGTGTGACTTATTTGACTTAGAATCCTCGTCCCTAAATCCACTCATCATGCTGCTACTAGCCTTATGACGTTGATTTCATGGCTGAGTGATATTCCATTGTGCCTAAGTACCACAACTTCTTTATCCATTTTTCTCTTTCCTGGGATGTTTAAGGTGTACTGAAGTGGCGGTTCTTGTACACAGAGCAGCCCTAAACTTTGGGGTGCCTGTGTCTGGTTGATTTTTAGTTTTCCCAATTTATACGCCCATGAGTGGAAGTGCCCTATGCTCTGCAAGCTGTGTTTATTACATGTTTCAGGACACACCGTACACTTCTCCAGAGTGGCTGTTGGCAACTGACATCCCGCCCATCAGCGTAGCAAGGCTCCCATGTCTCCATGGCCTGTCCTGCATTTCTGGTTTTTACACTTTTTGCAGCATGGCCCTTTTGACCGATGGCAAGCGAGACTTCTTTGTAGTGCTGATTTGCACTTCCGGCTTGCTTGGTTGGCCAAAAAGGGCGTATGCGTTTTTTCCAGAATATATTCAGGAAAAAACGCATACGCCCTTTTTGGCCAAGGGCATCATTGTCAACGTTTTGCCGCTTTTCATGTGCTTTAAAGGCGAGTCGAATCTACCTCCTGAAATCTGTTTCCTGCAATTCTGCCTTGCTTTCAAATCCTCTTCCTTGCCTTCCCTCAATATATTTGTGGACGAGAGTTATCATTTATAACTCTGCAGGTTTGTGAATTGCAGTGGCCCTGAGCTCCATTTTTCAACTCGCTTTTTTGGGAGCTGGCCGCAAAAGCGCAGGATTGCTTCAGGCCCTATTCTGGTTCCGGGGGGCAGGCTGAGCCTGTGCTTCATTCTTCTTCCTGATGGGGAAATAGAGTGACCTGTGCCTGTCCCAACACCTAGAGCTAGTCTCTCATTGGTTCCCCGTCTTCCTGTTCATCCTCAGGACAAATTGCAACCTGTACGAAACAAACAGGAGGTTCAAGGTGCTGATTCTCCAAGTAGGGAGATTGTTAGTAAAGCGGCTGAAATGGCGAACCCGAGCACAAGGAGAGGAGAAATGAGGTGCGCTTTAGAAACCTTTCCCGATCACACGGTGTACCATCTTCTGGGTTTCCCAGGCATGTTTTCGATGTAGGAAGATGCCCTTGAACCTGGAGATTTGGGACCCATGGGGTGGGTACCGCGCGGTATTACTTTAAAGCGTCTGCGTTTGCTCACCCAACCTCACCAAACCTCTCAGCCCCAAGAGTGTCCAGCCTTATGTCTCATCCAGCTGTGCGTCTAGATATGGTCAATCCAGGTTGCATCAGAGCCCCCGAACGGATTTTGTAAGAATTTCTCTCTCTTTCACTGTCTTTGTTTTATGGGGTTCATTTTAAGTAATTTATTTTGATAATGGGGTTGAGCTGCTTTTCCCTGCTGTGTTTATGCCGCTTTACACCCTCTTGATTCAACTCCAGAGAGATATCAATACATGGGTTTTAAGATTCTTGCTAGTCAGATATATTCTTGTGCGGTGAATAGGGGGTGTTGAGTCCAGTTCACTGAGCAGGGAGGAAGTCTTGTCTGTTACATATTTGGCTTATGGAACGGTATGTGAGCTAATATCAAACCCTTGTTTTATGCATCACCCCACCTCACCTTTCCCGTTAAGCAGCCATAGTGTGTCTTCTAAATGTGTGACTCTGTTCTGTTTTGTAATTCAATTCAAGTGTAGCGATTTTGACATGCCCTCTATAAGTGATATCTTAGGATAAGTGTCTTTTTCTGTGTGACCTATTTCACTTAGAATCCTCGTCCCTAAATCCACTCATCATGCTGCTACTAGCCTTATGACATTGATTTCATGGCTGAGTGATATTCCATTGTGCCTAAGTACCACAACTTCTTTATCCATTTTTCTCTTTCCTGGGATGTTTAAGGTGTACTGAAGTGGAGGTTCTTGTACACAGAGCAGCCCTAAACTTTGGGGTGCCTGTGTGTTGTTGATTTTTAGTTTTCCCAATTTATACGCCCATGAGTGGAAGTGCCCTATGCTCTCTCAGCTGTGTTTATTACATGTTTCAGGACACACCGTACACTTCTCCAGAGTGGCTGTTGGCAACTGACATCCCGCCCATCAGCGTAGCAAGGCTCCCATGTCTCCATGGCCTGTCCTGCATTTCTGGTTTTTACACTTTTTGCAGCATGGCCCTTTTGACCGATGGCAAGCGAGACTTCTTTGCAGTGCTGATTTGCACTTCTGCCTTGCTTGGTTGGCCAAAGAGGGCGTACGCGTTTTTTCCTGAATGTATTCAGGAAAAAACGCGTACGCCCTCTTTGGCCAAGGGCATCAGTGTCAACGTTTTGCCACTTTTCATGTGCTTTAAAGGCGAGTCGAATCTACCTCCTGAAATCTGTTTCCTGCAATTCTGCCTTGCTTTCAAATCCTCTTCGTCGCCTTCCCTCAATATATTTGTGGACGGGAGTTATCATTTATAACTGTGCAGGTTTGTGAATTGCAGTGGCCCTGAGCTCCATTTGTCAACTCGCTTTTTTGGGAGCTGCCCGCAAAAGCGCAGGATTGCTTCAGGCCCTATTCTGGTTCCGGGGGGCAGGCTGAGCCTGTGCTTCATTCTTCTTCCTGTTGGGGAAATAGAGTGACCTCTGCCTGTCCCAACACCTAGAGCTAGTCTCTCATTGGTTCCCCGTCTTCCCGTTCATCCTCAGGACAAATTGCAACCTGTACGAAACAAACAGGAGGTTCAAGGTGCTGATTCTCCAAGTAGGGAGATTGTCAGTAAAGCGGCTGGAATGGCGAACCCGAGCACAAGGAGAGGAGAAATGAGGTGCGTTTTAGAAAACTTTCCCGATCACACGGTGTACCATCTTCTGGGTTTCCCAGGCATGTTTTCGATGTAGGAAGATGCCCTTGAACCTGGAGATTTTGGACACATGGGGTGGGTTCCGCGCGGTATTACTTTAAAGCGTCTGCGTTTGCTCACCCAACCTCACCAAACCTCTCAGCCCCAAGAGTGTCCAGCCTTATGTCTCATCCAGCTGTGCGTCTAGATATGGTCAATCCAGGTTGCATCAGAGCCCCCGAACGGATTTTGTAAGAATTTCTCTCTCTTTCACTGTCTTTGTTTTATGGGGTTCATTTTAAGTAATTTATTTTGATAATGGGGTTGAGCTGCTTTTCCCTGCTGTTTTTATGCCGCTTTACACCCTCTTGATTCAACTCCAGAGAGATATCAATACATAGGTTTTAAGATTCTTGCTAGTCAGATATATTCTTGTGCGGTGAATAGGGGGTGTTGAGTCCAGTTCACTGAGCAGGGAGGAAGTCTTGTCTTTTACATATTTGGCTTATGGAACGGTATGTGAGCTAATATCAAACCCTTGTTTTATGCATCACCCCACCTCACCTTTCCCGTTAAGCAGCCATAGTGTGTCTTCTAAATGTGTGACTCTGTTCTGTTTTGTAATTCAATTCAAGTGTAGCGATTTTGACATGCCCTCTATAAGTGATATCTTAGGATAAGTGTCTTTTTCTGTGTGACCTATTTCACTTAGAATCCTCGTCCCTAAATCCACTCATCATGCTGCTACTAGCCTTATGACATTGATTTCATGGCTGAGTGATATTCCATTGTGCCTAAGTACCACAACTTCTTTATCCATTTTTCTCTTTCCTGGGATGTTTAAGGTGTACTGAAGTGGAGGTTCTTGTACACAGAGCAGCCCTAAACTTTGGGGTGCCTGTGTGTTGTTGATTTTTAGTTTTCCCAATTTATACGCCCATGAGTGGAAGTGCCCTATGCTCTGTAAGCTGTGTTTATTACATGTTTCAGGACACACCGTACACTTCTCCAGAGTGGCTGTTGGCAACTGACATCCCGCCCATCAGCGTAGCAAGGCTCCCATGTCTCCATGGCCTGTCCTGCATTTCTGGTTTTTACACTTTTTGCAGCATGGCCCTTTTGACCGATGGCAAGCGAGACTTCTTTGCAGTGCTGATTTGCACTTCTGCCTTGCTTGGTTGGCCAAAAAGGGCGTACGCGTTTTTTCCTGAATGTATTCAGGAAAAAACGCGTACGCCCTTTTTGGCCAAGGGCATCAGTGTCAACGTTTTGCCACTTTTCATGTGCTTTAAAGGCGAGTCGAATCTACCTCCTGAAATCTGTTTCCTGCAATTCTGCCTTGCTTTCAAATTCTCTTCGTTGCCTTCCCTCAATATATTTGTGGACGGGAGTTATCATTTATAACTGTGCAGGTTTGTGAATTGAAGTGGCCCTGAGCTCCATTTGTCAACTCGCTTTTTTGGGAGCTGCCCGCAAAAGCGCAGGATTGCTTCAGGCCCTATTCTGGTTCCGGGGGGCAGGCTGAGCCTGTGCTTCATTCTTCTTGCTGATGGGGAAATAGAGTGACCTGTGCCTGTCCCAACACCTAGAGCTAGTCTCTCATTGGTTCCCCGTCTTCCCGTTCATCCTCAGGACAAATTGCAACCTGTACGAAACAAACAGGAGGTTCAAGGTGCTGATTCTCCAAGTAGGGAGATTGTTAGTAAAGCGGCTGAAATGGCGAACCCGAGCACAAGGAGAGGAGAAATGAGGTGCGCTTTAGAAACCTTTCCCGATCACACGGTGTACCATCTTCTGGGTTTCCCAGGCATGTTTTCGATGTAGGAAGATGCCCTTGAACCTGGAGATTTGGGATCCATCGGGTGGGTACCGCGCGGTATTACTTTAAAGCGTCTGCGTTTGCTCACCCAACCTCACCAAACCTCTCAGCCCCAAGAGTGTCCAGCCTTATGTCTCATCCAGCTGTGCGTCTAGATATGGTCAATCCAGGTTGCATCAGAGCCCCCGAACGGATTTTGTAAGAATTTCTCTCTCTTTCACTCTCTTTGTTTTATGGGGTTCATTTTAAGTAATTTATTTTGATAATGGGGTTGAGCTGCTTTTCCCTGCTGTGTTTATGCCGCTTTACACCCTCTTGATTCAACTCCAGAGAGATATCAATACATAGGTTTTAAGATTCTTGCTAGTCAGATATATTCTTGTGCGGTGAATAGGGGGTGTTGAGTCCAGTTCACTGAGCAGGGAGGAAGTCTTGTCTGTTACATATTTGGCTTATGGAACGGTATGTGAGCTAATATCAAACCCTTGTTTTATGCATCACCCCACCTCACCTTTCCCGTTAAGCAGCCATTGTGTGTGTTTTAAATATGTGACTCTGTTCTGTTTTGTAATTCAATTCAAGTGTAGCGATTTTGACATGCCCTCTATAAGTGATATCTTAGGATAAGTGTCTTTTTCTGTGTGACTTATTTGACTTAGAATCCTCGTCCCTAAATCCACTCATCATGCTGCTACTAGCCTTATGACGTTGATTTCATGGCTGAGTGATATTCCATTGTGCCTAAGTACCACAACTTCTTTATCCATTTTTCTCTTTCCTGGGATGTTTAAGGTGTACTGAAGTGGCGGTTCTTGTACACAGAGCAGCCCTAAACTTTGGGGTGCCTGTGTCTGGTTGATTTTTAGTTTTCCCAATTTATACGCCCATGAGTGGAAGTGCCCTATGCTCTGCAAGCTGTGTTTATTACATGTTTCAGGACACACCGTACACTTCTCCAGAGTGGCTGTTGGCAACTGACATCCCGCCCATCAGCGTAGCAAGGCTCCCATGTCTCCATGGCCTGTCCTGCAGTTCTGGTTTTTACACTTTTTGCAGCATGGCCCTTTTGACCGATGGCAAGCGAGACTTCTTTGTAGTGCTGATTTGCACTTCCGGCTTGCTTGGTTGGCCAAAAAGGGCGTATGCGTTTTTTCCAGAATATATTCAGGAAAAAACGCATACGCCCTTTTTGGCCAAGGGCATCATTGTCAACGTTTTGCCGCTTTTCATGTGCTTTAAAGGCGAGTCGAATCTACCTCCTGAAATCTGTTTCCTGCAATTCTGCCTTGCTTTCAAATCCTCTTCCTTGCCTTCCCTCAATATATTTGTGGACGAGAGTTATCATTTATAACTCTGCAGGTTTGTGAATTGCAGTGGCCCTGAGCTCCATTTTTCAACTCGCTTTTTTGGGAGCTGGCCGCAAAAGCGCAGGATTGCTTCAGGCCCTATTCTGGTTCCGGGGGGCAGGCTGAGCCTGTGCTTCATTCTTCTTCCTGATGGGGAAATAGAGTGACCTGTGCCTGTCCCAACACCTAGAGCTAGTCTCTCATTGGTTCCCCGTCTTCCTGTTCATCCTCAGGACAAATTGCAACCTGTACGAAACAAACAGGAGGTTCAAGGTGCTGATTCTCCAAGTAGGGAGATTGTTAGTAAAGCGGCTGAAATGGCGAACCCGAGCACAAGGAGAGGAGAAATGAGGTGCGCTTTAGAAACCTTTCCAGATCACACGGTGTACCATCTTCTGGGTTTCCCAGGCATGTTTTCGATGTAGGAAGATGCCCTTGAACCTGGAGATTTGGGACCCATGGGGTGGGTACCGCGCGGTATTACTTTAAAGCGTCTTGCGTTTGCTCACCCAACCTCACCAATCCTCTCAGCCCCAAGAGTGTCCAGCCTTATGTCTCATCCAGCTGTGCATCTAGATATGGTCAATCCAGGTTGCATCAGAGCCCCCGAACGGATTTTGTAAGAATTTCTCTCTCTTTCACTGTCTTTGTTTTATGGGGTTCATTTTAAGTAATTTATATTGATAATGGGGTTGAGCTTCTTTTCCCTGCTGTGTTTATGCCGCTTTACACCCTCTTATTCAACTCCAGAGAGATATCAATACATAGGTTTTAAGATTCTTGCTAGTCAGATATTTTCTTGTGTGGTGAATACAGGGTGTTGAGTCCAGTTCACTGAGCAGGGAGGAGGTCTTGTCTGTTACATATTTGGCTTATGGAACGGTATGTGAGCTAATTTCAAACCCTTGTTTTATGCATCACCCCACCTCACCTTTCCCGTTAAGCAGCCATAGTGTGTCTTCTAAATGTGTGACTCTGTTCTGTTTTGTAATTCAATTCAAGTGTAGCGATTTTGACATGCCCTCTATAAGTGATATCTTAGGATAAGTGTCTTTTTCTGTGTGACTTATTTGACTTAGAATCCTCGTCCCTAAATCCACTCATCATGCTGCTACTAGCCTTATGACGTTGATTTCATGGCTGAGTGATATTCCATTGTGCCTAAGTACCACAACTTCTTTATCCATTTTTCTCTTTCCTGGGATGTTTAAGGTGTACTGAAGTGGAGGTTCTTGTACACAGAGCAGCCCTAAACTTTGGGGTGCCTGTGTCTGGTTGATTTTTAGTTTTCCCAATTTATACGCCCATGAGTGGAAGTGCCCTATGCTCTGCAAGCTGTGTTTATTACATGTTTCAGGACACACCGTACACTGCTCCAGGGTGGCTGTTGGCAACTGACATCCCGCCCATCAGCGTAGCAAGGCTCCCATGTCTCCATGGCCTGTCCTGCATTTCTGGTTTTTACACTTTTTGCAGCATGGCCCTTTTGACCGATGGCAAGCGAGACTTCTTTGTAGTGCTGATTTGCACTTCCGGCTTGCTTGGTTGGCCAAAAAGGGCGTATGCGTTTTTTCCAGAATATATTCAGGAAAAAACGCATACGCCCTTTTTGGCCAAGGGCATCATTGTCAACGTTTTGCCGCTTTTCATGTGCTTTAAAGGCGAGTCGAATCTACCTCCTGAAATCTGTTTCCTGCAATTCTGCCTTGCTTTCAAATCCTCTTCCTTGCCTTCCCTCAATATATTTGTGGACGAGAGTTATCATTTATAACTCTGCAGGTTTGTGAATTGCAGTGGCCCTGAGCTCCATTTTTCAACTCGCTTTTTTGGGAGCTGGCCGCAAAAGCGCAGGATTGCTTCAGGCCCTATTCTGGTTCCGGGGGGCAGGCTGAGCCTGTGCTTCATTCTTCTTCCTGATGGGGAAATAGAGTGACCTGTGCCTGTCCCAACACCTAGAGCTAGTCTCTCATTGGTTCCCCGTCTTCCTGTTCATCCTCAGGACAAATTGCAACCTGTACGAAACAAACAGGAGGTTCAAGGTGCTGATTCTCCAAGTAGGGAGATTGTTAGTAAAGCGGCTGAAATGGCGAACCCGAGCACAAGGAGAGGAGAAATGAGGTGCGCTTTAGAAACCTTTCCCGATCACACGGTGTACCATCTTCTGGGTTTCCCAGGCATGTTTTCGATGTAGGAAGATGCCCTTGAACCTGGAGATTTGGGACCCATGGGGTGGGTACCGCGCGGTATTACTTTAAAGCGTCTGCGTTTGCTCACCCAACCTCACCAAACCTCTCAGCCCCAAGAGTGTCCAGCCTTATGTCTCATCCAGCTGTGCGTCTAGATATGGTCAATCCAGGTTGCATCAGAGCCCCCGAACGGATTTTGTAAGAATTTCTCTCTCTTTCACTCTCTTTGTTTTATGGGGTTCATTTTAAGTAATTTATTTTGATAATGGGGTTGAGCTGCTTTTCCCTGCTGTGTTTATGCCGCTTTACACCCTCTTGATTCAACTCCAGAGAGATATCAATACATAGGTTTTAAGATTCTTGCTAGTCAGATATATTCTTGTGCGGTGAATAGGGGGTGTTGAGTCCAGTTCACTGAGCAGGGAGGAAGTCTTGTCTGTTACATATTTGGCTTATGGAACGGTATGTGAGCTAATATCAAACCCTTGTTTTATGCATCACCCCACCTCACCTTTCCCGTTAAGCAGCCATTGTGTGTGTTTTAAATATGTGACTCTGTTCTGTTTTGTAATTCAATTCAAGTGTAGCGATTTTGACATGCCCTCTATAAGTGATATCTTAGGATAAGTGTCTTTTTCTGTGTGACTTATTTGACTTAGAATCCTCGTCCCTAAATCCACTCATCATGCTGCTACTAGCCTTATGACGTTGATTTCATGGCTGAGTGATATTCCATTGTGCCTAAGTACCACAACTTCTTTATCCATTTTTCTCTTTCCTGGGATGTTTAAGGTGTACTGAAGTGGCGGTTCTTGTACACAGAGCAGCCCTAAACTTTGGGGTGCCTGTGTCTGGTTGATTTTTAGTTTTCCCAATTTATACGCCCATGAGTGGAAGTGCCTTATTCTCTGCAAGCTGTGTTTATTACATGTTTCAGGACACACCGTACACTTCTCCAGAGTGGCTGTTGGCAACTGACATCCCGCCCATCAGCGTAGCAAGGCTCCCATGTCTCCATGGCCTGTCCTGCATTTCTGGTTTTTACACTTTTTGCAGCATGGCCCTTTTGACCGATGGCAAGCGAGACTTCTTTGTAGTGCTGATTTGCACTTCCGGCTTGCTTGGTTGGCCAAAAAGGGCGTATGCGTTTTTTCCACAATATATTCAGGAAAAAACGCATACGCCCTTTTTGGCCAAGGGCATCATTGTCAACGTTTTGCCGCTTTTCATGTGCTTTATAGGCGAGTCGAATCTACCTCCTGAAATCTGTTTCCTGCAATTCTGCCTTGCTTTCAAATCCTCTTCCTTGCCTTCCCTCAATATATTTGTGGACGAGAGTTATCATTTATAACTCTGCAGGTTTGTGAATTGCAGTGGCCCTGAGCTCCATTTTTCAACTCGCTTTTTTGGGAGCTGGCCGCAAAAGCGCAGGATTGCTTCAGGCCCTATTCTGGTTCCGGGGGGCAGGCTGAGCCTGTGCTTCATTCTTCTTCCTGTTGGGGAAATAGAGTGACCTGTGCCTGTCCCAACACCTAGAGCTAGTCTCTCATTGGTTCCCCGTCTTCCTGTTCATCCTCAGGACAAATTGCAACCTGTACGAAACAAACAGGAGGTTCAAGGTGCTGATTCTCCAAGTAGGGAGATTGTTAGTAAAGCGGCTGAAATGGCGAACCCGAGCACAAGGAGAGGAGAAATGAGGTGCGCTTTAGAAACCTTTCCCGATCACACGGTGTACCATCTTCTGGGTTTCCCAGGCATGTTTTCGATGTAGGAAGATGCCCTTGAACCTGGAGATTTGGGACCCATGGGGTGGGTACCGCGCGGTATTACTTTAAAGCGTCTGCGTTTGCTCACCCAACCTCACCAAACCTCTCAGCCCCAAGAGTGTCCAGCCTTATGTCTCATCCAGCTGTGCGTCTAGATATGGTCAATCCAGGTTGCATCAGAGCCCCCGAACGGATTTTGTAAGAATTTCTCTCTCTTTCACTCTCTTTGTTTTATGGGGTTCATTTTAAGTAATTTATTTTGATAATGGGGTTGAGCTGCTTTTCCCTGCTGTGTTTATGCCGCTTTACACCCTCTTGATTCAACTCCAGAGAGATATCAATATATAGGTTTTAAGATTCTTGCTAGTCAGATATATTCTTGTGCGGTGAATAGGGGGTGTTGAGTCCAGTTCACTGAGCAGGGAGGAAGTCTTGTCTGTTACATATTTGGCTTATGGAACGGTATGTGAGCTAATATCAAACCCTTGTTTTATGCATCACCCCACCTCACCTTTCCCGTTAAGCAGCCATAGTGTGTCTTCTAAATGTGTGACTCTGTTCTGTTTTGTAATTCAATTCAAGTGTAGCGATTTTGACATGCCCTCTATAAGTGATATCTTAGGATAAGTGTCTTTTTCTGTGTGACCTATTTCACTTAGAATCCTCGTCCCTAAATCCACTCATCATGCTGCTACTAGCCTTATGACATTGATTTCATGGCTGAGTGATATTCCATTGTGCCTAAGTACCACAACTTCTTTATCCATTTTTCTCTTTCCTGGGATGTTTAAGGTGTACTGAAGTGGAGGTTCTTGTACACAGAGCAGCCCTAAAGTTTGGGGTGCCTGTGTGTTGTTGATTTTTAGTTTTCCCAATTTATACGCCCATGAGTGGAAGTGCCCTATGCTCTGTAAGCTGTGTTTATTACATGTTTCAGGACACACCGTACACTTCTCCAGAGTGGCTGTTGGCAACTGACATCCCGCCCATCAGCGTAGCAAGGCTCCCATGTCTCCATGGCCTGTCCTGCATTTCTGGTTTTTACACTTTTTGCAGCATGGCCCTTTTGACCGATGGCAAGCGAGACTTCTTTGCAGTGCTGATTTGCACTTCTGCCTTGCTTGGTTGGCCAAAAAGGGCGTACGCGTTTTTTCCTGAATGTATTCAGGAAAAAACGCGTACGCCCTTTTTGGCCAAGGGCATCAGTGTCAACGTTTTGCCACTTTTCATGTGCTTTAAAGGCGAGTCGAATCTACCTCCTGAAATCTGTTTCCTGCAATTCTGCCTTGCTTTCAAATCCTCTTCGTTGCCTTCCCTCAATATATTTGTGGACGGGAGTTATCATTTATAACTGTGCAGGTTTGTGAATTGCAGTGGCCCTGAGCTCCATTTGTCAACTCGGTTTTTGGGAGCTGCCCGCAAAAGCGCAGGATTGCTTCAGGCCCTATTCTGGTTCCGGGGGGCAGGCTGAGCCTGTGCTTCATTCTTCTTGCTGATGGGGAAATAGAGTGACCTGTGCCTGTCCCAACACCTAGAGCTAGTCTCTCATTGGTTCCCCGTCTTCCCGTTCATCCTCAGGACAAATTGCAACCTGTACGAAACAAACAGGAGGTTCAAGGTGCTGATTCTCCAAGTAGGGAGATTGTCAGTAAAGCCGCTGGAATGGCGAACCCGAGCACAAGGAGAGGAGAAATGAGGTGCGTTTTAGAAACCTTTCCCGATCACACGGTGTACCATCTTCTGGGTTTCCCAGGCATGTTTTCGATGTAGGAAGATGCCCTTGAACCTGGAGATTTGGGATCCATGGGGTGGGTACCGCGCGGTATTACTATAAAGCGTCTGCGTTTGCTCACCCAACCTCACCAAACCTCTCAGCCCCAAGAGTGTCCAGCCTTATGTCTCATCCAGCTGTGCGTCTAGATATGGTCAATCCAGGTTGCATCAGAGCCCCCGAACGGATTTTGTAAGAATTTCTCTCTCTTTCACTCTCTTTGTTTTATGGGGTTCATTTTAAGTAATTTATTTTGATAATGGGGTTGAGCTGCTTTTCCCTGCTGTGTTTATGCCGCTTTACACCCTCTTGATTCAACTCCAGAGAGATATCAATACATAGGTTTTAAGATTCTTGCTAGTCAGATATATTCTTGTGCGGTGAATAGGGGGTGTTGAGTCCAGTTCACTGAGCAGGGAGGAGGTCTTGTCTGTTACATATTTGGCTTATGGAACGGTATGTGAGCTAATATCAAACCCTTGTTTTATGCATCACCCCACCTCACCTTTCCCGTTAAGCAGCCATAGTGTGTCTTCTAAATGTGTGACTCTGTTCTGTTTTGTAATTCAATTCAAGTGTAGCGATTTTGACATGCCCTCTATAAGTGATATCTTAGGATAAGTGTCTTTTTCTGTGTGACCTATTTCACTTAGAATCCTCGTCCCTAAATCCACTCATCATGCTGCTACTAGCCTTATGACATTGATTTCATGGCTGAGTGATATTCCATTGTGCCTAAGTACCACAACTTCTTTATCCATTTTTCTCTTTCCTGGGATGTTTAAGGTGTACTGAAGTGGAGGTTCTTGTACACAGAGCAGCCCTAAACTTTGGGGTGCCTGTGTCTTGTTGATTTTTAGTTTTCCCAATTTATACGCCCATGAGTGTAAGTCCCCTATGCTCTGTAAGCTGTGTTTATTACATGTTTCAGGACACACCGTACACTTCTCCAGAGTGGCTGTTGGCAACTGACATCCCGCCCATCAGCGTAGCAAGGCTCCCATGTCTCCATGGCCTGTCCTGCATTTCTGGTTTTTACACTTTTTGCAGCATGGCCCTTTTGACCGATGGCAAGCGAGACTTCTTTGCAGTGCTGATTTGCACTTCCGGCTTGCTTGGTTGGCCAAAAAGGGCGTACGCGTTTTTTCCTGAATACATTCAGGTAAAAACGCGTACGCCCTTTTTGGCCAAGGGCATCATTGTCAACGTTTTGCCACTTTTCATGTGCTTTAAAGGCGAGTCGAATCTACCTCCTGAAATCTGTTTCCTGCAATTCTGCCTTGCTTTCAAATCCTCTTCGTTGCCTTCCCTCAATATATTTGTGGACGAGAGTTATCATTTATAACTGTGCAGGTTTGTGAATTGCAGTGGCCCTGAGCTCCATTTGTCAACTCGCTTTTTTGGGAGCTGGCCGCAAAAGCGCAGGATTGCTTCAGGCCCTATTCTGGTTCCGGGGGGCAGGCTGAGCCTGTGCTTCATTCTTCTTCCTGATGGGGAAATAGAGTGACCTGTGCCTGTCCCAACACCTAGAGCTAGTCTCTCATTGGTTCCCCGTCTTCCCGTTCATCCTCAGGACAAATTGCAACCTGTACGAAACAAACAGGAGGTTCAAGGTGCTGATTCTCCAAGTAGGGAGATTGTTAGTAAAGCGGCTGGAATGGCGAACCCGAGCACAAGGGGAGGAGAAATGAGGTGCGTTTTAGAAACCTTTCCCGATCACACGGTGTACCATCTTCTGGGTTTCCCAGGCATGTTTTCGATGTAGGAAGATGCCCTTGAACCTGGAGATTTGGGATCCATGGGGTGGGTACCGCGCGGTATTACTTTAAAGCGTCTGCGTTTGCTCACCCAACCTCACCAAACCTCTCAGCCCCAAGAGTGTCCAGCCTTATGTCTCATCCAGCTGTGCGTCTAGATATGGTCAATCCAGGTTGCATCAGAGCCCCTGAACGGATTTTGTAAGAATTTCTCTCTCTTTCACTGTCTTTGTTTTATGGGGTTCATTTTAAGTAATTTATTTTGATAATGGGGTTGAGCTGCTTTTCCCTGCTGTGTTTATGCCGCTTTACACCCTCTTGATTCAACTCCAGAGAGATATCAATACATAGGTTTTAAGATTCTTGCTAGTCAGATATATTGTTGTGCGGTGAATAGGGGGTGTTGAGTCCAGTTCACTGAGCAGGGAGGAGGTCTTGTCTGTTACATATTTGGCTTATGGAACGGTATGTGAGCTAATATCAAACCCTTGTTTTATGCATCACCCCACCTCACCTTTCCCGTTAAGCAGCCATAGTGTGTCTTCTAAATGTGTGACTCTGTTCTGTTTTGTAATTCAATTCAAGTGTAGCGATTTTGACATGCCCTCTATAAGTGATATCTTAGGATAAGTGTCTTTTTCTGTGTGACCTATTTCACTTAGAATCCTCGTCCCTAAATCCACTCATCATGCTGCTACTAGCCTTATGACATTGATTTCATGGCTGAGTGATATTCCATTGTGCCTAAGTACCACAACTTCTTTATCCATTTTTCTCTTTCCTGGGATGTTTAAGGTGTACTGAAGTGGAGGTTCTTGTACACAGAGCAGCCCTAAACTTTGGGGTGCCTGTGTGTTGTTGATTTTTAGTTTTCCCAATTTATACGCCCATGAGTGGAAGTGCCCTATGCTCTGCAAGCTGTGTTTATTACATGTTTCAGGACACACCGTACACTTCTCCAGAGTGGCTGTTGGCAACTGACATCCCGCCCATCAGCGTAGCAAGGCTCCCATGTCTCCATGGCCTGTCCTGCATTTCTGGTTTTTACACTTTTTGCAGCATGGCCCTTTTGACCGATGGCAAGCGAGACCTCTTTGCAGTGCTGATTTGCACTTCTGGCTTGCTTGGTTGGCCAAAGAGGGCGTACGCGTTTTTTCCTGAATGTATTCAGGAAAAAACGCGTACGCCCTCTTTGGCCAAGGGCATCAATGTCAACGTTTTGCCACTTTTCATGTGCTTTAAAGGCGAGTCGAATCTACCTCCTGAAATCTGTTTCCTGCAATTCTGCCTTGCTTTCAAATCCTCTTCGTTGCCTTCCCTCAATATATTTGTGGACGAGAGTTTTCATTTATAACTGTGCAGGTTTGTGAATTGCAGTGGCCCTGAGCTCCATTTGTCAACTCGCTTTTTTGGGAGCTGACCGCAAAAGCGCAGGATTGCTTCAGGCCCTATTCTGGTTCCGGGGGGCAGGCTGAGCCTGTGCTTCATTCTTCTTCCTGATGGGGAAATAGAGTGACCTCTGCCTGTCCCAACACCTAGAGCTAGTCTCTCATTGGTTCCCCGTCTTCCCGTTCATCCTCAGGACAAATTGCAACCTGTACGAAACAAACAGGAGGTTCAAGGTGCTGATTCTCCAAGTAGGGAGATTGTTAGTAAAGCGGCTGGAATGGCGAACCCGAGCACAAGGAGAGGAGAAATGAGGTGCGTTTTAGAAACCTTTCCCGATCACACGGTGTACCATCTTCTGGGTTTCCCAGGCATGTTTTCGATGTACGAAGGTGCCCTTGAACCTGGAGATTTGGGACCCATGGGGTGGGTACCGCGAGGTATTACTTTAAAGCGTCTGCGTTTGCTCACCCAACCTCACCAATCCTCTCAGCCCCAAGAGTGTCCAGCCTTATGTCTCATCCAGCTGTGGGTGTAGACATGGTCAATCCAGGTTGCATCAGAGCCCCCCAACGGATTTTGTAAGAATTTCTCTCTCTTTCACTCTCTTTGTTTTATGGTGTTCATTTTAAGTAATTTATTTTGATAATGGGGTTGAGCTGCTTTTCCCTGCTGTGTTTATGCCGCTTTACACCCTCTTGATTCAACTCCAGAGAGATATCAATACATAGGTTTTAAGATTCTTGCTAGTCAGATATATTCTTGTGCGGTGAATAGGGGGTGTTGAGTCCATTTCACTGAGCAGGGAGGAGGTCTTGTCTGTTACATATTTGGCTTATGGAACGGTATGTGAGCTAATTTCAAACCCTTGTTTTATGCATCACCCCACCTCACCTTTCCCGTTAAGCAGCCATAGTGTGTCTTCTAAATGTGTGACTCTGTTCTGTTTTGTAATTCAGTTCAAGTGTAGCGATTTGACATGCCCTCTATAAGTGATATCTTAGGATAAGTGTCTTTTCTGTGTGACTTATTTCACTTAGAATCCTCGTCCCTAAATCCACTCATCATGCTGCTACTAGCCTTATGACATTGATTTCATGGCTGAGTGATATTCCATTGTGCCTAAGTACCACAACTTCTTTATCCATTTTTCTCTTTCCTGGGATGTTTAAGGTGTACTGAAGTGGAGGTTCTTGTACACAGAGCAGCCCTAAACTTTGGGGTGCCTGTGTGTTGTTGATTTTTAGTTTTCCCAATTTATACGCCCATGAGTGGAAGTGCCCTATGCTCTGTAAGCTGTGTTTATTACATGTTTCAGGACACACCGTACACTTCTCCAGAGTGGCTGTTGGCAATTGACATCCCACCCCTCAGCCTAGCAAGGCTCCCATGTCTCCATGGCCTGTCCTGCATTTCTGGTTTTTACTCTTTTTGCAGCGTGGCCCTTTTGACCAATGGCAAGCGAGACTTCTTTGTAGTGCTGATTTGCACTTCCGGCTTGCTTGGTTGGCCAAAAAGGGCGTATGCGTTTTTTCCACAATATATTCAGGAAAAAACGCATACGCCCTTTTTGGCCAAGGGCATCATTGTCAACGTTTTGCCGCTTTTCATGTGCTTTATAGGCGAGTCGAATCTACCTCCTGAAATCTGTTTCCTGCAATTCTGCCTTGCTTTCAAATCCTCTTCCTTGCCTTCCCTCAATATATTTGTGGACGAGAGTTATCATTTATAACTCTGCAGGTTTGTGAATTGCAGTGGCCCTGAGCTCCATTTTTCAACTCGCTTTTTTGGGAGCTGGCCGCAAAAGCGCAGGATTGCTTCAGGCCCTATTCTGGTTCCGGGGGGCAGGCTGAGCCTGTGCTTCATTCTTCTTCCTGTTGGGGAAATAGAGTGACCTGTGCCTGTCCCAACACCTAGAGCTAGTCTCTCATTGGTTCCCCGTCTTCCTGTTCATCCTCAGGACAAATTGCAACCTGTACGAAACAAACAGGAGGTTCAAGGTGCTGATTCTCCAAGTAGGGAGATTGTTAGTAAAGCGGCTGAAATGGCGAACCCGAGCACAAGGAGAGGAGAAATGAGGTGCGCTTTAGAAACCTTTCCCGATCACACGGTGTACCATCTTCTGGGTTTCCCAGGCATGTTTTCGATGTAGGAAGATGCCCTTGAACCTGGAGATTTGGGACCCATGGGGTGGGTACCGCGCGGTATTACTTTAAAGCGTCTGCGTTTGCTCACCCAACCTCACCAAACCTCTCAGCCCCAAGAGTGTCCAGCCTTATGTCTCATCCAGCTGTGCGTCTAGATATGGTCAATCCAGGTTGCATCAGAGCCCCCGAACGGATTTTGTAAGAATTTCTCTCTCTTTCACTCTCTTTGTTTTATGGGGTTCATTTTAAGTAATTTATTTTGATAATGGGGTTGAGCTGCTTTTCCCTGCTGTGTTTATGCCGCTTTACACCCTCTTGATTCAACTCCAGAGAGATATCAATATATAGGTTTTAAGATTCTTGCTAGTCAGATATATTCTTGTGCGGTGAATAGGGGGTGTTGAGTCCAGTTCACTGAGCAGGGAGGAAGTCTTGTCTGTTACATATTTGGCTTATGGAACGGTATGTGAGCTAATATCAAACCCTTGTTTTATGCATCACCCCACCTCACCTTTCCCGTTAAGCAGCCATAGTGTGTCTTCTAAATGTGTGACTCTGTTCTGTTTTGTAATTCAATTCAAGTGTAGCGATTTTGACATGCCCTCTATAAGTGATATCTTAGGATAAGTGTCTTTTTCTGTGTGACCTATTTCACTTAGAATCCTCGTCCCTAAATCCACTCATCATGCTGCTACTAGCCTTATGACATTGATTTCATGGCTGAGTGATATTCCATTGTGCCTAAGTACCACAACTTCTTTATCCATTTTTCTCTTTCCTGGGATGTTTAAGGTGTACTGAAGTGGAGGTTCTTGTACACAGAGCAGCCCTAAAGTTTGGGGTGCCTGTGTGTTGTTGATTTTTAGTTTTCCCAATTTATACGCCCATGAGTGGAAGTGCCCTATGCTCTGTAAGCTGTGTTTATTACATGTTTCAGGACACACCGTACACTTCTCCAGAGTGGCTGTTGGCAACTGACATCCCGCCCATCAGCGTAGCAAGGCTCCCATGTCTCCATGGCCTGTCCTGCATTTCTGGTTTTTACACTTTTTGCAGCATGGCCCTTTTGACCGATGGCAAGCGAGACTTCTTTGCAGTGCTGATTTGCACTTCTGCCTTGCTTGGTTGGCCAAAAAGGGCGTACGCGTTTTTTCCTGAATGTATTCAGGAAAAAACGCGTACGCCCTTTTTGGCCAAGGGCCTCAGTGTCAACGTTTTGCCACTTTTCATGTGCTTTAAAGGCGAGTCGAATCTACCTCCTGAAATCTGTTTCCTGCAATTCTGCCTTGCTTTCAAATCCTCTTCGTTGCCTTCCCTCAATATATTTGTGGACGGGAGTTATCATTTATAACTGTGCAGGTTTGTGAATTGCAGTGGCCCTGAGCTCCATTTGTCAACTCGGTTTTTGGGAGCTGCCCGCAAAAGCGCAGGATTGCTTCAGGCCCTATTCTGGTTCCGGGGGGCAGGCTGAGCCTGTGCTTCATTCTTCTTGCTGATGGGGAAATAGAGTGACCTGTGCCTGTCCCAACACCTAGAGCTAGTCTCTCATTGGTTCCCCGTCTTCCCGTTCATCCTCAGGACAAATTGCAACCTGTACGAAACAAACAGGAGGTTCAAGGTGCTGATTCTCCAAGTAGGGAGATTGTCAGTAAAGCCGCTGGAATGGCGAACCCGAGCACAAGGAGAGGAGAAATGAGGTGCGTTTTAGAAACCTTTCCCGATCACACGGTGTACCATCTTCTGGGTTTCCCAGGCATGTTTTCGATGTAGGAAGATGCCCTTGAACCTGGAGATTTGGGATCCATGGGGTGGGTACCGCGCGGTATTACTTTAAAGCGTCTGCGTTTGCTCACCCAACCTCACCAAACCTCTCAGCCCCAAGAGTGTCCAGCCTTATGTCTCATCCAGCTGTGCGTCTAGATATGGTCAATCCAGGTTGCATCAGAGCCCCCGAACGGATTTTGTAAGAATTTCTCTCTCTTTCACTCTCTTTGTTTTATGGGGTTCATTTTAAGTAATTTATTTTGATAATGGGGTTGAGCTGCTTTTCCCTGCTGTGTTTATGCCGCTTTACACCCTCTTGATTCAACTCCAGAGAGATATCAATACATAGGTTTTAAGATTCTTGCTAGTCAGATATATTCTTGTGCGGTGAATAGGGGGTGTTGAGTCCAGTTCACTGAGCAGGGAGGAGGTCTTGTCTGTTACATATTTGGCTTATGGAACGGTATGTGAGCTAATATCAAACCCTTGTTTTATGCATCACCCCACCTCACCTTTCCCGTTAAGCAGCCATAGTGTGTCTTCTAAATGTGTGACTCTGTTCTGTTTTGTAATTCAATTCAAGTGTAGCGATTTTGACATGCCCTCTATAAGTGATATCTTAGGATAAGTGTCTTTTTCTGTGTGACCTATTTCACTTAGAATCCTCGTCCCTAAATCCACTCATCATGCTGCTACTAGCCTTATGACATTGATTTCATGGCTGAGTGATATTCCATTGTGCCTAAGTACCACAACTTCTTTATCCATTTTTCTCTTTCCTGGGATGTTTAAGGTGTACTGAAGTGGAGGTTCTTGTACACAGAGCAGCCCTAAACTTTGGGGTGCCTGTGTCTTGTTGATTTTTAGTTTTCTCAATTTATACGCCCATGAGTGTAAGTCCCCTATGCTCTGCAAGCTGTGTTTATTACATGTTTCAGGACACACCGTACACTTCTCCAGAGTGGCTGTTGGCAACTGACATCCCGCCCATCAGCGTAGCAAGGCTCCCATGTCTCCATGGCCTGTCCTGCATTTCTGGTTTTTACACTTTTTGCAGCATGGCCCTTTTGACCGATGGCAAGCGAGACTTCTTTGCAGTGCTGATTTGCACTTCCGGCTTGCTTGGTTGGCCAAAAAGGGCGTACGCGTTTTTTCCTGAATACATTCAGGAAAAAACGCGTACGCCCTTTTTGGCCAAGGGCATCATTGTCAACGTTTTGCCACTTTTCATGTGCTTTAAAGGCGAGTCGAATCTACCTCCTGAAATCTGTTTCCTGCAATTCTGCCTTGCTTTCAAATCCTCTTCGTTGCCTTCCCTCAATATATTTGTGGACGAGAGTTATCATTTATAACTGTGCAGGTTTGTGAATTGCAGTGGCCCTGAGCTCCATTTGTCAACTCGCTTTTTTGGGAGCTGGCCGCAAAAGCGCAGGATTGCTTCAGTCCCTATTCTGGTTCCGGGGGGCAGGCTGAGCCTGTGCTTCATTCTTCTTCCTGATGGGGAAATAGAGTGACCTGTGCCTGTCCCAACACCTAGAGCTAGTCTCTCATTGGTTCCCCGTCTTCCCGTTCATCCTCAGGACAAATTGCAACCTGTACGAAACAAACAGGAGGTTCAAGGTGCTGATTCTCCAAGTAGGGAGATTGTTAGTAAAGCGGCTGGAATGGCGAACCCGAGCACAAGGGGAGGAGAAATGAGGTGCGTTTTAGAAACCTTTCCCGATCACACGGTGTACCATCTTCTGGGTTTCCCAGGCATGTTTTCGATGTAGGAAGATGCCCTTGAACCTGGAGATTTGGGATCCATGGGGTGGGTACCGCGCGGTATTACTTTAAAGCGTCTGCGTTTGCTCACCCAACCTCACCAAACCTCTCAGCCCCAAGAGTGTCCAGCCTTATGTCTCATCCAGCTGTGCGTCTAGATATGGTCAATCCAGGTTGCATCAGAGCCCCTGAACGGATTTTGTAAGAATTTCTCTCTCTTTCACTGTCTTTGTTTTATGGGGTTCATTTTAAGTAATTTATTTTGATAATGGGGTTGAGCTGCTTTTCCCTGCTGTGTTTATGCCGCTTTACACCCTCTTGATTCAACTCCAGAGAGATATCAATACATAGGTTTTAAGATTCTTGCTAGTCAGATATATTGTTGTGCGGTGAATAGGGGGTGTTGAGTCCAGTTCACTGAGCAGGGAGGAGGTCTTGTCTGTTACATATTTGGCTTATGGAACGGTATGTGAGCTAATATCAAACCCTTGTTTTATGCATCACCCCACCTCACCTTTCCCGTTAAGCAGCCATAGTGTGTCTTCTAAATGTGTGACTCTGTTCTGTTTTGTAATTCAATTCAAGTGTAGCGATTTTGACATGCCCTCTATAAGTGATATCTTAGGATAAGTGTCTTTTTCTGTGTGACCTATTTCACTTAGAATCCTCGTCCCTAAATCCACTCATCATGCTGCTACTAGCCTTATGACATTGATTTCATGGCTGAGTGATATTCCATTGTGCCTAAGTACCACAACTTCTTTATCCATTTTTCTCTTTCCTGGGATGTTTAAGGTGTACTGAAGTGGAGGTTCTTGTACACAGCGCAGCCCTAAACTTTGGGGTGCCTGTGTGTTGTTGATTTTTAGTTTTCCCAATTTATACGCCCATGAGTGGAAGTGCCCTATGCTCTGCAAGCTGTGTTTATTACATGTTTCAGGACACACCGTACACTTCTCCAGAGTGGCTGTTGGCAACTGACATCCCGCCCATCAGCGTAGCAAGGCTCCCATGTCTCCATGGCCTGTCCTGCATTTCTGGTTTTTACACTTTTTGCAGCATGGCCCTTTTGACCGATGGCAAGCGAGACCTCTTTGCAGTGCTGATTTGCACTTCTGGCTTGCTTGGTTGGCCAAAGAGGGCGTACGCGTTTTTTCCTGAATGTATTCAGGAAAAAACGCGTACGCCCTCTTTGGCCAAGGGCATCAATGTCAACGTTTTGCCACTTTTCATGTGCTTTAAAGGCGAGTCGAATCTACCTCCTGAAATCTGTTTCCTGCAATTCTGCCTTGCTTTCAAATCCTCTTCGTTGCCTTCCCTCAATATATTTGTGGACGAGAGTTTTCATTTATAACTGTGCAGGTTTGTGAATTGCAGTGGCCCTGAGCTCCATTTGTCAACTCGCTTTTTTGGGAGCTGACCGCAAAAGCGCAGGATTGCTTCAGGCCCTATTCTGGTTCCGGGGGGCAGGCTGAGCCTGTGCTTCATTCTTCTTCCTGATGGGGAAATAGAGTGACCTCTGCCTGTCCCAACACCTAGAGCTAGTCTCTCATTGGTTCCCCGTCTTCCCGTTCATCCTCAGGACAAATTGCAACCTGTACGAAACAAACAGGAGGTTCAAGGTGCTGATTCTCCAAGTAGGGAGATTGTTAGTAAAGCGGCTGGAATGGCGAACCCGAGCACAAGGAGAGGAGAAATGAGGTGCGTTTTAGAAACCTTTCCCGATCACACGGTGTACCATCTTCTGGGTTTCCCAGGCATGTTTTCGATGTACGAAGGTGCCCTTGAACCTGGAGATTTGGGACCCATGGGGTGGGTACCGCGAGGTATTACTTTAAAGCGTCTGCGTTTGCTCACCCAACCTCACCAATCCTCTCAGCCCCAAGAGTGTCCAGCCTTATGTCTCATCCAGCTGTGGGTGTAGACATGGTCAATCCAGGTTGCATCAGAGCCCCCCAACGGATTTTGTAAGAATTTCTCTCTCTTTCACTCTCTTTGTTTTATGGTGTTCATTTTAAGTAATTTATTTTGATAATGGGGTTGAGCTGCTTTTCCCTGCTGTGTTTATGCCGCTTTACACCCTCTTGATTCAACTCCAGAGAGATATCAATACATAGGTTTTAAGATTCTTGCTAGTCAGATATATTCTTGTGCGGTGAATAGGGGGTGTTGAGTCCATTTCACTGAGCAGGGAGGAGGTCTTGTCTGTTACATATTTGGCTTATGGAACGGTATGTGAGCTAATTTCAAACCCTTGTTTTATGCATCACCCCACCTCACCTTTCCCGTTAAGCAGCCATAGTGTGTCTTCTAAATGTGTGACTCTGTTCTGTTTTGTAATTCAGTTCAAGTGTAGCGATTTGACATGCCCTCTATAAGTGATATCTTAGGATAAGTGTCTTTTCTGTGTGACTTATTTCACTTAGAATCCTCGTCCCTAAATCCACTCATCATGCTGCTACTAGCCTTATGACATTGATTTCATGGCTGAGTGATATTCCATTGTGCCTAAGTACCACAACTTCTTTATCCATTTTTCTCTTTCCTGGGATGTTTAAGGTGTACTGAAGTGGAGGTTCTTGTACACAGAGCAGCCCTAAACTTTGGGGTGCCTGTGTGTTGTTGATTTTTAGTTTTCCCAATTTATACGCCCATGAGTGGAAGTGCCCTATGCTCTGTAAGCTGTGTTTATTACATGTTTCAGGACACACCGTACACTTCTCCAGAGTGGCTGTTGGCAATTGACATCCCACCCCTCAGCCTAGCAAGGCTCCCATGTCTCCATGGCCTGTCCTGCATTTCTGGTTTTTACTCTTTTTGCAGCGTGGCCCTTTTGACCAATGGCAAGCGAGACTTCTTTGTAGTGCTGATTTGCACTTCCGGCTTGCTTGGTTGGCCAAAAAGGGCGTATGCGTTTTTTCCTGAATATATTCAGGAAAAAACGCATACGCCCTTTTTGGCCAAGGGCATCATTGTCAACGTTTTGCCGCTTTTCGTGTGCTTTAAAGGCGAGTCGAATCTACCTCCTGAAATCTGTTTCCTGCAATTCTGCCTTGCTTTCAAATCCTATTCGTTGTCTTCCCTCAATATATTTGTGGATGAGAGTTATCATTTATAACTCTGCAGGTTTGTGAATTGCAGTGGCCCTGAGCTCCATTTTTCAACTCGCTTTTTTGGGAGCTGGCCGCAAAAGCGCAGGATTGCTTCAGGCCCTATTCTGGTTCCGGGGGGCAGGCTGAGCCTGTGCTTCATTCTTCTTCCTGTTGGGGAAATAGAGTGACCTCTGCCTGTCCCAACACCTAGAGCTAGTCTCTCATTGGTTCCCCGTCTTCCCGTTCATCCTCAGGACAAATTGCAACCTGTACGAAACAAACAGGAGGTTCAAGGTGCTGATTCTCCACGTAGGGAGATTGTTAGTAAAGCGGCTGGAATGGCGAACCCGAGCACAAGGAGAGGAGAAATGAGGTGCGTTTTAGAAACCTTTCCCGATCACACGGTGTACCATCTTCTGGGTTTCCCAGGCATGTTTTCGATGTAGGAAGGTGCCCTTGAACCTGGAGATTTGGGACCCATGGGGTGGGTACCGCGCGGTATTACTTTAAAGCGTCTGCGTTTGCTCACCCAACCTCACCAATCCTCTCAGCCCCAAGAGTGTCCAGCCTTATGTCTCATGCAGCTGTGGGTCTAGACATGGTCAATCCAGGTTGCATCAGAGCCCCCGAACGGATTTTGTAAGAATTTCTCTCTCTTTCACTCTCTTTGTTTTATGGGGTCCATTTTAAGTAATTTATTTTGATAATGGGGTTGAGCTGCTTTTCCCTGCTGTGTTTATGCCACTTTACACCCTCTTGATTCAACTCCAGAGAGATATCAATACATAGGTTTTAAGATTCTTGCTAGTCAGATATATTCTTGTGCGGTGAATAGGGGGTGTTGAGTCCATTTCACTGAGCAGGGAGGAGGTCTTGTCTGTTACATATTAGGCTTATGGAACGGTATGTGAGCTAATTTCAAACCCTTGTTTTATGCATCACCCCACCTCACCTTTCCCGTTAAGCAGCCATAGTGTGTCTTCTAAATGTGTGACTCTGTTCTGTTTTGTAATTCAGTTCAAGTGTAGCGATTTTGACATGCCCTCTATAAGTGATATCTTAGGATAAGTGTCTTTTTCTGTGTGACTTATTTGACTTAGAATCCTCGTCCCTAAATCCACTCATCATGCTGCTACTAGCCTTATGACATTGATTTCATGGCTGAGTGATATTCCATTGTGCCTAAGTACCACAACTTCTTTATCCATTTTTCTCTTTCCTGGGATGTTTAAGGTGTACTGAAGTGGAGGTTCTTGTACACAGAGCAGCCCTAAACTTTGGGGTGCCTGTGTCTTGTTGATTTTTAGTTTTCCCAATTTATACGCCCATGAGTGGAAGTGCCCTATGCTCTCTCAGCTGTGTTTATTACATGTTTCAGGACACACCGTACACTTCTCCAGAGTGGCTGTTGGCAACTGACATCCCGCCCATCAGCGTAGCAAGGCTCCCATGTCTCCATGGCCTGTCCTGCAGTTCTGGTTTTTACACTTTTTGCAGCATGGCCCTTTTGACCGATGGCAAGCGAGACCTCTTTGCAGTGCTGATTTGCACTTCCGGCTTGCTTGGTTGGCCAAAGAGGGCGTACGCGTTTTTTCCTGAATATATTCAGGAAAAAACGCGTACGCCCTCTTTGGCCAAGGGCATCATTGTCAACGTTTTGCCGCTTTTCATGTGCTTTAAAGGCGAGTCGAATCTACCTCCTGAAATCTGTTTCCTGCAATTCTGCCTTGCTTTCAAATCCTATTCGTTGCCTTCCCTCAATATATTTGTGGATGAGAGTTATCATTTATAACTCTGCAGGTTTGTGAATTGCAGTGGCCCTGAGCTCCATTTGTCAACTCGCTTTTTTGGGAGCTGCCCGCAAAAGCGCAGGATTGCTTCAGGCCCTATTCTGGTTCCGGGGGGCAGGCTGAGCCTGTGCTTCATTCTTCTACCTGATGGGGAAATAGAGTGACCTGTGCCTGTCCCAACACCTAGAGCTAGTCTCTCATTGGTTCCCCGTCTTCCCGTTCATCCTCAGGACAAATTGCAACCTGTACGAAACAAACAGGAGGTTCAAGGTGCTGATTCTCCAAGTAGGGAGATTGTCAGTAAAGCGGCTGGAATGGCGAACCCGAGCACAAGGAGAGGAGAAATGAGGTGCGTTTTAGAAACCTTTCCCGATCACACGGTGTACCATCTTCTGGGTTTCCCAGGCATGTTTTGGATGTAGGAAGGTGCCCTTGAACCTGGAGATTTGGGACCCATGGGATGGGTACCGCGCGGTATTACTTTAAAGCGTCTGCGTTTGCTCACCCAACCTCACCAATCCTCTCAGCCCCAAGAGTGTCCAGCCTTATGTCTCATCCAGCTGTGGGTCTAGATATGGTCAATCCAGGTTGCATCAGAGCCCCCGAACGGATTTTGTAAGAATTTCTCTCCCTTTCACTCTCTTTGTTTTATGGGGTCCATTTTAAGTAATTTATTTTGATAATGGGGTTGAGCTGCTTTTCCCTGCTGTGTTTATGCCGCTTTACACCCTCTTGATTCAACTCCAGAGAGATATCAATACATAGGTTTTAAGATTCTTGCTAGTCAGATATATTCTTGTGCGGTGAATAGGGGGTGTTGAGTCCAGTTCACTGAGCAGGGAGGAGGTCTTGTCTGTTACATATTTGGCTTATGGAACGGTATCTGAGCTAATTTCAAACCCTTGTTTTATGCATCACCCCACCTCACCTTTCCCGTTAAGCAGCCATAGTGTGTCTTCTAAATGTGTGACTCTGTTCTGTTTTGTAATTCAGTTCAAGTGTAGCGATTTTGACATGCCCTCTATAAGTGATATCTTAGGATAAGTGTCTTTTTCTGTGTGACTTATTTCACTTAGAATCCTCGTCCCTAAATCCACTCATCATGCTGCTACTAGCCTTATGACATTGATTTCATGGCTGAGTGATATTCCATTGTGCCTAAGTACCACAACTTCTTTATCCATTTCTCTCTTTCCTGGGATGTTTAAGGTGTACTGAAGTGGAGGTTCTTGTACACAGAGCAGCCCTAAACTTTGGGGTGCCTGTGTCTGGTTGATTTTTAGTTTTCCCAATTTATACGCCCATGAGTGGAAGTGCCCTATGCTCTGCAAGCTGTGTTTATTACATGTTTCAGGACACACCGTACACTTCTCCAGAGTGGCTGTTGGCAACTGACATCCCGCCCATCAGCGTAGCAAGGCTCCCATGTCTCCATGGCCTGTCCTGCATTTCTGGTTTTTACACTTTTTGCAGCATGGCCCTTTTGACCGATGGCAAGCGAGACCTCTTTGCAGTGCTGATTTGCACTTCTGGCTTGCTTGGTTGGCCAAAGAGGGCGTACGCGTTTTTTCCTGAATGTATTCAGGAAAAAACGCGTACGCCCTCTTTGGCCAAGGGCATCAATGTCAACGTTTTGCCACTTTTCATGTGCTTTAAAGGCGAGTCGAATCTACCTCCTGAAATCTGTTTCCTGCAATTCTGCCTTGCTTTCAAATCCTCTTCGTTGCCTTCCCTCAATATATTTGTGGACGAGAGTTATCATTTATAACTGTGCAGGTTTGTGAATTGCAGTGCCCCTGAGCTCCATTTGTCAACTCGCTTTTTTGGGAGCTGACCGCAAAAGCGCAGGATTGCTTCAGGCCCTATTCTGGTTCCGGGGGGCAGGCTGAGCCTGTGCTTCATTCTTCTTCCTGATGGGGAAATAGAGTGACCTGTGCCTGTCCCAACACCTAGAGCTAGTCTCTCATTGGTTCCCCGTCTTCCCGTTCATCCTCAGGACAAATTGCAACCTGTACGAAACAAACAGGAGGTTCAAGGTGCTGATTCTCCAAGTAGGGAGATTGTTAGTAAAGCGGCTGGAATGGCGAACCCGAGCACAAGGAGAGGAGAAATGAGGTGCGTTTTAGAAACCTTTCCCGATCACACGGTGTACCATCTTCTGGGTTTCCCAGGCATGTTTTCGATGTACGAAGGTGCCCTTGAACCTGGAGATTTGGGACCCATGGGGTGGGTACCGCGAGGTATTACTTTAAAGCGTCTGCGTTTGCTCACCCAACCTCACCAATCCTCTCAGCCCCAAGAGTGTCCAGCCTTATGTCTCATCCAGCTGTGGGTGTAGACATGGTCAATCCAGGTTGCATCAGAGCCCCCCAACGGATTTTGTAAGAATTTCTCTCTCTTTCACTCTCTTTGTTTTATGGTGTTCATTTTAAGTAATTTATTTTGATAATGGGGTTGAGCTGCTTTTCCCTGCTGTGTTTATGCCGCTTTACACCCTCTTGATTCAACTCCAGAGAGATATCAATACATAGGTTTTAAGATTCTTGCTAGTCAGATATATTCTTGTGCGGTGAATAGGGGGTGTTGAGTCCATTTCACTGAGCAGGGAGGAGGTCTTGTCTGTTACATATTTGGCTTATGGAACGGTATGTGAGCTAATTTCAAACCCTTGTTTTATGCATCACCCCACCTCACCTTTCCCGTTAAGCAGCCATAGTGTGTCTTCTAAATGTGTGACTCTGTTCTGTTTTGTAATTCAGTTCAAGTGTAGCGATTTGACATGCCCTCTATAAGTGATATCTTAGGATAAGTGTCTTTTCTGTGTGACTTATTTCACTTAGAATCCTCGTCCCTAAATCCACTCATCATGCTGCTACTAGCCTTATGACATTGATTTCATGGCTGAGTGATATTCCATTGTGCCTAAGTACCACAACTTCTTTATCCATTTTTCTCTTTCCTGGGATGTTTAAGGTGTACTGAAGTGGAGGTTCTTGTACACAGAGCAGCCCTAAACTTTGGGGTGCCTGTGTGTTGTTGATTTTTAGTTTTCCCAATTTATACGCCCATGAGTGGAAGTGCCCTATGCTCTGTAAGCTGTGTTTATTACATGTTTCAGGACACACCGTACACTTCTCCAGAGTGGCTGTTGGCAATTGACATCCCACCCCTCAGCCTAGCAAGGCTCCCATGTCTCCATGGCCTGTCCTGCATTTCTGGTTTTTACTCTTTTTGCAGCGTGGCCCTTTTGACCAATGGCAAGCGAGACTTCTTTGTAGTGCTGATTTGCACTTCCGGCTTGCTTGGTTGGCCAAAAAGGGCGTATGCGTTTTTTCCTGAATATATTCAGGAAAAAACGCATACGCCCTTTTTGGCCAAGGGCATCATTGTCAACGTTTTGCCGCTTTTCATGTGCTTTAAAGGCGAGTCGAATCTACCTCCTGAAATCTGTTTCCTGCAATTCTCCCTTGCTTTCAAATCCTATTCGTTGTCTTCCCTCAATATATTTGTGGATGAGAGTTATCATTTATAACTCTGCAGGTTTGTGAATTGCAGTGGCCCTGAGCTCCATTTGTCAACTCGCTTTTTTGGGAGCTGGCCGCAAAAGCGCAGGATTGCTTCAGGCCCTATTCTGGTTCCGGGGGGCAGGCTGAGCCTGTGCTTCATTCTTCTTCCTGTTGGGGAAATAGAGTGACCTCTGCCTGTCCCAACACCTAGAGCTAGTCTCTCATTGGTTCCCCGTCTTCCCGTTCATCCTCAGGACAAATTGCAACCTGTACGAAACAAACAGGAGGTTCAAGGTGCTGATTCTCCACGTAGGGAGATTGTTAGTAAAGCGGCTGGAATGGCGAACCCGAGCACAAGGAGAGGAGAAATGAGGTGCGTTTTAGAAACCTTTCCCGATCACACGGTGTACCATCTTCTGGGTTTCCCAGGCATGTTTTCGATGTAGGAAGGTGCCCTTGAACCTGGAGATTTGGGACCCATGGGGTGGGTACCGCGCGGTATTACTTTAAAGCGTCTGCGTTTGCTCACCCAACCTCACCAATCCTCTCAGCCCCAAGAGTGTCCAGCCTTATGTCTCATGCAGCTGTGGGTCTAGACATGGTCAATCCAGGTTGCATCAGAGCCCCCGAACGGATTTTGTAAGAATTTCTCTCTCTTTCACTCTCTTTTTTTTATGGGGTCCATTTTAAGTAATTTATTTTGATAATGGGGTTGAGCTGCTTTTCCCTGCTGTGTTTATGCCGCTTTACACCCTCTTGATTCAACTCCAGAGAGATATCAATACATAGGTTTTAAGATTCTTGCTAGTCAGATATATTCTTGTGCGGTGAATAGGGGGTGTTGAGTCCATTTCACTGAGCAGGGCGGAGGTCTTGTCTGTTACATATTTGGCTTATGGAACGGTATGTGAGCTAATTTCAAACCCTTGTTTTATGCATCACCCCACCTCACCTTTCCCGTTAAGCAGCCATAGTGTGTCTTCTAAATGTGTGACTCTGTTCTGTTTTGTAATTCAGTTCAAGTGTAGCGATTTTGACATGCCCTCTATAAGTGATATCTTAGGATAAGTGTCTTTTTCTGTGTGACTTATTTGACTTAGAATCCTCGTCCCTAAATCCACTCATCATGCTGCTACTAGCCTTATGACATTGATTTCATGGCTGAGTGATATTCCATTGTGCCTAAGTACCACAACTTCTTTATCCATTTTTCTCTTTCCTGGGATGTTTAAGGTGTACTGAAGTGGAGGTTCTTGTACACAGAGCAGCCCTAAACTTTGGGGTGCCTGTGTCTTGTTGATTTTTAGTTTTCCCAATTTATACGCCCATGAGTGGAAGTGCCCTATGCTCTGCAAGCTGTGTTTATTACATGTTTCAGGACACACCGTACACTTCTCCAGAGTGGCTGTTGGCAACTGACATCCCGCCCATCAGCGTAGCAAGGCTCCCATGTCTCCATGGCCTGTCCTGCATTTCTGGTTTTTACACTTTTTGCAGCATGGCCCTTTTGACCGATGGCAAGCGAGACCTCTTTGCAGTGCTGATTTGCACTTCCGGCTTGCTTGGTTGGCCAAAGAGGGCGTACGCGTTTTTTCCTGAATATATTCAGGAAAAAACGCGTACGCCCTCTTTGGCCAAGGGCATCATTGTCAACGTTTTGCCGCTTTTCATGTGCTTTAAAGGCGAGTCGAATCTACCTCCTGAAATCTGTTTCCTGCAATTCTGCCTTGCTTTCAAATCCTATTCGTTGCCTTCCCTCAATATATTTGTGGATGAGAGTTATCATTTATAACTCTGCAGGTTTGTGAATTGCAGTGGCCCTGAGCTCCATTTGTCAACTCGCTTTTTTGGGAGCTGGCAGCAAAAGCGCAGGATTGCTTCAGGCCCTATTCTGGTTCCGGGGGGCAGGCTGAGCCTGTGCTTCATTCTTCTACCTGATGGGGAAATAGAGTGACCTGTGCCTGTCCCAACACCTAGAGCTAGTCTCTCATTGGTTCCCCGTCTTCCCGTTCATCCTCAGGACAAATTGCAACCTGTACGAAACAAACAGGAGGTTCAAGGTGCTGATTCTCCAAGTAGGGAGATTGTCAGTAAAGCGGCTGGAATGGCGAACCCGAGCACAAGGAGAGGAGAAATGAGGTGCGTTTTAGAAACCTTTCCCGATCACACGGTGTACCATCTTCTGGGTTTCCCAGGCATGTTTTGGATGTAGGAAGGTGCCCTTGAACCTGGATATTTGGGACCCATGGGATGGGTACCGCGCGGTATTACTTTAAAGCGTCTGCGTTTGCTCACCCAACCTCACCAATCCTCTCAGCCCCAAGAGTGTCCAGCCTTATGTCTCATCCAGCTGTGGGTCTAGATATGGTCAATCCAGGTTGCATCAGAGCCCCCGAACGGATTTTGTAAGAATTTCTCTCCCTTTCACTCTCTTTGTTTTATGGGGTCCATTTTAAGTAATTTATTTTGATAATGGGGTTGAGCTGCTTTTCCCTGCTGTGTTTATGCCGCTTTACACCCTCTTGATTCAACTCCAGAGAGATATCAATACATAGGTTTTAAGATTCTTGCTAGTCAGATATATTCTTGTGCGGTGAATAGGGGGTGTTGAGTCCAGTTCACTGAGCAGGGAGGAGGTCTTGTCTGTTACATATTTGGCTTATGGAACGGTATCTGAGCTAATTTCAAACCCTTGTTTTATGCATCACCCCACCTCACCTTTCCCGTTAAGCAGCCATAGTGTGTCTTCTAAATGTGTGACTCTGTTCTGTTTTGTAATTCAGTTCAAGTGTAGCGATTTTGACATGCCCTCTATAAGTGATATCTTAGGATAAGTGTCTTTTTCTGTGTGACTTATTTCACTTAGAATCCTCGTCCCTAAATCCACTCATCATGCTGCTACTAGCCTTATGACATTGATTTCATGGCTGAGTGATATTCCATTGTGCCTAAGTACCACAACTTCTTTATCCATTTCTCTCTTTCCTGGGATGTTTAAGGTGTACTGAAGTGGAGGTTCTTGTACACAGAGCAGCCCTAAACTTTGGGGTGCCTGTGTCTGGTTGATTTTTAGTTTTCCCAATTTATACGCCCATGAGTGGAAGTGCCCTATGCTCTCTCAGCTGTGTTTATTACATGTTTCAGGACACACCGTACACTTCTCCAGAGTGGCTGTTGGCAACTGACATCCCGCCCATCAGCGTAGCAAGGCTCCCATGTCTCCATGGCCTGTCCTGCATTTCTGGTTTTTACACTTTTTGCAGCATGGCCCTTTTGACCGATGGCAAGCGAGACTTCTTTGTAGTGCTGATTGGCACTTCCGGCTTGCTTGGTTGGCTAAAAAGGGCGTATGCGTTTTTTCCTGAATATATTCAGGAAAAAACGCATACGCCCTTTTTGGCCAAGGGCATCATTGTCAACGTTTTGCCGCTTTTCATGTGCTTTAAAGGCGAGTCGAATCTACCTCCTGAAATCTGTTTCCTGCAATTCTGCCTTGCTTTCAAATCCTCTTCGTTGCCTTCCCTCAATATATTTGTGGACGAGAGTTATCATTTATAACTCTGCAGGTTTGTGAATTGCAGTGGCCCTGAGCTCCATTTGTCAACTCGCTTTTTTGGGAGCTGGCCGCAAAAGCGCAGGATTGCTTCAGGCCCTATTCTGGTTCCGGGGGGCAGGCTGAGCCTGTGCTTCATTCTTCTTCCTGATGGGGAAATAGAGTGACCTGTGCCTGTCCCAACACCTAGAGCTAGTCTCTCATTGGTTCCCCGTCTTCACGTTCATCCTCAGGACAAATTGCAACCTGTACGAAACAAACAGGAGGTTCAAGGTGCTGATTCTCCAAGTAGGGAGATTGTTAGTAAAGCGGCTGGAATGGCGAACCCGAGCACAAGGAGAGGAGAAATGAGGTGCGTTTTAGAAACCTTTCCCGATCACACGGTGTACCATCTTCTGGGTTTCCCAGGCATGTTTTGGATGTAGGAAGGTGCACTTGAACCTGGAGATTTGGGACCCATGGGGTGGGTACCGCGCGGTATTACTTTAAAGCGTCTGCGTTTGCTCACCCAACCTCACCAATCCTCTCAGCCCCAAGAGTGTCCAGCCTTATGTCTCATCCAGCTGTGGGTCTAGATATGGTCAATCCAGGTTGCATCAGAGCCCCCGAACGGATTTTGTAAGAATTTCTCTCTCTTTCACTCTCTTTGTTTTATGGGGTCCATTTTAAGTAATTTATTTTGATAATGGGGTTGAGCTGCTTTTCCCTGCTGTGTTTATGCCGCTTTACACCCTCTTGATTCAACTCCAGAGAGATATCAATACATAGGTTTTAAGATTCTTGCTAGTCAGATATATTCTTGTGCGGTGAATAGGAGGTGTTGAGTCCAGTTCACTGAACAGGGAGGAGGTCTTGTCTGTTACATATTTGGCTTATGGAACGGTATGTGAGCTAATTTCAAACCCTTGTTTTATGCATCACCCCACCTCACCTTTCCCGTTAAGCAGCCATAGTGTGTCTTCTAAATGTGTGACTCTGTTCTGTTTTGTAATTCAGTTCAAGTGTAGCGATTTTGACATGCCCTCTATAAGTGATATCTTAGGATAAGTGTCTTTTTCTGTGTGACTTATTTCACTTAGAATCCTCGTCCCTAAATCCACTCATCATGCTGCTACTAGCCTTATGACATTGATTTCATGGCTGAGTGATATTCCATTGTGCCTAAGTACCACAACTTCTTTATCCATTTTTCTCTTTCCTGGGATGTTTAAGGTGTACTGAAGTGGAGGTTCTTGTACACAGAGCAACCCTAAACTTTGGGGTGCCTGTGTCTTGTTGATTTTTAGTTTTCCCAATTTATACGCCCATGAGTGGAAGTGTCCTATGCTCTCTCAGCTGTGTTTATTACATGTTTCAGGACACACCGTACACTTCTCCAGAGTGGCTGTTGGCAACTGACATCCCGCCCATCAGCGTAGCAAGGCTCCCATGTCTCCATGGCCTGTCCTGCATTTCTGGCTTTTACACTTTTTGCAGCATGGCCCTTTTGACCGATGGCAAGCGAGACTTCTTTGCAGTGCTGATTTGCACTTCTGGCTTGCTTGGTTGGCTAAAAAGGGCGTATGCGTTTTTTCCTGAATATATTCAGGAAAAAACGCATACGCCCTTTTTGGCCAAGGGCATCATTGTCAACGTTTTGCCGCTTTTCATGTGCTTTAAAGGCGAGTCGAATCTACCTCCTGAAATCTGTTTCCTGCAATTCTGCCTTGCTTTCAAATCCTATTCGTTGCCTTCCCTCAATATATTTGTGGACGAGAGTTATCATTTATAACTGTGCAGGTTTGTGAATTGCAGTGGCCCTGAGCTCCATTTGTCAACTCGCTTTTTTGGGAGCTGGCCGCAAAAGCGCAGGATTGCTTCAGGCCCTATTCTGGTTCCAGGGGGCAGGCTGAGCCTGTGCTTCATTCTTCTTCCTGATGGGGAAATAGAGTGACCTGTGCCTGTCCCAACACCTAGAGCTAGTCTCTCATTGGTTCCCCGTCTTCCCGTTCATCCTCAGGACAAATTGCAACCTGTACGAAACAAACAGGAGGTTCAAGGTGCTGATTCTCCAAGTAGGGAGATTGTTAGTAAAGCGGCTGGAATGGCGAACCCGAGCACAAGGAGAGGAGAAATGAGGTGCGTTTTAGAAACCTTTCCCGATCACACGGTGTACCATCTTCTGGGTTTCCCAGGCATGTTTTCGATGTAGGAAGGTTCCCTTGAACCTGGAGATTTGGGACCCATGGGGTGGGTACCGCGCGGTATTACTTTAAAGCGTCTGCGTTTGCTCACCCAACCTCACCAATCCTCTCAGCCCCAAGATTGTCCAGCCTTTTGTCTCATCCAGCTGTGGGTCTAGACATGGTCAATCCAGGTTGCATCAGAGCCCCCGAACGGATTTTGTAAGAATTTCTCTCTCTTTCACTCTCTTTGTTTTATGGGGTCCATTTTAAGTAATTTATTTTGATAATGGGGTTGAGCTGCTTTTCCCTGCTGTGTTTATGCCGCTTTACACCCTCTTGATTCAACTCCAGAGAGATATCAATACATAGGTTTTAAGATTCTTGCTAGTCAGATATATTCTTGTGCGGTGAATAGGGGGTGTTGAGTCCACTTCACTGAGCAGGGAGGAGGTCTTGTCTGTTACATATTTGGCTTATGGAACGGTATGTGAGCTAATTTCAAACTCTTGTTTTATGCATCACCCCACCTCACCTTTCCCGTTAAGCAGCCATAGTGTGTCTTCTAAATGTGTGACTCTGTTCTGTTTTGTAATTCAGTTCAAGTGTAGCGATTTTGACATGCCCTCTATAAGTGATATCTTAGGATAAGTGTCTTTTTCTGTGTGACTTATTTGACTTAGAATCCTCGTCCCTAAATCCACTCATCATGCTGCTACTAGCCTTATGACATTGATTTCATGGCTGAGTGATATTCCATTGTGCCTAAGTACCACAACTTCTTTATCCATTTCTCTCTTTCCTGGGATGTTTAAGGTGTACTGAAGTGGAGGTTCTTGTACACAGAGCAGCCCTAAACTTTGGGGTGCCTGTGTCTGGTTGATTTTTAGTTTTCCCAATTTATACGCCCATGAGTGGAAGTGCCCTATGCTCTCTCAGCTGTGTTTATTACATGTTTCAGGACACACCGTACACTTCTCCAGAGTGGCTGTTGGCAACTGACATCCCGCCCATCAGCGTAGCAAGGCTCCCATGTCTCCATGGCCTGTCCTGCATTTCTGGTTTTTACACTTTTTGCAGCATGGCCCTTTTGACCGATGGCAAGCGAGACTTCTTTGCAGTGCTGATTTGCACTTCTGGCTTGCTTGGTTGGCCAAAAAGGGCGTATGCGTTTTTTCCTGAATATATTCAGGAAAAAACGCATACGCCCTTTTTGGCCAAGGGCATCATTGTCAACGTTTTGCCGCTTTTCATGTGCTTTAAAGGCGAGTCGAATCTACCTCCTGAAATCTGTTTCCTGCAATTCTGCCTTGCTTTCAAATCCTATTCGTTGCCTTCCCTCAATATATTTGTGGATGAGAGTTATCATTTATAACTCTGCAGGTTTGTGAATTGCAGTGGCCCTGAGCTCCATTTGTCAACTCGCTTTTTTGGGAGCTGGCAGCAAAAGCGCAGGATTGCTTCAGGCCCTATTCTGGTTCCGGAGGGCAGGCTGAGCCTGTGCTTCATTCTTTTACCTGATGGGGAAATAGAGTGACCTGTGCCTGTCCCAACACCTAGAGCTAGTCTCTCATTGGTTCCCCGTCTTCCCGTTCATCCTCAGGACAAATTGCAACCTGTACGAAACAAACAGGAGGTTCAAGGTGCTGATTCTCCAAGTAGGGAGATTGTTAGTAAAGCGGCTGGAATGGCGAACCCGAGCACAAGGAGAGGAGAAATGAGGTGCGTTTTAGAAACCTTTCCCGATCACACGGTGTACCATCTTCTGGGTTTCCCAGGCATGTTTTCGATGTAGGAAGGTGCCCTTGAACCTGGAGATTTGGGACCCATGGGGTGGGTACCGCGCGGTATTACTTTAAAGCGTCTGCGTTTGCTCACCCAACCTCACCAATCCTCTCAGCCCCAAGATTGTCCAGCCTTTTGTCTCATCCAGCTGTGGGTCTAGACATGGTCAATCCAGGTTGCATCAGAGCCCCCGAACGGATTTTGTAAGAATTTCTCTCTCTTTCACTCTCTTTGTTTTATGGGGTCCATTTTAAGTAATTTATTTTGATAATGGGGTTGAGCTGCTTTTCCCTGCTGTGTTTATGCCGCTTTACACCCTCTTGATTCAACTCCAGAGAGATATCAATACATAGGTTTTAAGATTCTTGCTAGTCAGATATATTCTTGTGCGGTGAATAGGGGGTGTTGAGTCCAGTTCACTGAGCAGGGAGGAGGTCTTGTCTGTTACATATTTGGCTTATGGAACGGTATGTGAGCTAATTTCAAACCCTTGTTTTATGCATCACCCCACCTCACCTTTCCAGTTAAGCAGCCATAGTGTGTCTTCTAAATGTGTGACTCTGTTCTGTTTTGTAATTCAGTTCAAGTGTAGCGATTTTGACATGCCCTCTATAAGTGATATCTTAGGATAAGTGTCTATTTCTGTGTGACTTATTTGACTTAGAATCCTCGTCCCTAAATCCACTCATCATGCTGCTACTAGCCTTATGACATTGATTTCATGGCTGAGTGATATTCCATTGTGCCTAAGTACCACAACTTCTTTATCCATTTCTCTCTTTCCTGGGATGTTTAAGGTGTACTGAAGTGGAGGTTCTTGTACACAGAGCAGCCCTAAACTTTGCGGTGCCTGTGTCTGGTTGATTTTTAGTTTTCCCAATTTATACGCCCATGAGTGGAAGTGCCCTATGCTCTCTCAGCTGTGTTTATTACATGTTTCAGGACACACCGTACACTTCTCCAGAGTGGCTGTTGGCAACTGACATCCCGCCCATCAGCGTAGCAAGGCTCCCATGTCTCCATGGCCTGTCCTGCATTTCTGGTTTTTACACTTTTTGCAGCATGGCCCTTTTGACCGATGGCAAGCGAGACTTCTTTGCAGTGCTGATTTGCACTTCCGGCTTGCTTGGTTGGCCAAAAAGGGCGTACGCGTTTTTTCCTGAATACATTCAGGAAAAAACGCGTACGCCCTTTTTGGCCAAGGGCATCATTGTCAACGTTTTGCCACTTTTCATGTGCTTTAAAGGCGAGTCGAATCTACCTCCTGAAATCTGTTTCCTGCAATTCTGCCTTGCTTTCAAATCCTCTTCGTTGCCTTCCCTCAATATATTTGTGGACGAGAGTTATCATTTATAACTGTGCAGGTTTGTGAATTGCAGTGGCCCTGAGCTCCATTTGTCAACTCGCTTTTTTGGGAGCTGGCCGCAAAAGCGCAGGATTGCTTCAGGCCCTATTCTGGTTCCGGGGGGCAGGCTGAGCCTGTGCTTCATTCTTCTTCCTGATGGGGAAATAGAGTGACCTGTGCCTGTCCCAACACCTAGAGCTAGTCTCTCATTGGTTCCCCGTCTTCCCGTTCATCCTCAGGACAAATTGCAACCTGTACGAAACAAACAGGAGGTTCAAGGTGCTGATTCTCCAAGTAGGGAGATTGTTAGTAAAGCGGCTGGAATGGCGAACCCGAGCACAAGGGGAGGAGAAATGAGGTGCGTTTTAGAAACCTTTCCCGATCACACGGTGTACCATCTTCTGGGTTTCCCAGGCATGTTTTCGATGTAGGAAGATGCCCTTGAACCTGGAGATTTGGGATCCATGGGGTGGGTACCGCGCGGTATTACTTTAAAGCGTCTGCGTTTGCTCACCCAACCTCACCAAACCTCTCAGCCCCAAGAGTGTCCAGCCTTATGTCTCATCCAGCTGTGCGTCTAGATATGGTCAATCCAGGTTGCATCAGAGCCCCCGAACGGATTTTGTAAGAATTTCTCTCTCTTTCACTGTCTTTGTTTTATGGGGTTCATTTTAAGTAATTTATTTTGATAATGGGGTTGAGCTGCTTTTCCCTGCTGTGTTTATGCCGCTTTACACCCTCTTGATTCAACTCCAGAGAGATATCAATACATAGGTTTTAAGATTCTTGCTAGTCAGATATATTCTTGTGCGGTGAATAGGGGGTGTTGAGTCCAGTTCACTGAGCAGGGAGGAGGTCTTGTCTGTTACATATTTGGCTTATGGAACGGTATGTGAGCTAATATCAAACCCTTGTTTTATGCATCACCCCACCTCACCTTTCCCGTTAAGCAGCCATAGTGTGTCTTCTAAATGTGTGACTCTGTTCTGTTTTGTAATTCAATTCAAGTGTAGCGATTTTGACATGCCCTCTATAAGTGATATCTTAGGATAAGTGTCTTTTTCTGTGTGACCTATTTCACTTAGAATCCTCGTCCCTAAATCCACTCATCATGCTGCTACTAGCCTTATGACATTGATTTCATGGCTGAGTGATATTCCATTGTGCCTAAGTACCACAACTTCTTTATCCATTTCTCTCTTTCCTGGGATGTTTAAGGTGTACTGAAGTGGAGGTTCTTGTACACAGAGCAGCCCTAAACTTTGCGGTGCCTGTGTCTGGTTGATTTTTAGTTTTCCCAATTTATACGCCCATGAGTGGAAGTGCCCTATGCTCTCTCAGCTGTGTTTATTACATGTTTCAGGACACACCGTACACTTCTCCAGAGTGGCTGTTGGCAACTGACATCCCGCCCATCAGCGTAGCAAGGCTCCCATGTCTCCATGGCCTGTCCTGCATTTCTGGTTTTTACACTTTTTGCAGCATGGCCCTTTTGACCGATGGCAAGCGAGACTTCTTTGCAGTGCTGATTTGCACTTCCGGCTTGCTTGGTTGGCCAAAAAGGGCGTACGCGTTTTTTCCTGAATACATTCAGGAAAAAACGCGTACGCCCTTTTTGGCCAAGGGCATCATTGTCAACGTTTTGCCACTTTTCATGTGCTTTAAAGGCGAGTCGAATCTACCTCCTGAAATCTGTTTCCTGCAATTCTGCCTTGCTTTCAAATCCTCTTCGTTGCCTTCCCTCAATATATTTGTGGACGAGAGTTATCATTTATAACTGTGCAGGTTTGTGAATTGCAGTGGCCCTGAGCTCCATTTGTCAACTCGCTTTTTTGGGAGCTGGCCGCAAAAGCGCAGGATTGCTTCAGGCCCTATTCTGGTTCCGGGGGGCAGGCTGAGCCTGTGCTTCATTCTTCTTCCTGATGGGGAAATAGAGTGACCTGTGCCTGTCCCAACACCTAGAGCTAGTCTCTCATTGGTTCCCCGTCTTCCCGTTCATCCTCAGGACAAATTGCAACCTGTACGAAACAAACAGGAGGTTCAAGGTGCTGATTCTCCAAGTAGGGAGATTGTTAGTAAAGCGGCTGGAATGGCGAACCCGAGCACAAGGGGAGGAGAAATGAGGTGCGTTTTAGAAACCTTTCCCGATCACACGGTGTACCATCTTCTGGGTTTCCCAGGCATGTTTTCGATGTAGGAAGATGCCCTTGAACCTGGAGATTTGGGATCCATGGGGTGGGTACCGCGCGGTATTACTTTAAAGCGTCTGCGTTTGCTCACCCAACCTCACCAAACCTCTCAGCCCCAAGAGTGTCCAGCCTTATGTCTCATCCAGCTGTGCGTCTAGATATGGTCAATCCAGGTTGCATCAGAGCCCCCGAACGGATTTTGTAAGAATTTCTCTCTCTTTCACTGTCTTTGTTTTATGGGGTTCATTTTAAGTAATTTATTTTGATAATGGGGTTGAGCTGCTTTTCCCTGCTGTGTTTATGCCGCTTTACACCCTCTTGATTCAACTCCAGAGAGATATCAATACATAGGTTTTAAGATTCTTGCTAGTCAGATATATTCTTGTGCGGTGAATAGGGGGTGTTGAGTCCAGTTCACTGAGCAGGGAGGAGGTCTTGT
This sequence comes from Eubalaena glacialis, assembly GCF_028564815.1. Lineage (NCBI taxonomy): Eukaryota > Metazoa > Chordata > Mammalia > Artiodactyla > Balaenidae > Eubalaena > Eubalaena glacialis. The sequence continues at coordinate 143,742,199 of NC_083716.1, forward strand.
CTGTTACATATTTGGCTTATGGAACGGTATGTGAGCTAATATCAAACCCTTGTTTTATGCATCACCCCACCTCACCTTTCCCGTTAAGCAGCCATAGTGTGTCTTCTAAATGTGTGACTCTGTTCTGTTTTGTAATTCAATTCAAGTGTAGCGATTTTGACATGCCCTCTATAAGTGATATCTTAGGATAAGTGTCTTTTTCTGTGTGACCTATTTCACTTAGAATCCTCGTCCCTAAATCCACTCATCATGCTGCTACTAGCCTTATGACATTGATTTCATGGCTGAGTGATATTCCATTGTGCCTAAGTACCACAACTTCTTTATCCATTTTTCTCTTTCCTGGGATGTTTAAGGTGTACTGAAGTGGAGGTTCTTGTACACAGAGCAGCCCTAAACTTTGGGGTGCCTGTGTGTTGTTGATTTTTAGTTTTCCCAATTTATACGCCCATGAGTGGAAGTGCCCTATGCTCTGTAAGCTGTGTTTATTACATGTTTCAGGACACACCGTACACTTCTCCAGAGTGGCTGTTGGCAACTGACATCCCGTCCATCAGCGTAGCAAGGCTCCCATGTCTCCATGGCCTGTCCTGCATTTCTGGTTTTTACACTTTTTGCAGCATGGCCCTTTTGACCGATGGCAAGCGAGACTTCTTTGCAGTGCTGATTTGCACTTCTGGCTTGCTTGGTTGGCCAAAAAGGGCGTACGCGTTTTTTCCTGAATGTATTCAGGAAAAAACGCGTACGCCCTTTTTGGCCAAGGGCATCAATGTCAACGTTTTGCCACTTTTCATGTGCTTTAAAGGCGAGTCGAATCTACCTCCTGAAATCTGTTTCCTGCAATTCTGCCTTGCTTTCAAATCCTCTTCGTTGCCTTCCCTCAATATATTTGTGGACGAGAGTTATCATTTATAACTGTGCAGGTTTGTGAATTGCAGTGGCCCTGAGCTCCATTTGTCAACTCGCTTTTTTGGGAGCTGACCGCAAAAGCGCAGGATTGCTTCAGGCCCTATTCTGGTTCCGGGGGGCAGGCTGAGCCTGTGCTTCATTCTTCTTCCTGATGGGGAAATAGAGTGACCTGTGCCTGTCCCAACACCTAGAGCTAGTCTCTCATTGGTTCCCCGTCTTCCCGTTTCTCCTCAGGACAAATTGCAACCTGTACGAAACAAACAGGAGGTTCAAGGTGCTGATTCTCCAAGTAGGGAGATTGTTAGTAAAGCGGCTGGAATGGCGAACCCGAGCACAAGGAGAGGAGAAATGAGGTGCGTTTTAGAAACCTTTCCCGATCACACGGTGTACCATCTTCTGGGTTTCCCAGGCATGTTTTCGATGTACGAAGGTGCCCTTGAACCTGGAGATTTGGGACCCATGGGGTGGGTACCGCGAGGTATTACTTTAAAGCGTCTGCGTTTGCTCACCCAACCTCACCAATCCTCTCAGCCCCAAGAGTGTCCAGCCTTATGTCTCATCCAGCTGTGGGTGTAGACATGGTCAATCCAGGTTGCATCAGAGCCCCCCAACGGATTTTGTAAGAATTTCTCTCTCTTTCACTCTCTTTGTTTTATGGGGTTCATTTTAAGTAATTTATTTTGATAATGGGGTTGAGCTGCTTTTCCCTGCTGTGTTTATGCCGCTTTACACCCTCTTGATTCAACTCCAGAGAGATATCAATACATAGGTTTTAAGATTCTTGCTAGTCAGATATATTCTTGTGCGGTGAATAGGGGGTGTTGAGTCCATTTCACTGAGCAGGGAGGAGGTCTTGTCTGTTACATATTTGGCTTATGGAACGGTATGTGAGCTAATTTCAAACCCTTGTTTTATGCATCACCCCACCTCACCTTTCCCGTTAAGCAGCCATAGTGTGTCTTCTAAATGTGTGACTCTGTTCTGTTTTGTAATTCAGTTCAAGTGTAGCGATTTGACATGCCCTCTATAAGTGATATCTTAGGATAAGTGTCTTTTCTGTGTGACTTATTTCACTTAGAATCCTCGTCCTTAAATCCACTCATCATGCTGCTACTAGCCTTATGACATTGATTTCATGGCTGAGTGATATTCCATTGTGCCTAAGTACCACAACTTCTTTATCCATTTTTCTCTTTCCTGGGATGTTTAAGGTGTACTGAAGTGGAGGTTCTTGTACACAGAGCAGCCCTAAACTTTGGGGTGCCTGTGTGTTGTTGATTTTTAGTTTTCCCAATTTATACGCCCATGAGTGGAAGTGCCCTATGCTCTGTAAGCTGTGTTTATTACATGTTTCAGGACACACCGTACACTTCTCCAGAGTGGCTGTTGGCAATTGACATCCCACCCCTCAGCCTAGCAAGGCTCCCATGTCTCCATGGCCTGTCCTGCATTTCTGGTTTTTACACTTTTTGCAGCATGGCCCTTTTGACCGATGGCAAGCGAGACTTCTTTGCAGTGCTGATTTGCACTTCCGGCTTGCTTGGTTGGCCAAAAAGGGCGTACGCGTTTTTTCCTGAATGTATTCAGGAAAAAACGCGTACGCCCTTTTTGGCCAAGGGCATCAATGTCAACGTTTTGCCACTTTTCATGTGCTTTAAAGGCGAGTCGAATCTACCTCCTGAAATCTGTTTCCTGCAATTCTGCCTTGCTTTCAAATCCTCTTCGTTGCCTTCCCTCAATATATTTGTGGACGAGAGTTATCATTTATAACTGTGCAGGTTTGTGAATTGCAGTGGCCCTGAGCTCCATTTGTCAACTCGCTTTTTTGGGAGCTGACCGCAAAAGCGCAGGATTGCTTCAGGCCCTATTCTGGTTCCGGGGGGCAGGCTGAGCCTGTGCTTCATTCTTCTTCCTGATGGGGAAATAGAGTGACCTGTGCCTGTCCCAACACCTAGAGCTAGTCTCTCATTGGTTCCCCGTCTTCCCGTTCATCCTCAGGACAAATTGCAACCTGTACGAAACAAACAGGAGGTTCAAGGTGCTGATTCTCCAAGTAGGGAGATTGTTAGTAAAGCGGCTGGAATGGCGAACCCGAGCACAAGGAGAGGAGAAATGAGGTGCGTTTTAGAAACCTTTCCCGATCACACGGTGTACCATCTTCTGGGTTTCCCAGGCATGTTTTCGATGTACGAAGGTGCCCTTGAACCTGGAGATTTGGGACCCATGGGGTGGGTACCGCGAGGTATTACTTTAAAGCGTCTGCGTTTGCTCACCCAACCTCACCAATCCTCTCAGCCCCAAGAGTGTCCAGCCTTATGTCTCATCCAGCTGTGGGTGTAGACATGGTCAATCCAGGTTGCATCAGAGCCCCCCAACGGATTTTGTAAGAATTTCTCTCTCTTTCACTCTCTTTGTTTTATGGGGTTCATTTTAAGTAATTTATTTTGATAATGGGGTTGAGCTGCTTTTCCCTGCTGTGTTTATGCCGCTTTACACCCTCTTGATTCAACTCCAGAGAGATATCAATACATAGGTTTTAAGATTCTTGCTAGTCAGATATATTCTTGTGCGGTGAATAGGGGGTGTTGAGTCCATTTCACTGAGCAGGGAGGAGGTCTTGTCTGTTACATATTTGGCTTATGGAACGGTATGTGAGCTAATTTCAAACCCTTGTTTTATGCATCACCCCACCTCACCTTTCCCGTTAAGCAGCCATAGTGTGTCTTCTAAATGTGTGACTCTGTTCTGTTTTGTAATTCAGTTCAAGTGTAGCGATTTGACATGCCCTCTATAAGTGATATCTTAGGATAAGTGTCTTTTCTGTGTGACTTATTTCACTTAGAATCCTCGTCCCTAAATCCACTCATCATGCTGCTACTAGCCTTATGACATTGATTTCATGGCTGAGTGATATTCCATTGTGCCTAAGTACCACAACTTCTTTATCCATTTTTCTCTTTCCTGGGATGTTTAAGGTGTACTGAAGTGGAGGTTCTTGTACACAGAGCAGCCCTAAACTTTGGGGTGCCTGTGTGTTGTTGATTTTTAGTTTTCCCAATTTATACGCCCATGAGTGGAAGTGCCCTATGCTCTGTAAGCTGTGTTTATTACATGTTTCAGGACACACCGTACACTTCTCCAGAGTGGCTGTTGGCAATTGACATCCCACCCCTCAGCCTAGCAAGGCTCCCATGTCTCCATGGCCTGTCCTGCATTTCTGGTTTTTACTCTTTTTGCAGCGTGGCCCTTTTGACCAATGGCAAGCGAGACTTCTTTGTAGTGCTGATTTGCACTTCCGGCTTGCTTGGTTGGCCAAAAAGGGCGTATGCGTTTTTTCCTGAATATATTCAGGAAAAAACGCATACGCCCTTTTTGGCCAAGGGCATCATTGTCAACGTTTTGCCGCTTTTCATGTGCTTTAAAGGCGAGTCGAATCTACCTCCTGAAATCTGTTTCCTGCAATTCTGCCTTGCTTTCAAATCCTATTCGTTGTCTTCCCTCAGTATATTTGTGGATGAGAGTTATCATTTATAACTCTGCAGGTTTGTGAATTGCAGTGGCCATGAGCTCCATTTGTCAACTCGCTTTTTTGGGAGCTGGCCGCAAAAGCGCAGGATTGCTTCAGTCCCTATTCTGGTTCCGGGGGGCAGGCTGAGCCTGTGCTTCATTCTTCTTCCTGTTGGGGAAATAGAGTGACCTCTGCCTGTCCCAACACCTAGAGCTAGTCTCTCATTGGTTCCCCGTCTTCCCGTTCATCCTCAGGACAAATTGCAACCTGTACGAAACAAACAGGAGGTTCAAGGTGCTGATTCTCCACGTAGGGAGATTGTTAGTAAAGCGGCTGGAATGGCGAACCCGAGCACAAGGAGAGGAGAAATGAGGTGCGTTTTAGAAACCTTTCCCGATCACACGGTGTACCATCTTCTGGGTTTCCCAGGCATGTTTTCGATGTAGGAAGGTGCCCTTGAACCTGGAGATTTGGGACCCATGGGGTGGGTACCGCGCGGTATTACTTTAAAGCGTCTGCGTTTGCTCACCCAACCTCACCAATCCTCTCAGCCCCAAGAGTGTCCAGCCTTATGTCTCATGCAGCTGTGGGTCTAGACATGGTCAATCCAGGTTGCATCAGAGCCCCCGAACGGATTTTGTAAGAATTTCTCTCTCTTTCACTCTCTTTGTTTTATGGGGTCCATTTTAAGTAATTTATTTTGATAATGGGGTTGAGCTGCTTTTCCCTGCTGTGTTTATGCCGCTTTACACCCTCTTGATTCAACTCCAGAGAGATATCAATACATAGGTTTTAAGATTCTTGCTAGTCAGATATATTCTTGTGCGGTGAATAGGGGGTGTTGAGTCCATTTCACTGAGCAGGGAGGAGGTCTTGTCTGTTACATATTTGGCTTATGGAACGGTATGTGAGCTAATTTCAAACCCTTGTTTTATGCATCACCCCACCTCACCTTTCCCGTTAAGCAGCCATAGTGTGTCTTCTAAATGTGTGACTCTGTTCTGTTTTGTAATTCAGTTCAAGTGTAGCGATTTTGACATGCCCTCTATAAGTGATATCTTAGGATAAGTGTCTTTTTCTGTGTGACTTATTTGACTTAGAATCCTCGTCCCTAAATCCACTCATCATGCTGCTACTAGCCTTATGACATTGATTTCATGGCTGAGTGATATTCCATTGTGCCTAAGTACCACAACTTCTTTATCCATTTTTCTCTTTCCTGGGATGTTTAAGGTGTACTGAAGTGGAGGTTCTTGTACACAGAGCAGCCCTAAACTTTGGGGTGCCTGTGTCTTGTTGATTTTTAGTTTTCCCAATTTATACGCCCATGAGTGGAAGTGCCCTATGCTCTGCAAGCTGTGTTTATTACATGTTTCAGGACACACCGTACACTTCTCCAGAGTGGCTGTTGGCAACTGACATCCCGCCCATCAGCGTAGCAAGGCTCCCATGTCTCCATGGCCTGTCCTGCAGTTCTGGTTTTTACACTTTTTGCAGCATGGCCCTTTTGACCGATGGCAAGCGAGACCTCTTTGCAGTGCTGATTTGCACTTCCGGCTTGCTTGGTTGGCCAAAGAGGGCGTACGCGTTTTTTCCTGAATATATTCAGGAAAAAACGCGTACGCCCTCTTTGGCCAAGGGCATCATTGTCAACGTTTTGCCGCTTTTCATGTGCTTTAAAGGCGAGTCGAATCTACCTCCTGAAATCTGTTTCCTGCAATTCTGCCTTGCTTTCAAATCCTATTCGTTGCCTTCCCTCAATATATTTGTGGATGAGAGTTATCATTTATAACTCTGCAGGTTTGTGAATTGCAGTGGCCCTGAGCTCCATTTGTCAACTCGCTTTTTTGGGAGCTGGCAGCAAAAGCGCAGGATTGCTTCAGGCCCTATTCTGGTTCCGTGGGGCAGGCTGAGCCTGTGCTTCATTCTTCTACCTGATGGGGAAATAGAGTGACCTGTGCCTGTCCCAACACCTAGAGCTAGTCTCTCATTGGTTCCCCGTCTTCCCGTTCATCCTCAGGACAAATTGCAACCTGTACGAAACAAACAGGAGGTTCAAGGTGCTGATTCTCCAAGTAGGGAGATTGTCAGTAAAGCGGCTGGAATGGCGAACCCGAGCACAAGGAGAGGAGAAATGAGGTGCGTTTTAGAAACCTTTCCCGATCACACGGTGTACCATCTTCTGGGTTTCCCAGGCATGTTTTGGATGTAGGAAGGTGCCCTTGAACCTGGAGATTTGGGACCCATGGGATGGGTACCGCGCGGTATTACTTTAAAGCGTCTGCGTTTGCTCACCCAACCTCACCAATCCTCTCAGCCCCAAGAGTGTCCAGCCTTATGTCTCATCCAGCTGTGGGTCTAGATATGGTCAATCCAGGTTGCATCAGAGCCCCCGAACGGATTTTGTAAGAATTTCTCTCCCTTTCACTCTCTTTGTTTTATGGGGTCCATTTTAAGTAATTTATTTTGATAATGGGGTTGAGCTGCTTTTCCCTGCTGTGTTTATGCCGCTTTACACCCTCTTGATTCAACTCCAGAGAGATATCAATACATAGGTTTTAAGATTCTTGCTAGTCAGATATATTCTTGTGCGGTGAATAGGGGGTGTTGAGTCCAGTTCACTGAGCAGGGAGGAGGTCTTGTCTGTTACATATTTGGCTTATGGAATGGTATCTGAGCTAATTTCAAACCCTTGTTTTATGCATCACCCCACCTCACCTTTCCCGTTAAGCAGCCATAGTGTGTCTTCTAAATGTGTGACTCTGTTCTGTTTTGTAATTCAGTTCAAGTGTAGCGATTTTGACATGCCCTCTATAAGTGATATCTTAGGATAAGTGTCTTTTTCTGTGTGACTTATTTGACTTAGAATCCTCGTCCCTAAATCCACTCATCATGCTGCTACTAGCCTTATGACATTGATTTCATGGCTGAGTGATATTCCATTGTGCCTAAGTACCACAACTTCTTTATCCATTTCTCTCTTTCCTGGGATGTTTAAGGTGTACTGAAGTGGAGGTTCTTGTACACAGAGCAGCCCTAAACTTTGGGGTGCCTGTGTCTGGTTGATTTTTAGTTTTCCCAATTTATACGCCCATGAGTGGAAGTGCCCTATGCTCTCTCAGCTGTGTTTATTACATGTTTCAGGACACACCGTACACTTCTCCAGAGTGGCTGTTGGCAACTGACATCCCGCCCATCAGCGTAGCAAGGCTCCCATGTCTCCATGGCCTGTCCTGCATTTCTGGCTTTTACACTTTTTGCAGCATGGCCCTTTTGACCGATGGCAAGCGAGACTTCTTTGCAGTGCTGATTTGCACTTCTGGCTTGCTTGGTTGGCTAAAAAGGGCGTATGCGTTTTTTCCTGAATATATTCAGGAAAAAACGCATACGCCCTTTTTGGCCAAGGGCATCATTGTCAACGTTTTGCCGCTTTTCATGTGCTTTAAAGGCGAGTCGAATCTACCTCCTGAAATCTGTTTCCTGCAATTCTGCCTTGCTTTCAAATCCTATTCGTTGCCTTCCCTCAATATATTTGTGGACGAGAGTTATCATTTATAACTGTGCAGGTTTGTGAATTGCAGTGGCCCTGAGCTCCATTTGTCAACTCGCTTTTTTGGGAGCTGGCCGCAAAAGCGCAGGATTGCTTCAGGCCCTATTCTGGTTCCAGGGGGCAGGCTGAGCCTGTGCTTCATTCTTCTTCCTGATGGGGAAATAGAGTGACCTGTGCCTGTCCCAACACCTAGAGCTAGTCTCTCATTGGTTCCCCGTCTTCCCGTTCATCCTCAGGACAAATTGCAACCTGTACGAAACAAACAGGAGGTTCAAGGTGCTGATTCTCCAAGTAGGGAGATTGTTAGTAAAGCGGCTGGAATGGCGAACCCGAGCACAAGGAGAGGAGAAATGAGGTGCGTTTTAGAAACCTTTCCCGATCACACGGTGTACCATCTTCTGGGTTTCCCAGGCATGTTTTCGATGTAGGAAGGTGCCCTTGAACCTGGAGATTTGGGACCCATGGGGTGGGTACCGCGCGGTATTACTTTAAAGCGTCTGCGTTTGCTCACCCAACCTCACCAATCCTCTCAGCCCCAAGATTGTCCAGCCTTTTGTCTCATCCAGCTGTGGGTCTAGACATGGTCAATCCAGGTTGCATCAGAGCCCCCGAACGGATTTTGTAAGAATTTCTCTCTCTTTCACTCTCTTTGTTTTATGGGGTCCATTTTAAGTAATTTATTTTGATAATGGGGTTGAGCTGCTTTTCCCTGCTGTGTTTATGCCGCTTTACACCCTCTTGATTCAACTCCAGAGAGATATCAATACATAGGTTTTAAGATTCTTGCTAGTCAGATATATTCTTGTGCGGTGAATAGGGGGTGTTGAGTCCAGTTCACTGAGCAGGGAGGAGGTCTTGTCTGTTACATATTTGGCTTATGGAACGGTATGTGAGCTAATTTCAAACTCTTGTTTTATGCATCACCCCACCTCACCTTTCCCGTTAAGCAGCCATAGTGTGTCTTCTAAATGTGTGACTCTGTTCTGTTTTGTAATTCAGTTCAAGTGTAGCGATTTTGACATGCCCTCTATAAGTGATATCTTAGGATAAGTGTCTTTTTCTGTGTGACTTATTTGACTTAGAATCCTCGTCCCTAAATCCACTCATCATGCTGCTACTAGCCTTATGACATTGATTTCATGGCTGAGTGATATTCCATTGTGCCTAAGTACCACAACTTCTTTATCCATTTCTCTCTTTCCTGGGATGTTTAAGGTGTACTGAAGTGGAGGTTCTTGTACACAGAGCAGCCCTAAACTTTGGGGTGCCTGTGTCTGGTTGATTTTTAGTTTTCCCAATTTATACGCCCATGAGTGGAAGTGCCCTATGCTCTCTCAGCTGTGTTTATTACATGTTTCAGGACACACCGTACACTTCTCCAGAGTGGCTGTTGGCAACTGACATCCCGCCCATCAGCGTAGCAAGGCTCCCATGTCTCCATGGCCTGTCCTGCATTTCTGGTTTTTACACTTTTTGCAGCATGGCCCTTTTGACCGATGTCAAGCGAGACTTCTTTGTAGTGCTGATTGGCACTTCCGACTTGCTTGGTTGGCCAAAAAGGGCGTATGCGTTTTTTCCTGAATATATTCAGGAAAAAACGCATACGCCCTTTTTGGCCAAGGGCATCATTGTCAACGTTTTGCCGCTTTTCATGTGCTTTAAAGGCGAGTCGAATCTACCTCCTGAAATCTGTTTCCTGCAATTCTGCCTTGCTTTCAAATCCTCTTCGTTGCCTTCCCTCAATATATTTGTGGACGAGAGTTATCATTTATAACTGTGCAGGTTTGTGAATTGCAGTGGCCCTGAGCTCCATTTGTCAACTCGCTTTTTTGGGAGCTGGCCGCAAAAGCGCAGGATTGCTTCAGTTCCTATTCTGGTTCCGGGGGGCAGGCTGAGCCTGTGCTTCAATCTTCTTCCTGATGGGGAAATAGAGTGACCTGTGCCTGTCCCAACACCTAGAGCTAGTCTCTCATTGGTTCCCCGTCTTCCCGTTCATCCTCAGGACAAATTGCAACCTGTACGAAACAAACAGGAGGTTCAAGGTGCTGATTCTCCAAGTAGGGAGATTGTTAGTAAAGCGGCTGGAATGGCGAACCCGAGCACAAGGAGAGGAGAAATGAGGTGCGTTTTAGAAACCTTTCCCGATCACACGGTGTACCATCTTCTGGGTTTCCCAGGCATGTTTTGGATGTAGGAAGGTGCCCTTGAACCTGGAGATTTGGGACCCATTTGATGGGTACCGCGCGGTATTACTTTAAAGCGTCTGCGTTTGCTCACCCAACCTCACCAATCCTCTCAGCCCCAAGAGTGTCCAGCCTTATGTCTCATCCAGCTGTGGGTCTAGATATGGTCAATCCAGGTTGCATCAGAGCCCCCGAACGGATTTTGTAAGAATTTCTCTCTCTTTCACTCTCTTTGTTTTATGGGGTCCATTTTAAGTAATTTATTTTGATAATGGGGTTCAGCTGCTTTTCCCTGCTGTGTTTATGCCGCTTTACACCCTCTTGATTCAACTCCAGAGAGATATCAATACATAGGTTTTAAGATTCTTGCTAGTCAGATATATTCTTGTGCGGTGAATAGGAGGTGTTGAGTCCAGTTCACTGAACAGGGAGGAGGTCTTGTCTGTTACATATTTGGCTTATGGAACGGTATGTGAGCTAATTTCAAACCCTTGTTTTATGCATCACCCCACCTCACCTTTCCCGTTAAGCAGCCATAGTGTGTCTTCTAAATGTGTGACTCTGTTCTGTTTTGTAATTCAGTTCAAGTGTAGCGATTTTGACATGCCCTCTATAAGTGATATCTTAGGATAAGTGTCTTTTTCTGTGTGACTTATTTCACTTAGAATCCTCGTCCCTAAATCCACTCATCATGCTGCTACTAGCCTTATGACATTGATTTCATGGCTGAGTGATATTCCATTGTGCCTAAGTACCACAACTTCTTTATCCATTTTTCTCTTTCCTGGGATGTTTAAGGTGTACTGAAGTGGAGGTTCTTGTACACAGAGCAACCCTAAACTTTGGGGTGCCTGTGTCTTGTTGATTTTTAGTTTTCCCAATTTATACGCCCATGAGTGGAAGTGTCCTATGCTCTCTCAGCTGTGTTTATTACATGTTTCAGGACACACCGTACACTTCTCCAGAGTGGCTGTTGGCAACTGACATCCCGCCCATCAGCGTAGCAAGGCTCCCATGTCTCCATGGCCTGTCCTGCATTTCTGGCTTTTACACTTTTTGCAGCATGGCCCTTTTGACCGATGGCAAGCGAAACTTCTTTGCAGTGCTGATTTGCACTTCTGGCTTGCTTGGTTGGCTAAAAAGGGCGTATGCGTTTTTTCCTGAATATATTCAGGAAAAAACGCATACGCCCTTTTTGGCCAAGGGCATCATTGTCAACGTTTTGCCGCTTTTCATGTGCTTTAAAGGCGAGTCGAATCTACCTCCTGAAATCTGTTTCCTGCAATTCTGCCTTGCTTTCAAATCCTATTCGTTGCCTTCCCTCAATATATTTGTGGACGAGAGTTATCATTTATAACTGTGCAGGTTTGTGAATTGCAGTGGCCCTGAGCTCCATTTGTCAACTCGCTTTTTTGGGAGCTGGCCGCAAAAGCGCAGGATTGCTTCAGGCCCTATTCTGGTTCCAGGGGGCAGGCTGAGCCTGTGCTTCATTCTTCTTCCTGATGGGGAAATAGAGTGACCTGTGCCTGTCCCAACACCTAGAGCTAGTCTCTCATTGGTTCCCCGTCTTCCCGTTCATCCTCAGGACAAATTGCAACCTGTACGAAACAAACAGGAGGTTCAAGGTGCTGATTCTCCAAGTAGGGAGATTGTTAGTAAAGCGGCTGGAATGGCGAACCCGAGCACAAGGAGAGGAGAAATGAGGTGCGTTTTAGAAACCTTTCCCGATCACACGGTGTACCATCTTCTGGGTTTCCCAGGCATGTTTTCGATGTAGGAAGGTGCCCTTGAACCTGGAGATTTGGGACCCATGGGGTGGGTACCGCGCGGTATTACTTTAAAGCGTCTGCGTTTGCTCACCCAACCTCACCAATCCTCTCAGCCCCAAGATTGTCCAGCCTTTTGTCTCATCTAGCTGTGGGTCTAGACATGGTCAATCCAGGTTGCATCAGAGCCCCCGAACGGATTTTGTAAGAATTTCTCTCTCTTTCACTCTCTTTGTTTTATGGGGTCCATTTTAAGTAATTTATTTTGATAATGGGGTTGAGCTGCTTTTCCCTGCTGTGTTTATGCCGCTTTACACCCTCTTGATTCAACTCCAGAGAGATATCAATACATAGGTTTTAAGATTCTTGCTAGTCAGATATATTCTTGTGCGGTGAATAGGGGGTGTTGAGTCCAGTTCACTGAGCAGGGAGGAGGTCTTGTCTGTTACATATTTGGCTTATGGAACGGTATGTGAGCTAATTTCAAACTCTTGTTTTATGCATCACCCCACCTCACCTTTCCCGTTAAGCAGCCATAGTGTGTCTTCTAAATGTGTGACTCTGTTCTGTTTTGTAATTCAGTTCAAGTGTAGCGATTTTGACATGCCCTCTATAAGTGATATCTTAGGATAAGTGTCTTTTTCTGTGTGACTTATTTCACTTAGAATCCTCGTCCCTAAATCCACTCATCATGCTGCTACTAGCCTTATGACATTGATTTCATGGCTGAGTGATATTCCATTGTGCCTAAGTACCACAACTTCTTTATCCATTTCTCTCTTTCCTGGGATGTTTAAGGTGTACTGAAGTGGAGGTTCTTGTACACAGAGCAGCCCTAAACTTTGGGGTGCCTGTGTCTGGTTGATTTTTAGTTTTCCCAATTTATACGCCCATGAGTGGAAGTGCCCTATGCTCTCTCAGCTGTGTTTATTACATGTTTCAGGACACACCGTACACTTCTCCAGAGTGGCTGTTGGCAACTGACATCCCGTCCATCAGCGTAGCAAGGCTCCCATGTCTCCATGGCCTGTCCTGCATTTCTGGTTTTTACACTTTTTGCAGCCTGGCCCTTTTGACCGATGTCAAGCGAGACTTCTTTGCAGTGCTGATTTGCACTTCTGGCTTGCTTGGTTGGCCAAAAAGGGCGTACGCGTTTTTTCCTGAATGTATTCAGGAAAAAACGCGTACGCCCTTTTTGGCCAAGGGCATCAATGTCAACGTTTTGCCACTTTTCATGTGCTTTAAAGGCGAGTCGAATCTACCTCCTGAAATCTGTTTCCTGCAATTCTGCCTTGCTTTCAAATCCTCTTCGTTGCCTTCCCTCAATATATTTGTGGACGAGAGTTATCATTTATAACTGTGCAGGTTTGTGAATTGCAGTGGCCCTGAGCTCCATTTGTCAACTCGCTTTTTTGGGAGCTGACCGCAAAAGCGCAGGATTGCTTCAGGCCCTATTCTGGTTCCGGGGGGCAGGCTGAGCCTGTGCTTCATTCTTCTTCCTGATGGGGAAATAGAGTGACCTGTGCCTGTCCCAACACCTAGAGCTAGTCTCTCATTGGTTCCCCGTCTTCCCGTTCATCCTCAGGACAAATTGCAACCTGTACGAAACAAACAGGAGGTTCAAGGTGCTGATTCTCCAAGTAGGGAGATTGTTAGTAAAGCGGCTGGAATGGCGAACCCGAGCACAAGGAGAGGAGAAATGAGGTGCGTTTTAGAAACCTTTCCCGATCACACGGTGTACCATCTTCTGGGTTTCCCAGGCATGTTTTGGATGTAGGAAGGTGCCCTTGAACCTGGAGATTTGGGACCCATGGGATGGGTACCGCGCGGTATTACTTTAAAGCGTCTGCGTTTGCTCACCCAACCTCACCAATCCTCTCAGGCCCAAGAGTGTCCAGCCTTATGTCTCATCCAGCTGTGGGTCTAGATATGGTCAATCCAGGTTGCATCAGAGCCCCCGAACGGATTTTGTAAGAATTTCTCTCTCTTTCACTCTCTTTGTTTTATGGGGTCCATTTTAAGTAATTTATTTTGATAATGGGGTTCAGCTGCTTTTCCCTGCTGTGTTTATGCCGCTTTACACCCTCTTGATTCAACTCCAGAGAGATATCAATACATAGGTTTTAAGATTCTTGCTAGTCAGATATATTCTTGTGCGGTGAATAGGAGGTGTTGAGTCCAGTTCACTGAACAGGGAGGAGGTCTTGTCTGTTACATATTTGGCTTATGGAACGGTATGTGAGCTAATTTCAAACCCTTGTTTTATGCATCACCCCACCTCACCTTTCCCGTTAAGCAGCCATAGTGTGTCTTCTAAATGTGTGACTCTGTTCTGTTTTGTAATTCAGTTCAAGTGTAGCGATTTTGACATGCCCTCTATAAGTGATATCTTAGGATAAGTGTCTTTTTCTGTGTGACTTATTTCACTTAGAATCCTCGTCCCTAAATCCACTCATCATGCTGCTACTAGCCTTATGACATTGATTTCATGGCTGAGTGATATTCCATTGTGCCTAAGTACCACAACTTCTTTATCCATTTTTCTCTTTCCTGGGATGTTTAAGGTGTACTGAAGTGGAGGTTCTTGTACACAGAGCAGCCCTAAACTTTGGGGTGCCTGTGTGTTGTTGATTTTTAGTTTTCCCAATTTATACGCCCATGAGTGGAAGTGCCCTATGCTCTGTAAGCTGTGTTTATTACATGTTTCAGGACACACCGTACACTTCTCCAGAGTGGCTGTTGGCAACTGACATCCCGTCCATCAGCGTAGCAAGGCTCCCATGTCTCCATGGCCTGTCCTGCATTTCTGGTTTTTACACTTTTTGCAGCCTGGCCCTTTTGACCGATGTCAAGCGAGACTTCTTTGCAGTGCTGATTTGCACTTCTGGCTTGCTTGGTTGGCCAAAAAGGGCGTACGCGTTTTTTCCTGAATGTATTCAGGAAAAAACGCGTACGCCCTTTTTGGCCAAGGGCATCAATGTCAACGTTTTGCCACTTTTCATGTGCTTTAAAGGCGAGTCGAATCTACCTCCTGAAATCTGTTTCCTGCAATTCTGCCTTGCTTTCAAATCCTCTTCGTTGCCTTCCCTCAATATATTTGTGGACGAGAGTTATCATTTATAACTGTGCAGGTTTGTGAATTGCAGTGGCCCTGAGCTCCATTTGTCAACTCGCTTTTTTGGGAGCTGACCGCAAAAGCGCAGGATTGCTTCAGGCCCTATTCTGGTTCCGGGGGGCAGGCTGAGCCTGTGCTTCATTCTTCTTCCTGATGGGGAAATAGAGTGACCTGTGCCTGTCCCAACACCTAGAGCTAGTCTCTCATTGGTTCCCCGTCTTCCCGTTCATCCTCAGGACAAATTGCAACCTGTACGAAACAAACAGGAGGTTCAAGGTGCTGATTCTCCAAGTAGGGAGATTGTTAGTAAAGCGGCTGGAATGGCGAACCCGAGCACAAGGAGAGGAGAAATGAGGTGCGTTTTAGAAACCTTTCCCGATCACACGGTGTACCATCTTCTGGGTTTCCCAGGCATGTTTTGGATGTAGGAAGGTGCCCTTGAACCTGGAGATTTGGGACCCATGGGATGGGTACCGCGCGGTATTACTTTAAAGCGTCTGCGTTTGCTCACCCAACCTCACCAATCCTCTCAGGCCCAAGAGTGTCCAGCCTTATGTCTCATCCAGCTGTGGGTCTAGATATGGTCAATCCAGGTTGCATCAGAGCCCCCGAACGGATTTTGTAAGAATTTCTCTCTCTTTCACTCTCTTTGTTTTATGGGGTCCATTTTAAGTAATTTATTTTGATAATGGGGTTCAGCTGCTTTTCCCTGCTGTGTTTATGCCGCTTTACACCCTCTTGATTCAACTCCAGAGAGATATCAATACATAGGTTTTAAGATTCTTGCTAGTCAGATATATTCTTGTGCGGTGAATAGGAGGTGTTGAGTCCAGTTCACTGAACAGGGAGGAGGTCTTGTCTGTTACATATTTGGCTTATGGAACGGTATGTGAGCTAATTTCAAACCCTTGTTTTATGCATCACCCCACCTCACCTTTCCCGTTAAGCAGCCATAGTGTGTCTTCTAAATGTGTGACTCTGTTCTGTTTTGTAATTCAGTTCAAGTGTAGCGATTTTGACATGCCCTCTATAAGTGATATCTTAGGATAAGTGTCTTTTTCTGTGTGACTTATTTCACTTAGAATCCTCGTCCCTAAATCCACTCATCATGCTGCTACTAGCCTTATGACATTGATTTCATGGCTGAGTGATATTCCATTGTGCCTAAGTACCACAACTTCTTTATCCATTTTTCTCTTTCCTGGGATGTTTAAGGTGTACTGAAGTGGAGGTTCTTGTACACAGAGCAGCCCTAAACTTTGGGGTGCCTGTGTGTTGTTGATTTTTAGTTTTCCCAATTTATACGCCCATGAGTGGAAGTGCCCTATGCTCTGTAAGCTGTGTTTATTACATGTTTCAGGACACACCGTACACTTCTCCAGAGTGGCTGTTGGCAACTGACATCCCGTCCATCAGCGTAGCAAGGCTCCCATGTCTCCATGGCCTGTCCTGCATTTCTGGTTTTTACACTTTTTGCAGCCTGGCCCTTTTGACCGATGTCAAGCGAGACTTCTTTGCAGTGCTGCTTTGCACTTCTGGCTTGCTTGGTTGGCCAAAAAGGGCGTACGCGTTTTTTCCTGAATGTATTCAGGAAAAAACGCGTACGCCCTTTTTGGCCAAGGGCATCATTGTCAACGTTTTGCCACTTTTCATGTGCTTTAAAGGCGAGTCGAATCTACCTCCTGAAATCTGTTTCCTGCAATTCTGCCTTGCTTTCAAATCCTCTTCGTTGCCTTCCCTCAATATATTTGTGGACGAGAGTTATCATTTATAACTGTGCAGGTTTGTGAATTGCAGTGGCCCTGAGCTCCATTTGTCAACTCGCTTTTTTGGGAGCTGACCGCAAAAGCGCAGGATTGCTTCAGGCCCTATTCTGGTTCCGGGGGGCAGGCTGAGCCTGTGCTTCATTCTTCTTCCTGATGGGGAAATAGAGTGACCTGTGCCTGTCCCAACACCTAGAGCTAGTCTCTCATTGGTTCCCCGTCTTCCCGTTCATCCTCAGGACAAATTGCAACCTGTACGAAACAAACAGGAGGTTCAAGGTGCTGATTCTCCAAGTAGGGAGATTGTTAGTAAAGCGGCTGGAATGGCGAACCCGAGCACAAGGAGAGGAGAAATGAGGTGCGTTTTAGAAACCTTTCCCGATCACACGGTGTACCATCTTCTGGGTTTCCCAGGCATGTTTTCGATGTAGGAAGATGCCCTTGAACCTGGAGATTTGGGACCCATGGGGTGGGTACCGTGCGGTATTACTTTAAAGCGTCTGCGTTTGCTCACCCAACCTCACCAAACGTCTCAGCCCCAAGAGTGTCCAGCCTTATGTCTCATCCAGCTGTGCGTCTAGATATGGTCAATCCAGGTTGCATCAGAGCCCCTGAACGGATTTTGTAAGAATTTCTCTCTCTTTCACTGTCTTTGTTTTATGGGGTTCATTTTAAGTAATTTATTTTGATAATGGGGTTGAGCTGCTTTTCCCTGCTGTGTTTATGCCGCTTTACACCCTCTTGATTCAACTCCAGAGAGATATCAATACATAGGTTTTAAGATTCTTGCTAGTCAGATATATTCTTGTGCGGTGAATAGGGGGTGTTGAGTCCAGTTCACTGAGCAGGGAGGAGGTCTTGTCTGTTACATATTTGGCTTATGGAACGGTATGTGAGCTAATATCAAACCCTTGTTTTATGCATCACCCCACCTCACCTTTCCCGTTAAGCAGCCATAGTGTGTCTTCTAAATGTGTGACTCTGTTCTGTTTTGTAATTCAATTCAAGTGTAGCGATTTTGACATGCCCTCTATAAGTGATATCTTAGGATAAGTGTCTTTTTCTGTGTGACCTATTTCACTTAGAATCCTCGTCCCTAAATCCACTCATCATGCTGCTACTAGCCTTATGACATTGATTTCATGGCTGAGTGATATTCCATTGTGCCTAAGTACCACAACTTCTTTATCCATTTTTCTCTTTCCTGGGATGTTTAAGGTGTACTGAAGTGGAGGTTCTTGTACACAGAGCAGCCCTAAACTTTGGGGTGCCTGTGTGTTGTTGATTTTTAGTTTTCCCAATTTATACGCCCATGAGTGGAAGTGCCCTATGCTCTCTCAGCTGTGTTTATTACATGTTTCAGGACACACCGTACACTTCTCCAGAGTGGCTGTTGGCAACTGACATCCCGCCCATCAGCGTAGCAAGGCTCCCATGTCTCCATGGCCTGTCCTGCATTTCTGGTTTTTACACTTTTTGCAGCATGGCCCTTTTGACCGATGGCAAGCGAGACCTCTTTGCAGTGCTGATTTGCACTTCTGGCTTGCTTGGTTGGCCAAAGAGGGCGTACGCGTTTTTTCCTGAATGTATTCAGGAAAAAACGCGTACGCCCTCTTTGGCCAAGGGCATCATTGTCAACGTTTTGCCACTTTTCATGTGCTTTAAAGGCGAGTCGAATCTACCTCCTGAAATCTGTTTCCTGCAATTCTGCCTTGCTTTCAAATCCTATTCGTTGCCTTCCCTCAATATATTTGTGGCCGAGCGTTATCATTTATAACTCTGCAGGTTTGTGAATTGCAGTGGCCCTGAGCTCCATTTGTCAACTCGCTTTTTTGGGAGCTGGCCGCAAAAGCGCAGGATTGCTTCAGGCCCTATTCTGGTTCCGGGGGGCAGGCTGAGCCTGTGCTTCATTCTTCTTCCTGTTGGGGAAATAGAGTGACCTCTGCCTGTCCCAACACCTAGAGCTAGTCTCTCATTGGTTCCCCGTCTTCCCGTTCATCCTCAGGACAAATTGTAACCTGTACGAAACAAACAGGAGGTTCAAGGTGCTGATTCTCCAAGTAGGGAGATTGTCAGTAAAGCGGCTGGAATGGCGAACCCGAGCACAAGGAGAGGAGAAATGAGGTGCGTTTTAGAAACCTTTCCCGATCACACGGTGTACCATCTTCTGGGTTTCCCAGGCATGTTTTCGATGTAGGAAGATGCCCTTGAACCTGGAGATTTTGGACACATGGGGTGGGTTCCGCGCGGTATTACTTTAAAGCGTCTGCGTTTGCTCACCCAACCTCACCAAACCTCTCAGCCCCAAGAGTGTCCAGCCTTATGTCTCATCCAGCTGTGCGTCTAGATATGGTCAATCCAGGTTGCATCAGAGCCCCCGAACGGATTTTGTAAGAATTTCCCTCTCTTTCACTGTCTTTGTTTTATGGGGTTCATTTTAAGTAATTTATTTTGATAATGGGGTTGAGCTGCTTTTCCCTGCTGTTTTTATGCCGCTTTACACCCTCTTGATTCAACTCCAGAGAGATATCAATACATAGGTTTTAAGATTCTTGCTAGTCAGATATATTCTTGTGCGGTGAATAGGGGGTGTTGAGTCCAGTTCACTGAGCAGGGAGGAAGTCTTGTCTGTTACATATTTGGGTTATGGAACGGTATGTGAGCTAATATCAAACCCTTGTTTTATGCATCACCCCACCTCACCTTTCCCGTTAAGCAGCCATAGTGTGTCTTCTAAATGTGTGACTCTGTTCTGTTTTGTAATTCAATTCAAGTGTAGCGATTTTGACATGCCCTCTATAATTGATATCTTAGGATAAGTGTCTTTTTCTGTGTGACCTATTTCACTTAGAATCCTCGTCCCTAAATCCACTCATCATGCTGCTACTAGCCTTATGACATTGATTTCATGGCTGAGTGATATTCCATTGTGCCTAAGTACCACAACTTCTTTATCCATTTTTCTCTTTCCTGGGATGTTTAAGGTGTACTGAAGTGGAGGTTCTTGTACACAGAGCAGCCCTAAACTTTGGGGTGCCTGTGTGTTGTTGATTTTTAGTTTTCCCAATTTATACGCCCATGAGTGGAAGTGCCCTATGCTCTGTAAGCTGTGTTTATTACATGTTTCAGGACACACCGTACACTTCTCCAGAGTGGCTGTTGGCAACTGACATCCCGCCCATCAGCGTAGCAAGGCTCCCATGTCTCCATGGCCTGTCCTGCATTTCTGGTTTTTACACTTTTTGCAGCATGGCCCTTTTGACCGATGGCAAGCGAGACTTCTTTGCAGTGCTGATTTGCACTTCTGCCTTGCTTGGTTGGCCAAAAAGGGCGTACGCGTTTTTTCCTGAATGTATTCAGGAAAAAACGCGTACGCCCTTTTTGGCCAAGGGCATCAGTGTCAACGTTTTGCCACTTTTCATGTGCTTTAAAGGCGAGTCGAATCTACCTCCTGAAATCTGTTTCCTGCAATTCTGCCTTGCTTTCAAATCCTCTTCGTTGCCTTCCCTCAATATATTTGTGGACGGGAGTTATCATTTATAACTGTGCAGGTTTGTGAATTGCAGTGGCCCTGAGCTCCATTTGTCAACTCGCTTTTTTGGGAGCTGCCCGCAAAAGCGCAGGATTGCTTCAGGCCCTATTCTGGTTCCGGGGGGCAGGCTGAGCCTGTGCTTCATTCTTCTTGCTGATGGGGAAATAGAGTGACCTGTGCCTGTCCCAACACCTAGAGCTAGTCTCTCATTGGTTCCCCGTCTTCCCGTTCATCCTCAGGACATATTGCAACCTGTACGAAACAAACAGGAGGTTCAAGGTGCTGATTCTCCAAGTAGGGAGATTGTCAGTAAAGCGGCTGGAATGGCGAACCCGAGCACAAGGAGAGGAGAAATGAGGTGCGTTTTAGAAACCTTTCCCGATCACACGGTGTACCATCTTCTGGGTTTCCCAGGCATGTTTTCGATGTAGGAAGATGCCCTTGAACCTGGAGATTTGGGATCCATGGGGTGGGTACCGCGCGGTATTACTTTAAAGCGTCTGCGTTTGCTCACCCAACCTCACCAAACCTCTCAGCCCCAAGAGTGTCCAGCCTTATGTCTCATCCAGCTGTGCGTCTAGATATGGTCAATCCAGGTTGCATCAGAGCCCCCGAACGGATTTTGTAAGAATTTCTCTCTCTTTCACTCTCTTTGTTTTATGGGGTTCATTTTAAGTAATTTATTTTGATAATGGGGTTGAGCTGCTTTTCCCTGCTGTGTTTATGCCGCTTTACACCCTCTTGATTCAACTCCAGAGAGATATCAATACATAGGTTTTAAGATTCTTGCTAGTCAGATATATTCTTGTGCGGTGAATAGGGGGTGTTGAGTCCAGTTCACTGAGCAGGGAGGAGGTCTTGTCTGTTACATATTTGGCTTATGGAACGGTATGTGAGCTAATATCAAACCCTTGTTTTATGCATCACCCCACCTCACCTTTCCCGTTAAGCAGCCATAGTGTGTCTTCTAAATGTGTGACTCTGTTCTGTTTTGTAATTCAATTCAAGTGTAGCGATTTTGACATGCCCTCTATAAGTGATATCTTAGGATAAGTGTCTTTTTCTGTGTGACCTATTTCACTTAGAATCCTCGTCCCTAAATCCACTCATCATGCTGCTACTAGCCTTATGACATTGATTTCATGGCTGAGTGATATTCCATTGTGCCTAAGTACCACAACTTCTTTATCCATTTTTCTCTTTCCTGGGATGTTTAAGGTGTACTGAAGTGGAGGTTCTTGTACACAGAGCAGCCCTAAACTTTGGGGTGCCTGTGTGTTGTTGATTTTTAGTTTTCCCAATTTATACGCCCATGAGTGGAAGTGCCCTATGCTCTGTAAGCTGTGTTTATTACATGTTTCAGGACACACCGTACACTTCTCCAGAGTGGCTGTTGGCAACTGACATCCCGTCCATCAGCGTAGCAAGGCTCCCATGTCTCCATGGCCTGTCCTGCATTTCTGGTTTTTACACTTTTTGCAGCATGGCCCTTTTGACCGATGGCAAGCGAGACTTCTTTGCAGTGCTGATTTGCACTTCTGGCTTGCTTGGTTGGCCAAAAAGGGCGTACGCGTTTTTTCCTGAATGTATTCAGGAAAAAACGCGTACGCCCTTTTTGGCCAAGGGCATCAATGTCAACGTTTTGCCACTTTTCATGTGCTTTAAAGGCGAGTCGAATCTACCTCCTGAAATCTGTTTCCTGCAATTCTGCCTTGCTTTCAAATCCTCTTCGTTGCCTTCCCTCAATATATTTGTGGACGAGAGTTATCATTTATAACTGTGCAGGTTTGTGAATTGCAGTGGCCCTGAGCTCCATTTGTCAACTCGCTTTTTTGGGAGCTGACCGCAAAAGCGCAGGATTGCTTCAGGCCCTATTCTGGTTCCGGGGGGCAGGCTGAGCCTGTGCTTCATTCTTCTTCCTGATGGGGAAATAGAGTGACCTGTGCCTGTCCCAACACCTAGAGCTAGTCTCTCATTGGTTCCCCGTCTTCCCGTTCATCCTCAGGACAAATTGCAACCTGTACGAAACAAACAGGAGGTTCAAGGTGCTGATTCTCCAAGTAGGGAGATTGTTAGTAAAGCGGCTGGAATGGCGAACCCGAGCACAAGGAGAGGAGAAATGAGGTGCGTTTTAGAAACCTTTCCCGATCACACGGTGTACCATCTTCTGGGTTTCCCAGGCATGTTTTCGATGTACGAAGGTGCCCTTGAACCTGGAGATTTGGGACCCATGGGGTGGGTACCGCGAGGTATTACTTTAAAGCGTCTGCGTTTGCTCACCCAACCTCACCAATCCTCTCAGCCCCAAGAGTGTCCAGCCTTATGTCTCATCCAGCTGTGGGTGTAGACATGGTCAATCCAGGTTGCATCAGAGCCCCCCAACGGATTTTGTAAGAATTTCTCTCTCTTTCACTCTCTTTGTTTTATGGGGTTCATTTTAAGTAATTTATTTTGATAATGGGGTTGAGCTGCTTTTCCCTGCTGTGTTTATGCCGCTTTACACCCTCTTGATTCAACTCCAGAGAGATATCAATACATAGGTTTTAAGATTCTTGCTAGTCAGATATATTCTTGTGCGGTGAATAGGGGGTGTTGAGTCCATTTCACTGAGCAGGGAGGAGGTCTTGTCTGTTACATATTTGGCTTATGGAACGGTATGTGAGCTAATTTCAAACCCTTGTTTTATGCATCACCCCACCTCACCTTTCCCGTTAAGCAGCCATAGTGTGTCTTCTAAATGTGTGACTCTGTTCTGTTTTGTAATTCAGTTCAAGTGTAGCGATTTGACATGCCCTCTATAAGTGATATCTTAGGATAAGTGTCTTTTCTGTGTGACTTATTTCACTTAGAATCCTCGTCCCTAAATCCACTCATCATGCTGCTACTAGCCTTATGACATTGATTTCATGGCTGAGTGATATTCCATTGTGCCTAAGTACCACAACTTCTTTATCCATTTTTCTCTTTCCTGGGATGTTTAAGGTGTACTGAAGTGGAGGTTCTTGTACACAGAGCAGCCCTAAACTTTGGGGTGCCTGTGTGTTGTTGATTTTTAGTTTTCCCAATTTATACGCCCATGAGTGGAAGTGCCCTATGCTCTGTAAGCTGTGTTTATTACATGTTTCAGGACACACCGTACACTTCTCCAGAGTGGCTGTTGGCAATTGACATCCCACCCCTCAGCCTAGCAAGGCTCCCATGTCTCCATGGCCTGTCCTGCATTTCTGGTTTTTACTCTTTTTGCAGCGTGGCCCTTTTGACCAATGGCAAGCGAGACTTCTTTGTAGTGTTGATTTGCACTTCCGGCTTGCTTGGTTGGCCAAAAAGGGCGTATGCGTTTTTTCCTGAATATATTCAGGAAAAAACGCATACGCCCTTTTTGGCCAAGGGCATCATTGTCAACGTTTTGCCGCTTTTCATGTGCTTTAAAGGCGAGTCGAATCTACCTCCTGAAATCTGTTTCCTGCAATTCTGCCTTGCTTTCAAATCCTATTCGTTGTCTTCCCTCAATATATTTGTGGATGAGAGTTATCATTTATAACTCTTCAGGTTTGTGAATTGCAGTGGCCCTGAGCTCCATTTGTCAACTCGCTTTTTTGGGAGCTGGCCGCAAAAGCGCAGGATTGCTTCAGGCCCTATTCTGGTTCCGGGGGGCAGGCTGAGCCTGTGCTTCATTCTTCTTCCTGTTGGGGAAATAGAGTGACCTCTGCCTGTCCCAACACCTAGAGCTAGTCTCTCATTGGTTCCCCGTCTTCCCGTTCATCCTCAGGACAAATTGCAACCTGTACGAAACAAACAGGAGGTTCAAGGTGCTGATTCTCCATGTAGGGAGATTGTTAGTAAAGCGGCTGGAATGGCGAACCCGAGCACAAGGAGAGGAGAAATGAGGTGCGTTTTAGAAACCTTTCCCGATCACACGGTGTACCATCTTCTGGGTTTCCCAGGCATGTTTTCGATGTAGGAAGGTGCCCTTGAACCTGGAGATTTGGGACCCATGGGGTGGGTACCGCGCGGTATTACTTTAAAGCGTCTGCGTTTGCTCACCCAACCTCACCAATCCTCTCAGCCCCAAGAGTGTCCAGCCTTATGTCTCATGCAGCTGTGGGTCTAGACATGGTCAATCCAGGTTGCATCAGAGCCCCCGAACGGATTTTGTAAGAATTTCTCTCTCTTTCACTCTCTTTGTTTTATGGGGTCCATTTTAAGTAATTTATTTTGATAATGGGGTTGAGCTGCTTTTCCCTGCTGTGTTTATGCCGCTTTACACCCTCTTGATTCAACTCCAGAGAGATATCAATACATAGGTTTTAAGATTCTTGCTAGTCAGATATATTCTTGTGCGGTGAATAGGGGGTGTTGAGTCCATTTCACTGAGCAGGGAGGAGGTCTTGTCTGTTACATATTTGGCTTATGGAACGGTATGTGAGCTAATTTCAAACCCTTGTTTTATGCATCACCCCACCTCACCTTTCCCGTTAAGCAGCCATAGTGTGTCTTCTAAATGTGTGACTCTGTTCTGTTTTGTAATTCAGTTCAAGTGTAGCGATTTTGACATGCCCTCTATAAGTGATATCTTAGGATAAGTGTCTTTTTCTGTGTGACTTATTTGACTTAGAATCCTCGTCCCTAAATCCACTCATCATGCTGCTACTAGCCTTATGACATTGATTTCATGGCTGAGTGATATTCCATTGTGCCTAAGTACCACAACTTCTTTATCCATTTTTCTCTTTCCTGGGATGTTTAAGGTGTACTGAAGTGGAGGTTCTTGTACACAGAGCAGCCCTAAACTTTGGGGTGCCTGTGTCTTGTTGATTTTTAGTTTTCCCAATTTATACGCCCATGAGTGGAAGTGCCCTATGCTCTGCAAGCTGTGTTTATTACATGTTTCAGGACACACCGTACACTTCTCCAGAGTGGCTGTTGGCAACTGACATCCCGCCCATCTGCGTAGCAAGGCTCCCATGTCTCCATGGCCTGTCCTGCAGTTCTGGTTTTTACACTTTTTGCAGCATGGCCCTTTTGACCGATGGCAAGCGAGACCTCTTTGCAGTGCTGATTTGCACTTCCGGCTTGCTTGGTTGGCCAAAGAGGGCGTACGCGTTTTTTCCTGAATATATTCAGGAAAAAACGCATACGCCCTTTTTGGCCAAGGGCATCATTGTCAACGTTTTGCCGCTTTTCATGTGCTTTAAAGGCGAGTCGAATCTACCTCCTGAAATCTGTTTCCTGCAATTCTGCCTTGCTTTCAAATCCTATTCGTTGCCTTCCCTCAATATATTTGTGGATGAGAGTTATCATTTATAACTCTGCAGGTTTGTGAATTGCAGTGGCCCTGAGCTCCATTTGTCAACTCGCTTTTTTGGGAGCTGGCAGCAAAAGCGCAGGATTGCTTCAGGCCCTATTCTGGTTCCGTGGGGCAGGCTGAGCCTGTGCTTCATTCTTCTACCTGATGGGGAAATAGAGTGACCTGTGCCTGTCCCAACACCTAGAGCTAGTCTCTCATTGGTTCCCCGTCTTCCCGTTCATCCTCAGGACAAATTGCAACCTGTACGAAACAAACAGGAGGTTCAAGGTGCTGATTCTCCCAAGTAGGGAGATTGTCAGTAAAGCGGCTGGAATGGCGAACCCGAGCACAAGGAGAGGAGAAATGAGGTGCGTTTTAGAAACCTTTCCCGATCACACGGTGTACCATCTTCTGGGTTTCCCAGGCATGTTTTGGATGTAGGAAGGTGCCCTTGAACCTGGAGATTTGGGACCCATGGGATGGGTACCGCGCGGTATTACTTTAAAGCGTCTGCGTTTGCTCACCCAACCTCACCAATCCTCTCAGCCCCAAGAGTGTCCAGCCTTATGTCTCATCCAGCTGTGGGTCTAGATATGGTCAATCCAGGTTGCATCAGAGCCCCCGAACGGATTTTGTAAGAATTTCTCTCCCTTTCACTCTCTTTGTTTTATGGGGTTCATTTTAAGTAATTTATTTTGATAATGGGGTTGAGCTGCTTTTCCCTGCTGTGTTTATGCCGCTTTACACCCTCTTGATTCAACTCCAGAGAGATATCAATACATAGGTTTTAAGATTCTTGCTAGTCAGATATATTCTTGTGCGGTGAATAGGGGGTGTTGAGTCCAGTTCACTGAGCAGGGAGGAGGTCTTGTCTGTTACATATTTAGCTTATGGAACGGTATGTGAGCTAATATCAAACCCTTGTTTTATGCATCACCCCACCTCACCTTTCCCGTTAAGCAGCCATAGTGTGTCTTCTAAATGTGTGACTCTGTTCTGTTTTGTAATTCAATTCAAGTGTAGCGATTTTGACATGCCCTCTATAAGTGATATCTTAGGATAAGTGTCTTTTTCTGTGTGACCTATTTCACTTAGAATCCTCGTCCCTAAATCCACTCATCATGCTGCTACTAGCCTTATGACATTGATTTCATGGCTGAGTGATATTCCATTGTGCCTAAGTACCACAACTTCTTTATCCATTTTTCTCTTTCCTGGGATGTTGAAGGTGTACTGAAGTGGAGGTTCTTGTACACAGAGCAGCCGTAAACTTTGGGGTGCCTGTGTGTTGTTGATTTTTAGTTTTCCCAATTTATACGCCCATGAGTGGAAGTGCCCTATGCTCTGTAAGCTGTGTTTATTACATGTTTCAGGACACACCGTACACTTCTCCAGAGTGGCTGTTGGCAACTGACATCCCGTCCATCAGCGTAGCAAGGCTCCCATGTCTCCATGGCCTGTCCTGCATTTCTGGTTTTTACACTTTTTGCAGCATGGCCCTTTTGACCGATGGCAAGCGAGACTTCTTTGCAGTGCTGATTTGCACTTCTGGCTTGCTTGGTTGGCCAAAAAGGGCGTACGCGTTTTTTCCTGAATGTATTCAGGAAAAAACGCGTACGCCCTTTTTGGCCAAGGGCATCAATGTCAACGTTTTGCCACTTTTCATGTGCTTTAAAGGCGAGTCGAATCTACCTCCTGAAATCTGTTTCCTGCAATTCTGCCTTGCTTTCAAATCCTCTTCGTTGCCTTCCCTCAATATATTTGTGGACGAGAGTTATCATTTATAACTGTGCAGGTTTGTGAATTGCAGTGGCCCTGAGCTCCATTTGTCAACTCGCTTTTTTGGGAGCTGACCGCAAAAGCGCAGGATTGCTTCAGGCCCTATTCTGGTTCCGGGGGGCAGGCTGAGCCTGTGCTTCATTCTTCTTCCTGATGGGGAAATAGAGTGACCTGTGCCTGTCCCAACACCTAGAGCTAGTCTCTCATTGGTTCCCCGTCTTCCCGTTCATCCTCAGGACAAATTGCAACCTGTACGAAACAAACAGGAGGTTCAAGGTGCTGATTCTCCAAGTAGGGAGATTGTTAGTAAAGCGGCTGGAATGGCGAACCCGAGCACAAGGAGAGGAGAAATGAGGTGCGTTTTAGAAACCTTTCCCGATCACACGGTGTACCATCTTCTGGGTTTCCCAGGCATGTTTTCGATGTACGAAGGTGCCCTTGAACCTGGAGATTTGGGACCCATGGGGTGGGTACCGCGAGGTATTACTTTAAAGCGTCTGCGTTTGCTCACCCAACCTCACCAATCCTCTCAGCCCCAAGAGTGTCCAGCCTTATGTCTCATCCAGCTGTGGGTGTAGACATGGTCAATCCAGGTTGCATCAGAGCCCCCCAACGGATTTTGTAAGAATTTCTCTCTCTTTCACTCTCTTTGTTTTATGGGGTTCATTTTAAGTAATTTATTTTGATAATGGGGTTGAGCTGCTTTTCCCTGCTGTGTTTATGCCGCTTTACACCCTCTTGATTCAACTCCAGAGAGATATCAATACATAGGTTTTAAGATTCTTGCTAGTCAGATATATTCTTGTGCGGTGAATAGGGGGTGTTGAGTCCATTTCACTGAGCAGGGAGGAGGTCTTGTCTGTTACATATTTGGCTTATGGAACGGTATGTGAGCTAATTTCAAACCCTTGTTTTATGCATCACCCCACCTCACCTTTCCCGTTAAGCAGCCATAGTGTGTCTTCTAAATGTGTGACTCTGTTCTGTTTTGTAATTCAGTTCAAGTGTAGCGATTTGACATGCCCTCTATAAGTGATATCTTAGGATAAGTGTCTTTTCTGTGTGACTTATTTCACTTAGAATCCTCGTCCCTAAATCCACTCATCATGCTGCTACTAGCCTTATGACATTGATTTCATGGCTGAGTGATATTCCATTGTGCCTAAGTACCACAACTTCTTTATCCATTTTTCTCTTTCCTGGGATGTTTAAGGTGTACTGAAGTGGAGGTTCTTGTACACAGAGCAGCCCTAAACTTTGGGGTGCCTGTGTGTTGTTGATTTTTAGTTTTCCCAATTTATACGCCCATGAGTGGAAGTGCCCTATGCTCTGTAAGCTGTGTTTATTACATGTTTCAGGACACACCGTACACTTCTCCAGAGTGGCTGTTGGCAATTGACATCCCACCCCTCAGCCTAGCAAGGCTCCCATGTCTCCATGGCCTGTCCTGCATTTCTGGTTTTTACTCTTTTTGCAGCGTGGCCCTTTTGACCAATGGCAAGCGAGACTTCTTTGTAGTGCTGATTTGCACTTCCGGCTTGCTTGGTTGGCCAAAAAGGGCGTATGCGTTTTTTCCTGAATATATTCAGGAAAAAACGCATACGCCCTTTTTGGCCAAGGGCATCATTGTCAACGTTTTGCCGCTTTTCATGTGCTTTAAAGGCGAGTCGAATCTACCTCCTGAAA
This sequence comes from Eubalaena glacialis, assembly GCF_028564815.1. Classification (NCBI taxonomy): domain Eukaryota; kingdom Metazoa; phylum Chordata; class Mammalia; order Artiodactyla; family Balaenidae; genus Eubalaena; species Eubalaena glacialis. The sequence continues at coordinate 143,771,277 of NC_083716.1, forward strand.
TCTGTTTCCTGCAATTCTGCCTTGCTTTCAAATCCTATTCGTTGCCTTCCCTCAATATATTTGTGGATGAGAGTTATCATTTATAACTCTGCAGGTTTGTGAATTGCAGTGGCCCTGAGCTCCATTTGTCAACTCGCTTTTTTGGGAGCTGGCCGCAAAAGCGCAGGATTGCTTCAGGCCCTATTCTGGTTCCGGGGGGCAGGCTGAGCCTGTGCTTCATTCTTCTTCCTGTTGGGGAAATAGAGTGACCTCTGCCTGTCCCAACACCTAGAGCTAGTCTCTCATTGGTTCCCCGTCTTCCCGTTCATCCTCAGGACAAATTGCAACCTGTACGAAACAAACAGGAGGTTCAAGGTGCTGATTCTCCACGTAGGGAGATTGTTAGTAAAGCGGCTGGAATGGCGAACCCGAGCACAAGGAGAGGAGAAATGAGGTGCGTTTTAGAAACCTTTCCCGATCACACGGTGTACCATCTTCTGGGTTTCCCAGGCATGTTTTCGATGTAGGAAGGTGCCCTTGAACCTGGAGATTTGGGACCCATGGGGTGGGTACCGCGCGGTATTACTTTAAAGCGTCTGCGTTTGCTCACCCAACCTCACCAATCCTCTCAGCCCCAAGAGTGTCCAGCCTTATGTCTCATGCAGCTGTGGGTCTAGACATGGTCAATCCAGGTTGCATCAGAGCCCCCGAACGGATTTTGTAAGAATTTCTCTCTCTTTCACTCTCTTTGTTTTATGGGGTCCATTTTAAGTAATTTATTTTGATAATGGGGTTGAGCTGCTTTTCCCTGCTGTGTTTATGCCGCTTTACACCCTCTTGATTCAACTCCAGAGAGATATCAATACATAGGTTTTAAGATTCTTGCTAGTCAGATATATTCTTGTGCGGTGAATAGGGGGTGTTGAGTCCATTTCACTGAGCAGGGAGGAGGTCTTGTCTGTTACATATTTGGCTTATGGAACGGTATGTGAGCTAATTTCAAACCCTTGTTTTATGCATCACCCCACCTCACCTTTCCCGTTAAGCAGCCATAGTGTGTCTTCTAAATGTGTGACTCTGTTCTGTTTTGTAATTCAGTTCAAGTGTAGCGATTTTGACATGCCCTCTATAAGTGATATCTTAGGATAAGTGTCTTTTTCTGTGTGACTTATTTGACTTAGAATCCTCGTCCCTAAATCCACTCATCATGCTGCTACTAGCCTTATGACATTGATTTCATGGCTGAGTGATATTCCATTGTGCCTAAGTACCACAACTTCTTTATCCATTTTTCTCTTTCCTGGGATGTTTAAGGTGTACTGAAGTGGAGGTTCTTGTACACAGAGCAGCCCTAAACTTTGGGGTGCCTGTGTCTTGTTGATTTTTAGTTTTCCCAATTTATACGCCCATGAGTGGAAGTGCCCTATGCTCTGTAAGCTGTGTTTATTACATGTTTCAGGACACACCGTACACTTCTCCAGAGTGGCTGTTGGCAACTGACATCCCGCCCATCAGCGTAGCAAGGCTCCCATGTCTCCATGGCCTGTCCTGCAGTTCTGGTTTTTACACTTTTTGCAGCATGGCCCTTTTGACCGATGGCAAGCGAGACCTCTTTGCAGTGCTGATTTGCACTTCCGGCTTGCTTGGTTGGCCAAAGAGGGCGTACGCGTTTTTTCCTGAATATATTCAGGAAAAAACGCATACGCCCTCTTTGGCCAAGGGCATCATTGTCAACGTTTTGCCGCTTTTCATGTGCTTTAAAGGCGAGTCGAATCTACCTCCTGAAATCTGTTTCCTGCAATTCTGCCTTGCTTTCAAATCCTATTCGTTGCCTTCCCTCAATATATTTGTGGATGAGAGTTATCATTTATAACTCTGCAGGTTTGTGAATTGCAGTGGCCCTGAGCTCCATTTGTCAACTCGCTTTTTTGGGAGCTGGCAGCAAAAGCGCAGGATTGCTTCAGGCCCTATTCTGGTTCCGTGGGGCAGGCTGAGCCTGTGCTTCATTCTTCTACCTGATGGGGAAATAGAGTGACCTGTGCCTGTCCCAACACCTAGAGCTAGTCTCTCATTGGTTCCCCGTCTTCCCGTTCATCCTCAGGACAAATTGCAACCTGTACGAAACAAACAGGAGGTTCAAGGTGCTGATTCTCCCAAGTAGGGAGATTGTCAGTAAAGCGGCTGGAATGGCGAACCCGAGCACAAGGAGAGGAGAAATGAGGTGCGTTTTAGAAACCTTTCCCGATCACACGGTGTACCATCTTCTGGGTTTCCCAGGCATGTTTTGGATGTAGGAAGGTGCCCTTGAACCTGGAGATTTGGGACCCATGGGATGGGTACCGCGCGGTATTACTTTAAAGCGTCTGCGTTTGCTCACCCAACCTCACCAATCCTCTCAGCCCCAAGAGTGTCCAGCCTTATGTCTCATCCAGCTGTGGGTCTAGATATGGTCAATCCAGGTTGCATCAGAGCCCCCGAACGGATTTTGTAAGAATTTCTCTCCCTTTCACTCTCTTTGTTTTATGGGGTCAATTTTAAGTAATTTATTTTGATAATGGGGTTGAGCTGCTTTTCCCTGCTGTGTTTATGCCGCTTTACACCCTCTTGATTCAACTCCAGAGAGATATCAATACATAGGTTTTAAGATTCTTGCTAGTCAGATATATTCTTGTGCGGTGAATAGGGGGTGTTGAGTCCAGTTCACTGAGCAGGGAGGAGGTCTTGTCTGTTACATATTTGGCTTATGGAACGGTATCTGAGCTAATTTCAAACCCTTGTTTTATGCATCACCCCACCTCACCTTTCCCGTTAAGCAGCCATAGTGTGTCTTCTAAATGTGTGACTCTGTTCTGTTTTGTAATTCAGTTCAAGTGTAGCGATTTTGACATGCCCTCTATAAGTGATATCTTAGGATAAGTGTCTATTTCTGTGTGACTTATTTGACTTAGAATCCTCGTCCCTAAATCCACTCATCATGCTGCTACTAGCCTTATGACATTGATTTCATGGCTGAGTGATATTCCATTGTGCCTAAGTACCACAACTTCTTTATCCATTTCTCTCTTTCCTGGGATGTTTAAGGTGTACTGAAGTGGAGGTTCTTGTACACAGAGCAGCCCTAAACTTTGGGGTGCCTGTGTCTGGTTGATTTTTAGTTTTCCCAATTTATACGCCCATGAGTGGAAGTGCCCTATGCTCTCTCAGCTGTGTTTATTACATGTTTCAGGACACACCGTACACTTCTCCAGAGTGGCTGTTGGCAACTGACATCCCGCCCATCAGCGTAGCAAGGCTCCCATGTCTCCATGGCCTGTCCTGCATTTCTGGCTTTTACACTTTTTGCAGCATGGCCCTTTTGACCGATGGCAAGCGAGACTTCTTTGCAGTGCTGATTTGCACTTCTGGCTTGCTTGGTTGGGTAAAAAGGGCGTATGCGTTTTTTCCTGAATATATTCAGGAAAAAACGCATACGCCCTTTTTGGCCAAGGGCATCATTGTCAACGTTTTGCCGCTTTTCATGTGCTTTAAAGGCGAGTCGAATCTACCTCCTGAAATCTGTTTCCTGCAATTCTGCCTTGCTTTCAAATCCTATTCGTTGCCTTCCCTCAATATATTTGTGGACGAGAGTTATCATTTATAACTGTGCAGGTTTGTGAATTGCAGTGGCCCTGAGCTCCATTTGTCAACTCGCTTTTTTGGGAGCTGGCCGCAAAAGCGCAGGATTGCTTCAGGCCCTATTCTGGTTCCAGGGGGCAGGCTGAGCCTGTGCTTCATTCTTCTTCCTGATGGGGAAATAGAGTGACCTGTGCCTGTCCCAACACCTAGAGCTAGTCTCTCATTGGTTCCCCGTCTTCCCGTTCATCCTCAGGACAAATTGCAACCTGTACGAAACAAACAGGAGGTTCAAGTTGCTGATTCTCCAAGTAGGGAGATTGTTAGTAAAGCGGCTGGAATGGCGAACCCGAGCACAAGGAGAGGAGAAATGAGGTGCGTTTTAGAAACCTTTCCCGATCACACGGTGTACCATCTTCTGGGTTTCCCAGGCATGTTTTCGATGTAGGAAGGTGCCCTTGAACCTGGAGATTTGGGACCCATGGGGTGGGTACCGCGCGGTATTACTTTAAAGCGTCTGCGTTTGCTCACCCAACCTCACCAAACCTCTCAGCCCCAAGAGTGTCCAGCCTTATGTCTCATCCAGCTGTGCGTCTAGATATGGTCAATCCAGGTTGCATCAGAGCCCCTGAACGGATTTTGTAAGAATTTCTCTCTCTTTCACTGTCTTTGTTTTATGGGGTTCATTTTAAGTAATTTATTTTGATAATGGGGTTGAGCTGCTTTTCCCTGCTGTGTTTATGCCGCTTTACACCCTCTTGATTCAACTCCAGAGAGATATCAATACATAGGTTTTAAGATTCTTGCTAGTCAGATATATTCTTGTGCGGTGAATAGGGGGTGTTGAGTCCAGTTCACTGAGCAGGGAGGAGGTCTTGTCTGTTACATATTTGGCTTATGGAACGGTATGTGAGCTAATATCAAACCCTTGTTTTATGCATCACCCCACCTCACCTTTCCCGTTAAGCAGCCATAGTGTGTCTTCTAAATGTGTGACTCTGTTCTGTTTTGTAATTCAATTCAAGTGTAGCGATTTTGACATGCCCTCTATAAGTGATATCTTAGGATAAGTGTCTTTTTCTGTGTGACCTATTTCACTTAGAATCCTCGTCCCTAAATCCACTCATCATGCTGCTACTAGCCTTATGACATTGATTTCATGGCTGAGTGATATTCCATTGTGCCTAAGTACCACAACTTCTTTATCCATTTTTCTCTTTCCTGGGATGTTTAAGGTGTACTGAAGTGGAGGTTCTTGTACACAGAGCAGCCCTAAACTTTGGGGTGCCTGTGTGTTGTTGATTTTTAGTTTTCCCAATTTATACGCCCATGAGTGGAAGTGCCCTATGCTCTCTCAGCTGTGTTTATTACATGTTTCAGGACACACCGTACACTTCTCCAGAGTGGCTGTTGGCAACTGACATCCCGCCCATCAGCGTAGCAAGGCTCCCATGTCTCCATGGCCTGTCCTGCATTTCTGGTTTTTACACTTTTTGCAGCATGGCCCTTTTGACCGATGGCAAGCGAGACTTCTTTGCAGTGCTGATTTGCACTTCTGGCTTGCTTGGTTGGCCAAAGAGGGCGTACGCGTTTTTTCCTGAATGTATTCAGGAAAAAACGCGTACGCCCTCTTTGGCCAAGGGCATCATTATCAACGTTTTGCCACTTTTCATGTGCTTTAAAGGCGAGTCGAATCTACCTCCTGAAATCTGTTTCCTGCAATTCTGCCTTGCTTTCAAATCCTATTCGTTGCCTTCCCTCAATATATTTGTGGCCGAGCGTTATCATTTATAACTCTGCAGGTTTGTGAATTGCAGTGGCCCTGAGCTCCATTTGTCAACTCGCTTTTTTGGGAGCTGGCCGCAAAAGCGCAGGATTGCTTCAGGCCCTATTCTGGTTCCGGGGGGCAGGCTGAGCCTGTGCTTCATTCTTCTTCCTGTTGGGGAAATAGAGTGACCTCTGCCTGTCCCAACACCTAGAGCTAGTCTCTCATTGGTTCCCCGTCTTCCCGTTCATCCTCAGGACAAATTGTAACCTGTACGAAACAAACAGGAGGTTCAAGGTGCTGATTCTCCAAGTAGGGAGATTGTCAGTAAAGCGGCTGGAATGGCGAACCCGAGCACAAGGAGAGGAGAAATGAGGTGCGTTTTAGAAACCTTTCCCGATCACACGGTGTACCATCTTCTGGGTTTCCCAGGCATGTTTTCGATGTAGGAAGATGCCCTTGAACCTGGAGATTTTGGACACATGGGGTGGGTTCCGCGCGGTATTACTTTAAAGCGTCTGCGTTTGCTCACCCAACCTCACCAAACCTCTCAGCCCCAAGAGTGTCCAGCCTTATGTCTCATCCAGCTGTGCGTCTAGATATGGTCAATCCAGGTTGCATCAGAGCCCCCGAACGGATTTTGTAAGAATTTCCCTGTCTTTCACTGTCTTTGTTTTATGGGGTTCATTTTAAGTAATTTATTTTGATAATGGGGTTGAGCTGCTTTTCCCTGCTGTTTTTATGCCGCTTTACACCCTCTTGATTCAACTCCAGAGAGTTATCAATACATAGGTTTTAAGATTCTTGCTAGTCAGATATATTCTTGTGCGGTGAATAGGGGGTGTTGAGTCCAGTTCACTGAGCAGGGAGGAAGTCTTGTCTGTTACATATTTGGCTTATGGAACGGTATGTGAGCTAATATCAAACCCTTGTTTTATGCATCACCCCACCTCACCTTTCCCGTTAAGCAGCCATAGTGTGTCTTCTAAATGTGTGACTCTGTTCTGTTTTGTAATTCAATTCAAGTGTAGCGATTTTGACATGCCCTCTATAAGTGATATCTTAGGATAAGTGTCTTTTTCTGTGTGACCTATTTCACTTAGAATCCTCGTCCCTAAATCCACTCATCATGCTGCTACTAGCCTTATGACATTGATTTCATGGCTGAGTGATATTCCATTGTGCCTAAGTACCACAACTTCTTTATCCATTTTTCTCTTTCCTGGGATGTTTAAGGTGTACTGAAGTGGAGGTTCTTGTACACAGAGCAGCCCTAAACTTTGGGGTGCCTGTGTGTTGTTGATTTTTAGTTTTCCCAATTTATACGCCCATGAGTGGAAGTGCCCTATGCTCTGTAAGCTGTGTTTATTACATGTTTCAGGACACACCGTACACTTCTCCAGAGTGGCTGTTGGCAACTGACATCCCGCCCATCAGCGTAGCAAGGCTCCCATGTCTCCATGGCCTGTCCTGCATTTCTGGTTTTTACACTTTTTGCAGCATGGCCCTTTTGACCGATGGCAAGCGAGACTTCTTTGCAGTGCTGATTTGCACTTCTGCCTTGCTTGGTTGGCCAAAAAGGGCGTACGCGTTTTTTCCTGAATGTATTCAGGAAAAAACGCGTACGCCCTTTTTGGCCAAGGGCATCAGTGTCAACGTTTTGCCACTTTTCATGTGCTTTAAAGGCGAGTCGAATCTACCTCCTGAAATCTGTTTCCTGCAATTCTGCCTTGCTTTCAAATCCTCTTCGTTGCCTTCCCTCAATATATTTGTGGACGGGAGTTATCATTTATAACTGTGCAGGTTTGTGAATTGCAGTGGCCCTGAGCTCCATTTGTCAACTCGCTTTTTTGGGAGCTGGCCGCAAAAGCGCAGGATTGCTTCAGGCCCTATTCTGGTTCCGGGGGGCAGGCTGAGCCTGTGCTTCATTCTTCTTGCTGATGGGGAAATAGAGTGACCTGTGCCTGTCCCAACACCTAGAGCTAGTCTCTCATTGGTTCCCCGTCTTCCCGTTCATCCTCAGGACATATTGCAACCTGTACGAAACAAACAGGAGGTTCAAGGTGCTGATTCTCCAAGTAGGGAGATTGTCAGTAAAGCGGCTGGAATGGCGAACCCGAGCACAAGGAGAGGAGAAATGAGGTGCGTTTTAGAAACCTTTCCCGATCACACGGTGTACCATCTTCTGGGTTTCCCAGGCATGTTTTCGATGTAGGAAGATGCCCTTGAACCTGGAGATTTGGGATCCATGGGGTGGGTACCGCGCGGTATTACTTTAAAGCGTCTGCGTTTGCTCACCCAACCTCACCAAACCTCTCAGCCCCAAGAGTGTCCAGCCTTATGTCTCATCCAGCTGTGCGTCTAGATATGGTCAATCCAGGTTGCATCAGAGCCCCCGAACGGATTTTGTAAGAATTTCTCTCTCTTTCACTCTCTTTGTTTTATGGGGTCCATTTTAAGTAATTTATTTTGATAATGGGGTTCAGCTGCTTTTCCCTGCTGTGTTTATGCCGCTTTACACCCTCTTGATTCAACTCCAGAGAGATATCAATACATAGGTTTTAAGATTCTTGCTAGTCAGATATATTCTTGTGCGGTGAATAGGAGGTGTTGAGTCCAGTTCACTGAACAGGGAGGAGGTCTTGTCTGTTACATATTTGGCTTATGGAACGGTATGTGAGCTAATTTCAAACCCTTGTTTTATGCATCACCCCACCTCACCTTTCCCGTTAAGCAGCCATAGTGTGTCTTCTAAATGTGTGACTCTGTTCTGTTTTGTAATTCAGTTCAAGTGTAGCGATTTTGACATGCCCTCTATAAGTGATATCTTAGGATAAGTGTCTTTTTCTGTGTGACTTATTTCACTTAGAATCCTCGTCCCTAAATCCACTCATCATGCTGCTACTAGCCTTATGACATTGATTTCATGGCTGAGTGATATTCCATTGTGCCTAAGTACCACAACTTCTTTATCCATTTTTCTCTTTCCTGGGATGTTGAAGGTGTACTGAAGTGGAGGTTCTTGTACACAGAGCAACCCTAAACTTTGGGGTGCCTGTGTCTTGTTGATTTTTAGTTTTCCCAATTTATACGCCCATGAGTGGAAGTGTCCTATGCTCTCTCAGCTGTGTTTATTACATGTTTCAGGACACACCGTACACTTCTCCAGAGTGGCTGTTGGCAACTGACATCCCGCCCATCAGCGTAGCAAGGCTCCCATGTCTCCATGGCCTGTCCTGCATTTCTGGCTTTTACACTTTTTGCAGCATGGCCCTTTTGACCGATGGCAAGCGAGACTTCTTTGCAGTGCTGATTTGCACTTCTGGCTTGCTTGGTTGGCTAAAAAGGGCGTATGCGTTTTTTCCTGAATATATTCAGGAAAAAACGCATACGCCCTTTTTGGCCAAGGGCATCATTGTCAACGTTTTGCCGCTTTTCATGTGCTTTAAAGGCGAGTCGAATCTACCTCCTGAAATCTGTTTCCTGCAATTCTGCCTTGCTTTCAAATCCTCTTCGTTGCCTTCCCTCAATATATTTGTGGACGAGAGTTATCATTTATAACTGTGCAGGTTTGTGAATTGCAGTGGCCCTGAGCTCCATTTGTCAACTCGCTTTTTTGGGAGCTGGCCGCAAAAGCGCAGGATTGCTTCAGGCCCTATTCTGGTTCCAGGGGGCAGGCTGAGCCTGTGCTTCATTCTTCTTCCTGATGGGGAAATAGAGTGACCTGTGCCTGTCCCAACACCTAGAGCTAGTCTCTCATTGGTTCCCCGTCTTCCCGTTCATCCTCAGGACAAATTGCAACCTGTACGAAACAAACAGGAGGTTCAAGGTGCTGATTCTCCAAGTAGGGAGATTGTTAGTAAAGCGGCTGGAATGGCGAACCCGAGCACAAGGAGAGGAGAAATGAGGTGCGTTTTAGAAACCTTTCCCGATCACACGGTGTACCATCTTCTGGGTTTCCCAGGCATGTTTTCGATGTAGGAAGGTGCCCTTGAACCTGGAGATTTGGGACCCATGGGGTGGGTACCGCGCGGTATTACTTTAAAGCGTCTGCGTTTGCTCACCCAACCTCACCAAACCTCTCAGCCCCAAGAGTGTCCAGCCTTATGTCTCATCCAGCTGTGCGTCTAGATATGGTCAATCCAGGTTGCATCAGAGCCCCTGAACGGATTTTGTAAGAATTTCTCTCTCTTTCACTGTCTTTGTTTTATGGGGTTCATTTTAAGTAATTTATTTTGATAATGGGGTTGAGCTGCTTTTCCCTGCTGTGTTTATGCCGCTTTACACCCTCTTGATTCAACTCCAGAGAGATATCAATACATAGGTTTTAAGATTCTTGCTAGTCAGATATATTCTTGTGCGGTGAATAGGGGGTGTTGAGTCCAGTTCACTGAGCAGGGAGGAGGTCTTGTCTGTTACATATTTGGCTTATGGAACGGTATGTGAGCTAATTTCAAACCCTTGTTTTATGCATCACCCCACCTCACCTTTCCCGTTAAGCAGCCATAGTGTGTCTTCTAAATGTGTGACTCTGTTCTGTTTTGTAATTCAATTCAAGTGTAGCGATTTTGACATGCCCTCTATAAGTGATATCTTAGGATAAGTGTCTTTTTCTGTGTGACCTATTTCACTTAGAATCCTCGTCCCTAAATCCACTCATCATGCTGCTACTAGCCTTATGACATTGATTTCATGGCTGAGTGATATTCCATTGTGCCTAAGTACCACAACTTCTTTATCCATTTTTCTCTTTCCTGGGATGTTTAAGGTGTACTGAAGTGGAGGTTCTTGTACACAGAGCAGCCCTAAACTTTGGGGTGCCTGTGTGTTGTTGATTTTTAGTTTTCCCAATTTATACGCCCATGAGTGGAAGTGCCCTATGCTCTCTCAGCTGTGTTTATTACATGTTTCAGGACACACCGTACACTTCTCCAGAGTGGCTGTTGGCAACTGACATCCCGCCCATCAGCGTAGCAAGGCTCCCATGTCTCCATGGCCTGTCCTGCATTTCTGGTTTTTACACTTTTTGCAGCATGGCCCTTTTGACCGATGGCAAGCGAGACCTCTTTGCAGTGCTGATTTGCACTTCTGGCTTGCTTGGTTGGCCAAAGAGGGCGTATGCGTTTTTTCCTGAATGTATTCAGGAAAAAACGCGTACGCCCTCTTTGGCCAAGGGCATCATTGTCAACGTTTTGCCACTTTTCATGTGCTTTAAAGGCGAGTCGAATCTACCTCCTGAAATCTGTTTCCTGCAATTCTGCCTTGCTTTCAAATCCTATTCGTTGCCTTCCCTCAATATATTTGTGGCCGAGCGTTATCATTTATAACTGTGCAGGTTTGTGAATTGCAGTGGCCCTGAGCTCCATTTGTCAACTCGCTTTTTTGGGAGCTGGCCGCAAAAGCGCAGGATTGCTTCAGGCCCTATTCTGGTTCCGGGGGGCAGGCTGAGCCTGTGCTTCATTCTTCTTGCTGATGGGGAAATAGAGTGACCTGTGCCTGTCCCAACACCTAGAGCTAGTCTCTCATTGGTTCCCCGTCTTCCCGTTCATCCTCAGGACAAATTGTAACCTGTACGAAACAAACAGGAGGTTCAAGGTGCTGATTCTCCAAGTAGGGAGATTGTCAGTAAAGCGGCTGGAATGGCGAACCCGAGCACAAGGAGAGGAGAAATGAGGTGCGTTTTAGAAACCTTTCCCGATCACACGGTGTACCATCTTCTGGGTTTCCCAGGCATGTTTTCGATGTAGGAAGATGCCCTTGAACCTGGAGATTTTGGACACATGGGGTGGGTTCCGCGCGGTATTACTTTAAAGCGTCTGCGTTTGCTCACCCAACCTCACCAAACCTCTCAGCCCCAAGAGTGTCCAGCCTTATGTCTCATCCAGCTGTGCGTCTAGATATGGTCAATCCAGGTTGCATCAGAGCCCCCGAACGGATTTTGTAAGAATTTCCCTCTCTTTCACTGTCTTTGTTTTATGGGGTTCATTTTAAGTAATTTATTTTGATAATGGGGTTGAGCTGCTTTTCCCTGCTGTTTTTATGCCGCTTTACACCCTCTTGATTCAACTCCAGAGAGATATCAATACATAGGTTTTAAGATTCTTGCTAGTCAGATATATTCTTGTGCGGTGAATAGGGGGTGTTGAGTCCAGTTCACTGAGCAGGGAGGAAGTCTTGTCTGTTACATATTTGGCTTATGGAACGGTATGTGAGCTAATATCAAACCCTTGTTTTATGCATCACCCCACCTCACCTTTCCCGTTAAGCAGCCATAGTGTGTCTTCTAAATGTGTGACTCTGTTCTGTTTTGTAATTCAATTCAAGTGTAGCGATTTTGACATGCCCTCTATAAGTGATATCTTAGGATAAGTGTCTTTTTCTGTGTGACCTATTTCACTTAGAATCCTCGTCCCTAAATCCACTCATCATGCTGCTACTAGCCTTATGACATTGATTTCATGGCTGAGTGATATTCCATTGTGCCTAAGTACCACAACTTCTTTATCCATTTTTCTCTTTCCTGGGATGTTTAAGGTGTACTGAAGTGGAGGTTCTTGTACACAGAGCAGCCCTAAACTTTGGGGTGCCTGTGTGTTGTTGATTTTTAGTTTTCCCAATTTATACGCCCATGAGTGGAAGTGCCCTATGCTCTGTAAGCTGTGTTTATTACATGTTTCAGGACACACCGTACACTTCTCCAGAGTGGCTGTTGGCAACTGACATCCCGTCCATCAGCGTAGCAAGGCTCCCATGTCTCCATGGCCTGTCCTGCATTTCTGGTTTTTACACTTTTTGCAGCATGGCCCTTTTGACCGATGGCAAGCGAGACTTCTTTGCAGTGCTGATTTGCACTTCTGCCTTGCTTGGTTGGCCAAAAAGGGCGTACGCGTTTTTTCCTGAATGTATTCAGGAAAAAACGCGTACGCCCTTTTTGGCCAAGGGCATCAATGTCAACGTTTTGCCACTTTTCATGTGCTTTAAAGGCGAGTCGAATCTACCTCCTGAAATCTGTTTCCTGCAATTCTGCCTTGCTTTCAAATCCTCTTCGTTGCCTTCCCTCAATATATTTGTGGACGAGAGTTATCATTTATAACTGTGCAGGTTTGTGAATTGCAGTGGCCCTGAGCTCCATTTGTCAACTCGCTTTTTTGGGAGCTGACCGCAAAAGCGCAGGATTGCTTCAGGCCCTATTCTGGTTCCGGGGGGCAGGCTGAGCCTGTGCTTCATTCTTCTTCCTGATGGGGAAATAGAGTGACCTGTGCCTGTCCCAACACCTAGAGCTAGTCTCTCATTGGTTCCCCGTCTTCCCGTTCATCCTCAGGACAAATTGCAACCTGTACGAAACAAACAGGAGGTTCAAGGTGCTGATTCTCCAAGTAGGGAGATTGTTAGTAAAGCGGCTGGAATGGCGAACCCGAGCACAAGGAGAGGAGAAATGAGGTGCGTTTTAGAAACCTTTCCCGATCACACGGTGTACCATCTTCTGGGTTTCCCAGGCATGTTTTCGATGTACGAAGGTGCCCTTGAACCTGGAGATTTGGGACCCATGGGGTGGGTACCGCGAGGTATTACTTTAAAGCGTCTGCGTTTGCTCACCCAACCTCACCAATCCTCTCAGCCCCAAGAGTGTCCAGCCTTATGTCTCATCCAGCTGTGGGTGTAGACATGGTCAATCCAGGTTGCATCAGAGCCCCCCAACGGATTTTGTAAGAATTTCTCTCTCTTTCACTCTCTTTGTTTTATGGGGTTCATTTTAAGTAATTTATTTTGATAATGGGGTTGAGCTGCTTTTCCCTGCTGTGTTTATGCCGCTTTACACCCTCTTGATTCAACTCCAGAGAGATATCAATACATAGGTTTTAAGATTCTTGCTAGTCAGATATATTCTTGTGCGGTGAATAGGGGGTGTTGAGTCCATTTCACTGAGCAGGGAGGAGGTCTTGTCTGTTACATATTTGGCTTATGGAACGGTATGTGAGCTAATTTCAAACCCTTGTTTTATGCATCACCCCACCTCACCTTTCCCGTTAAGCAGCCATAGTGTGTCTTCTAAATGTGTGACTCTGTTCTGTTTTGTAATTCAGTTCAAGTGTAGCGATTTGACATGCCCTCTATAAGTGATATCTTAGGATAAGTGTCTTTTCTGTGTGACTTATTTCACTTAGAATCCTCGTCCCTAAATCCACTCATCATGCTGCTACTAGCCTTATGACATTGATTTCATGGCTGAGTGATATTCCATTGTGCCTAAGTACCACAACTTCTTTATCCATTTTTCTCTTTCCTGGGATGTTTAAGGTGTACTGAAGTGGAGGTTCTTGTACACAGAGCAGCCCTAAACTTTGGGGTGCCTGTGTGTTGTTGATTTTTAGTTTTCCCAATTTATACGCCCATGAGTGGAAGTGCCCTATGCTCTGTAAGCTGTGTTTATTACATGTTTCAGGACACACCGTACACTTCTCCAGAGTGGCTGTTGGCAATTGACATCCCACCCCTCAGCCTAGCAAGGCTCCCATGTCTCCATGGCCTGTCCTGCATTTCTGGTTTTTACTCTTTTTGCAGCGTGGCCCTTTTGACCAATGGCAAGCGAGACTTCTTTGTAGTGCTGATTTGCACTTCCGGCTTGCTTGGTTGGCCAAAAAGGGCGTATGCGTTTTTTCCTGAATATATTCAGGAAAAAACGCATACGCCCTTTTTGGCCAAGGGCATCATTGTCAACGTTTTGCCGCTTTTCATGTGCTTTAAAGGCGAGTCGAATCTACCTCCTGAAATCTGTTTCCTGCAATTCTGCCTTGCTTTCAAATCCTATTCGTTGTCTTCCCTCAATATATTTGTGGATGAGAGTTATCATTTATAACTCTGCAGGTTTGTGAATTGCAGTGGCCCTGAGCTCCATTTGTCAACTCGCTTTTTTGGGAGCTGGCCGCAAAAGCGCAGGATTGCTTCAGGCCCTATTCTGGTTCCGGGGGGCAGGCTGAGCCTGTGCTTCATTCTTCTTCCTGTTGGGGAAATAGAGTGACCTCTGCCTGTCCCAACACCTAGAGCTAGTCTCTCATTGGTTCCCCGTCTTCCCGTTCATCCTCAGGACAAATTGCAACCTGTACGAAACAAACAGGAGGTTCAAGGTGCTGATTCTCCACGTAGGGAGATTGTTAGTAAAGCGGCTGGAATGGCGAACCCGAGCACAAGGAGAGGAGAAATGAGGTGCGTTTTAGAAACCTTTCCCGATCACACGGTGTACCATCTTCTGGGTTTCCCAGGCATGTTTTCGATGTAGGAAGGTGCCCTTGAACCTGGAGATTTGGGACCCATGGGGTGGGTACCGCGCGGTATTACTTTAAAGCGTCTGCGTTTGCTCACCCAACCTCACCAATCCTCTCAGCCCCAAGAGTGTCCAGCCTTATGTCTCATGCAGCTGTGGGTCTAGACATGGTCAATCCAGGTTGCATCAGAGCCCCCGAACGGATTTTGTAAGAATTTCTCTCTCTTTCACTCTCTTTGTTTTATGGGGTCCATTTTAAGTAATTTATTTTGATAATGGGGTTGAGCTGCTTTTCCCTGCTGTGTTTATGCCGCTTTACACCCTCTTGATTCAACTCCAGAGAGATATCAATACATAGGTTTTAAGATTCTTGCTAGTCAGATATATTCTTGTGCGGTGAATAGGGGGTGTTGAGTCCATTTCACTGAGCAGGGAGGAGGTCTTGTCTGTTACATATTTGGCTTATGGAACGGTATGTGAGCTAATTTCAAACCCTTGTTTTATGCATCACCCCACCTCACCTTTCCCGTTAAGCAGCCATAGTGTGTCTTCTAAATGTGTGACTCTGTTCTGTTTTGTAATTCAGTTCAAGTGTAGCGATTTTGACATGCCCTCTATAAGTGATATCTTAGGATAAGTGTCTTTTTCTGTGTGACTTATTTGACTTAGAATCCTCGTCCCTAAATCCACTCATCATGCTGCTACTAGCCTTATGACATTGATTTCATGGCTGAGTGATATTCCATTGTGCCTAAGTACCACAACTTCTTTATCCATTTCTCTCTTTCCTGGGATGTTTAATGTGTACTGAAGTGGAGGTTCTTGTACACAGAGCAGCCCTAAACTTTGGGGTGCCTGTGTCTGGTTGATTTTTAGTTTTCCCAATTTATACGCCCATGAGTGGAAGTGCCCTATGCTCTCTCAGCTGTGTTTATTACATGTTTCAGGACACACCGTACACTTCTCCAGAGTGGCTGTTGGCAACTGACATCCCGCCCATCAGCGTAGCAAGGCTCCCATGTCTCCATGGCCTGTCCTGCATTTCTGGTTTTTACACTTTTTGCAGCATGGCCCTTTTGACCGATGGCAAGCGAGACTTCTTTGTAGTGCTGATTGGCACTTCCGGCTTGCTTGGTTGGCTAAAAAGGGCGTATGCGTTTTTTCCTGAATATATTCAGGAAAAAACGCATACGCCCTTTTTGGCCAAGGGCATCATTGTCAACGTTTTGCCGCTTTTCATGTGCTTTAAAGGCGAGTCGAATCTACCTCCTGAAATCTGTTTCCTGCAATTCTGCCTTGCTTTCAAATCCTCTTCGTTGCCTTCCCTTAATATATTTGTGGACGAGAGTTATCATTTATAACTCTGCAGGTTTGTGAATTGCAGTGGCCCTGAGCTCCATTTGTCAACTCGCTTTTTTGGGAGCTGGCCGCAAAAGCGCAGGATTGCTTCAGGCCCTATTCTGGTTCCGGGGGGCAGGCTGAGCCTGTGCTTCATTCTTCTTCCTGATGGGGAAATAGAGTGACCTGTGCCTGTCCCAACACCTAGAGCTAGTCTCTCATTGGTTCCCCGTCTTCACGTTCATCCTCAGGACAAATTGCAACCTGTACGAAACAAACAGGAGGTTCAAGGTGCTGATTCTCCAAGTAGGGAGATTGTTAGTAAAGCGGCTGGAATGGCGAACCCGAGCACAAGGAGAGGAGAAATGAGGTGCGTTTTAGAAACCTTTCCCGATCACACGGTGTACCATCTTCTGGGTTTCCCAGGCATGTTTTCGATGTAGGAAGGTGCACTTGAACCTGGAGATTTGGGACCCATGGGGTGGGTACCGCGCGGTATTACTTTAAAGCGTCTGCGTTTGCTCACCCAACCTCACCAATCCTCTCAGCCCCAAGAGTGTCCAGCCTTATGTCTCATCCAGCTGTGGGTCTAGATATGGTCAATCCAGGTTGCATCAGAGCCCCCGAACGGATTTTGTAAGAATTTCTCTCTCTTTCACTCTCTTTGTTTTATGGGGTCCATTTTAAGTAATTTATTTTGATAATGGGGTTCAGCTGCTTTTCCCTGCTGTGTTTATGCCGCTTTACACCCTCTTGATTCAACTCCAGAGAGATATCAATACATAGGTTTTAAGATTCTTGCTAGTCAGATATATTCTTGTGCGGTGAATAGGAGGTGTTGAGTCCAGTTCACTGAACAGGGAGGAGGTCTTGTCTGTTACATATTTGGCTTATGGAACGGTATGTGAGCTAATTTCAAACCCTTGTTTTATGCATCACCCCACCTCACCTTTCCCGTTAAGCAGCCATAGTGTGTCTTCTAAATGTGTGACTCTGTTCTGTTTTGTAATTCAGTTCAAGTGTAGCGATTTTGACATGCCCTCTATAAGTGATATCTTAGGATAAGTGTCTTTTTCTGTGTGACTTATTTCACTTAGAATCCTCGTCCCTAAATCCACTCATCATGCTGCTACTAGCCTTATGACATTGATTTCATGGCTGAGTGATATTCCATTGTGCCTAAGTACCACAACTTCTTTATCCATTTTTCTCTTTCCTGGGATGTTGAAGGTGTACTGAAGTGGAGGTTCTTGTACACAGAGCAACCCTAAACTTTGGGGTGCCTGTGTCTTGTTGATTTTTAGTTTTCCCAATTTATACGCCCATGAGTGGAAGTATCCTATGCTCTCTCAGCTGTGTTTATTACATGTTTCAGGACACACCGTACACTTCTCCAGAGTGGCTGTTGGCAACTGACATCCCGCCCATCAGCGTAGCAAGGCTCCCATGTCTCCATGGCCTGTCCTGCATTTCTGGCTTTTACACTTTTTGCAGCATGGCCCTTTTGACCGATGGCAAGCGAGACTTCTTTGCAGTGCTGATTTGCACTTCTGGCTTGCTTGGTTGGCTAAAAAGGGCGTATGCGTTTTTTCCTGAATATATTCAGGAAAAAACGCATACGCCCTTTTTGGCCAAGGGCATCATTGTCAACGTTTTGCCGCTTTTCATGTGCTTTAAAGGCGAGTCGAATCTACCTCCTGAAATCTGTTTCCTGCAATTCTGCCTTGCTTTCAAATCCTATTCGTTGCCTTCCCTCAATATATTTGTGGACGAGAGTTATCATTTATAACTGTGCAGGTTTGTGAATTGCAGTGGCCCTGAGCTCCATTTGTCAACTCGCTTTTTTGGGAGCTGGCCGCAAAAGCGCAGGATTGCTTCAGGCCCTATTCTGGTTCCAGGGGGCAGGCTGAGCCTGTGCTTCATTCTTCTTCCTGATGGGGAAATAGAGTGACCTGTGCCTGTCCCAACACCTAGAGCTAGTCTCTCATTGGTTCCCCGTCTTCCCGTTCATCCTCAGGACAAATTGCAACCTGTACGAAACAAACAGGAGGTTCAAGGTGCTGATTCTCCAAGTAGGGAGATTGTTAGTAAAGCGGCTGGAATGGCGAACCCGAGCACAAGGAGAGGAGAAATGAGGTGCGTTTTAGAAACCTTTCCCGATCACACGGTGTACCATCTTCTGGGTTTCCCAGGCATGTTTTCGATGTAGGAAGGTGCCCTTGAACCTGGAGATTTGGGACCCATGGGGTGGGTACCGCGCGGTATTACTTTAAAGCGTCTGCGTTTGCTCACCCAACCTCACCAATCCTCTCAGCCCCAAGATTGTCCAGCCTTTTGTCTCATCCAGCTGTGGGTCTAGACATGGTCAATCCAGGTTGCATCAGAGCCCCCGAACGGATTTTGTAAGAATTTCTCTCTCTTTCACTCTCTTTGTTTTATGGGGTCCATTTTAAGTAATTTATTTTGATAATGGGGTTGAGCTGCTTTTCCCTGCTGTGTTTATGCCGCTTTACACCCTCTTGATTCAACTCCAGAGAGATATCAATACATAGGTTTTAAGATTCTTGCTAGTCAGATATATTCTTGTGCGGTGAATAGGGGGTGTTGAGTCCAGTTCACTGAGCAGGGAGGAGGTCTTGTCTGTTACATATTTGGCTTATGGAACGGTATGTGAGCTAATTTCAAACTCTTGTTTTATGCATCACCCCACCTCACCTTTCCCGTTAAGCAGCCATAGTGTGTCTTCTAAATGTGTGACTCTGTTCTGTTTTGTAATTCAGTTCAAGTGTAGCGATTTTGACATGCCCTCTATAAGTGATATCTTAGGATAAGTGTCTTTTTCTGTGTGACTTATTTGACTTAGAATCCTCGTCCCTAAATCCACTCATCATGCTGCTACTAGCCTTATGACATTGATTTCATGGCTGAGTGATATTCCATTGTGCCTAAGTACCACAACTTCTTTATCCATTTCTCTCTTTCCTGGGATGTTTAAGGTGTACTGAAGTGGAGGTTCTTGTACACAGAGCAGCCCTAAACTTTGGGGTGCCTGTGTCTGGTTGATTTTTAGTTTTCCCAATTTATACGCCCATGAGTGGAAGTGCCCTATGCTCTCTCAGCTGTGTTTATTACATGTTTCAGGACACACCGTACACTTCTCCAGAGTGGCTGTTGGCAACTGACATCCCGCCCATCAGCGTAGCAAGGCTCCCATGTCTCCATGGCCTGTCCTGCATTTCTGGTTTTTACACTTTTTGCAGCATGGCCCTTTTGACCGATGTCAAGCGAGACTTCTTTGTAGTGCTGATTGGCACTTCCGACTTGCTTGGTTGGCCAAAAAGGGCGTATGCGTTTTTTCCTGAATATATTCAGGAAAAAACGCATACGCCCTTTTTGGCCAAGGGCATCATTGTCAACGTTTTGCCGCTTTTCATGTGCTTTAAAGGCGAGTCGAATCTACCTCCTGAAATCTGTTTCCTGCAATTCTGCCTTGCTTTCAAATCCTCTTCGTTGCCTTCCCTCAATATATTTGTGGACGAGAGTTATCATTTATAACTCTGCAGGTTTGTGAATTGCAGTGGCCCTGAGCTCCATTTGTCAACTCGCTTTTTTGGGAGCTGGCCGCAAAAGCGCAGGATTGCTTCAGTTCCTATTCTGGTTCCGGGGGGCAGGCTGAGCCTGTGCTTCAATCTTCTTCCTGATGGGGAAATAGAGTGACCTGTGCCTGTCCCAACACCTAGAGCTAGTCTCTCATTGGTTCCCCGTCTTCACGTTCATCCTCAGGACAAATTGCAACCTGTACGAAACAAACAGGAGGTTCAAGGTGCTGATTCTCCAAGTAGGGAGATTGTTAGTAAAGCGGCTGGAATGGCGAACCCGAGCACAAGGAGAGGAGAAATGAGGTGCGTTTTAGAAACCTTTCCCGATCACACGGTGTACCATCTTCTGGGTTTCCCAGGCATGTTTTGGATGTAGGAAGGTGCCCTTGAACCTGGAGATTTGGGACCCATGGGATGGGTACCGCGCGGTATTACTTTAAAGCGTCTGCGTTTGCTCACCCAACCTCACCAATCCTCTCAGCCCCAAGAGTGTCCAGCCTTATGTCTCATCCAGCTGTGGGTCTAGATATGGTCAATCCAGGTTGCATCAGAGCCCCCGAACGGATTTTGTAAGAATTTCTCTCTCTTTCACTCTCTTTGTTTTATGGGGTCCATTTTAAGTAATTTATTTTGATAATGGGGTTCAGCTGCTTTTCCCTGCTGTGTTTATGCCGCTTTACACCCTCTTGATTCAACTCCAGAGAGATATCAATACATAGGTTTTAAGATTCTTGCTAGTCAGATATATTCTTGTGCGGTGAATAGGAGGTGTTGAGTCCAGTTCACTGAACAGGGAGGAGGTCTTGTCTGTTACATATTTGGCTTATGGAACGGTATGTGAGCTAATTTCAAACCCTTGTTTTATGCATCACCCCACCTCACCTTTCCCGTTAAGCAGCCATAGTGTGTCTTCTAAATGTGTGACTCTGTTCTGTTTTGTAATTCAGTTCAAGTGTAGCGATTTTGACATGCCCTCTATAAGTGATATCTTAGGATAAGTGTCTTTTTCTGTGTGACTTATTTGACTTAGAATCCTCGTCCCTAAATCCACTCATCATGCTGCTACTAGCCTTATGACATTGATTTCATGGCTGAGTGATATTCCATTGTGCCTAAGTACCACAACTTCTTTATCCATTTTTCTCTTTCCTGGGATGTTTAAGGTGTACTGAAGTGGAGGTTCTTGTACACAGAGCAACCCTAAACTTTGGGGTGCCTGTGTCTTGTTGATTTTTAGTTTTCCCAATTTATACGCCCATGAGTGGAAGTGTCCTATGCTCTCTCAGCTGTGTTTATTACATGTTTCAGGACACACCGTACACTTCTCCAGAGTGGCTGTTGGCAACTGACATCCCGCCCATCAGCGTAGCAAGGCTCCCATGTCTCCATGGCCTGTCCTGCATTTCTGGTTTTTACACTTTTTGCAGCATGGCCCTTTTGACCGATGGCAAGCGAGACTTCTTTGCAGTGCTGATTTGCACTTCTGGCTTGCTTGGTTGGCTAAAAAGGGCGTATGCGTTTTTTCCTGAATATATTCAGGAAAAAACGCATACGCCCTTTTTGGCCAAGGGCATCATTGTCAACGTTTTGCCGCTTTTCATGTGCTTTAAAGGCGAGTCGAATCTACCTCCTGAAATCTGTTTCCTGCAATTCTGCCTTGCTTTCAAATCCTATTCGTTGCCTTCCCTCAATATATTTGTGGACGAGAGTTATCATTTATAACTGTGCAGGTTTGTGAATTGCAGTGGCCCTGAGCTCCATTTGTCAACTCGCTTTTTTGGGAGCTGGCCGCAAAAGCGCAGGATTGCTTCAGGCCCTATTCTGGTTCCAGGGGGCAGGCTGAGCCTGTGCTTCATTCTTCTTCCTGATGGGGAAATAGAGTGACCTGTGCCTGTCCCAACACCTAGAGCTAGTCTCTCATTGGTTCCCCGTCTTCCCGTTCATCCTCAGGACAAATTGCAACCTGTACGAAACAAACAGGAGGTTCAAGGTGCTGATTCTCCAAGTAGGGAGATTGTTAGTAAAGCGGCTGGAATGGCGAACCCGAGCACAAGGAGAGGAGAAATGAGGTGCGTTTTAGAAACCTTTCCCGATCACACGGTGTACCATCTTCTGGGTTTCCCAGGCATGTTTTCGATGTAGGAAGGTGCCCTTGAACCTGGAGATTTGGGACCCATGGGGTGGGTACCGCGCGGTATTACTTTAAAGCGTCTGCGTTTGCTCACCCAACCTCACCAATCCTCTCAGCCCCAAGATTGTCCAGCCTTTTGTCTCATCCAGCTGTGGGTCTAGACATGGTCAATCCAGGTTGCATCAGAGCCCCCGAACGGATTTTGTAAGAATTTCTCTCTCTTTCACTCTCTTTGTTTTATGGGGTCCATTTTAAGTAATTTATTTTGATAATGGGGTTGAGCTGCTTTTCCCTGCTGTGTTTATGCCGCTTTACACCCTCTTGATTCAACTCCAGAGAGATATCAATACATAGGTTTTAAGATTCTTGCTAGTCAGATATATTCTTGTGCGGTGAATAGGGGGTGTTGAGTCCAGTTCACTGAGCAGGGAGGAGGTCTTGTCTGTTACATATTTGGCTTATGGAACGGTATGTGAGCTAATTTCAAACTCTTGTTTTATGCATCACCCCACCTCACCTTTCCCGTTAAGCAGCCATAGTGTGTCTTCTAAATGTGTGACTCTGTTCTGTTTTGTAATTCAGTTCAAGTGTAGCGATTTTGACATGCCCTCTATAAGTGATATCTTAGGATAAGTGTCTTTTTCTGTGTGACTTATTTGACTTAGAATCCTCGTCCCTAAATCCACTCATCATGCTGCTACTAGCCTTATGACATTGATTTCATGGCTGAGTGATATTCCATTGTGCCTAAGTACCACAACTTCTTTATCCATTTCTCTCTTTCCTGGGATGTTTAAGGTGTACTGAAGTGGAGGTTCTTGTACACAGAGCAGCCCTAAACTTTGGGGTGCCTGTGTCTGGTTGATTTTTAGTTTTCCCAATTTATACGCCCATGAGTGGAAGTGCCCTATGCTCTCTCAGCTGTGTTTATTACATGTTTCAGGACACACCGTACACTTCTCCAGAGTGGCTGTTGGCAACTGACATCCCGCCCATCAGCGTAGCAAGGCTCCTATGTCTCCATGGCCTGTCCTGCATTTCTGGTTTTTACACTTTTTGCAGCATGGCCCTTTTGACCGATGTCAAGCGAGACTTCTTTGTAGTGCTGATTGGCACTTCCGACTTGCTTGGTTGGCCAAAAAGGGCGTATGCGTTTTTTCCTGAATATATTCAGGAAAAAACGCATACGCCCTTTTTGGCCAAGGGCATAATTGTCAACGTTTTGCCGCTTTTCATGTGCTTTAAAGGCGAGTCGAATCTACCTCCTGAAATCTGTTTCCTGCAATTCTGCCTTGCTTTCAAATCCTCTTCGTTGCCTTCCCTCAATATATTTGTGGACGAGAGTTATCATTTATAACTCTGCAGGTTTGTGAATTGCAGTGGCCCTGAGCTCCATTTGTCAACTCGCTTTTTTGGGAGCTGGCCGCAAAAGCGCAGGATTGCTTCAGTTCCTATTCTGGTTCCGGGGGGCAGGCTGAGCCTGTGCTTCAATCTTCTTCCTGATGGGGAAATAGAGTGACCTGTGCCTGTCCCAACACCTAGAGCTAGTCTCTCATTGGTTCCCCGTCTTCACGTTCATCCTCAGGACAAATTGCAACCTGTACGAAACAAACAGGAGGTTCAAGGTGCTGATTCTCCAAGTAGGGAGATTGTTAGTAAAGCGGCTGGAATGGCGAACCCGAGCACAAGGAGAGGAGAAATGAGGTGCGTTTTAGAAACCTTTCCCGATCACACGGTGTACCATCTTCTGGGTTTCCCAGGCATGTTTTGGATGTAGGAAGGTGCCCTTGAACCTGGAGATTTGGGACCCATGGGATGGGTACCGCGCGGTATTACTTTAAAGCGTCTGCGTTTGCTCACCCAACCTCACCAATCCTCTCAGCCCCAAGAGTGTCCAGCCTTATGTCTCATCCAGCTGTGGGTCTAGATATGGTCAATCCAGGTTGCATCAGAGCCCCCGAACGGATTTTGTAAGAATTTCTCTCTCTTTCACTCTCTTTGTTTTATGGGGTCCATTTTAAGTAATTTATTTTGATAATGGGGTTCAGCTGCTTTTCCCTGCTGTGTTTATGCCGCTTTACACCCTCTTGATTCAACTCCAGAGAGATATCAATACATAGGTTTTAAGATTCTTGCTAGTCAGATATATTCTTGTGCGGTGAATAGGAGGTGTTGAGTCCAGTTCACTGAACAGGGAGGAGGTCTTGTCTGTTACATATTTGGCTTATGGAACGGTATGTGAGCTAATTTCAAACCCTTGTTTTATGCATCACCCCACCTCACCTTTCCCGTTAAGCAGCCATAGTGTGTCTTCTAAATGTGTGACTCTGTTCTGTTTTGTAATTCAGTTCAAGTGTAGCGATTTTGACATGCCCTCTATAAGTGATATCTTAGGATAAGTGTCTTTTTCTGTGTGACTTATTTCACTTAGAATCCTCGTCCCTAAATCCACTCATCATGCTGCTACTAGCCTTATGACATTGATTTCATGGCTGAGTGATATTCCATTGTGCCTAAGTACCACAACTTCTTTATCCATTTTTCTCTTTCCTGGGATGTTTAAGGTGTACTGAAGTGGAGGTTCTTGTACACAGAGCAACCCTAAACTTTGGGGTGCCTGTGTCTTGTTGATTTTTAGTTTTCCCAATTTATACGCCCATGAGTGGAAGTGTCCTATGCTCTCTCAGCTGTGTTTATTACATGTTTCAGGACACACCGTACACTTCTCCAGAGTGGCTGTTGGCAACTGACATCCCGCCCATCAGCGTAGCAAGGCTCCCATGTCTCCATGGCCTGTCCTGCATTTCTGGCTTTTACACTTTTTGCAGCATGGCCCTTTTGACCGATGGCAAGCGAGACTTCTTTGCAGTGCTGATTTGCACTTCTGG
Organism: Eubalaena glacialis; assembly: GCF_028564815.1. NCBI lineage: Eukaryota > Metazoa > Chordata > Mammalia > Artiodactyla > Balaenidae > Eubalaena > Eubalaena glacialis. Next base: position 143,795,851 of record NC_083716.1, read on the forward strand.
CTTGCTTGGTTGGCTAAAAAGGGCGTATGCGTTTTTTCCTGAATATATTCAGGAAAAAACGCATACGCCCTTTTTGGCCAAGGGCATCATTGTCAACGTTTTGCCGCTTTTCATGTGCTTTAAAGGCGAGTCGAATCTACCTCCTGAAATCTGTTTCCTGCAATTCTGCCTTGCTTTCAAATCCTATTCGTTGCCTTCCCTCAATATATTTGTGGACGAGAGTTATCATTTATAACTGTGCAGGTTTGTGAATTGCAGTGGCCCTGAGCTCCATTTGTCAACTCGCTTTTTTGGGAGCTGGCCGCAAAAGCGCAGGATTGCTTCAGGCCCTATTCTGGTTCCAGGGGGCAGGCTGAGCCTGTGCTTCATTCTTCTTCCTGATGGGGAAATAGAGTGACCTGTGCCTGTCCCAACACCTAGAGCTAGTCTCTCATTGGTTCCCCGTCTTCCCGTTCATCCTCAGGACAAATTGCAACCTGTACGAAACAAACAGGAGGTTCAAGGTGCTGATTCTCCAAGTAGGGAGATTGTTAGTAAAGCGGCTGGAATGGCGAACCCGAGCACAAGGAGAGGAGAAATGAGGTGCGTTTTAGAAACCTTTCCCGATCACACGGTGTACCATCTTCTGGGTTTCCCAGGCATGTTTTCGATGTAGGAAGGTGCCCTTGAACCTGGAGATTTGGGACCCATGGGGTGGGTACCGCGCGGTATTACTTTAAAGCGTCTGCGTTTGCTCACCCAACCTCACCAATCCTCTCAGCCCCAAGATTGTCCAGCCTTTTGTCTCATCCAGCTGTGGGTCTAGACATGGTCAATCCAGGTTGCATCAGAGCCCCCGAACGGATTTTGTAAGAATTTCTCTCTCTTTCACTCTCTTTGTTTTATGGGGTCCATTTTAAGTAATTTATTTTGATAATGGGGTTGAGCTGCTTTTCCCTGCTGTGTTTATGCCGCTTTACACCCTCTTGATTCAACTCCAGAGAGATATCAATACATAGGTTTTAAGATTCTTGCTAGTCAGATATATTCTTGTGCGGTGAATAGGGGGTGTTGAGTCCAGTTCACTGAGCAGGGAGGAGGTCTTGTCTGTTACATATTTGGCTTATGGAACGGTATGTGAGCTAATTTCAAACTCTTGTTTTATGCATCACCCCACCTCACCTTTCCCGTTAAGCAGCCATAGTGTGTCTTCTAAATGTGTGACTCTGTTCTGTTTTGTAATTCAGTTCAAGTGTAGCGATTTTGACATGCCCTCTATAAGTGATATCTTAGGATAAGTGTCTTTTTCTGTGTGACTTATTTGACTTAGAATCCTCGTCCCTAAATCCACTCATCATGCTGCTACTAGCCTTATGACATTGATTTCATGGCTGAGTGATATTCCATTGTGCCTAAGTACCACAACTTCTTTATCCATTTCTCTCTTTCCTGGGATGTTTAAGGTGTACTGAAGTGGAGGTTCTTGTACACAGAGCAGCCCTAAACTTTGGGGTGCCTGTGTCTGGTTGATTTTTAGTTTTCCCAATTTATACGCCCATGAGTGGAAGTGCCCTATGCTCTCTCAGCTGTGTTTATTACATGTTTCAGGACACACCGTACACTTCTCCAGAGTGGCTGTTGGCAACTGACATCCCGCCCATCAGCGTAGCAAGGCTCCTATGTCTCCATGGCCTGTCCTGCATTTCTGGTTTTTACACTTTTTGCAGCATGGCCCTTTTGACCGATGTCAAGCGAGACTTCTTTGTAGTGCTGATTGGCACTTCCGACTTGCTTGGTTGGCCAAAAAGGGCGTATGCGTTTTTTCCTGAATATATTCAGGAAAAAACGCATACGCCCTTTTTGGCCAAGGGCATCATTGTCAACGTTTTGCCGCTTTTCATGTGCTTTAAAGGCGAGTCGAATCTACCTCCTGAAATCTGTTTCCTGCAATTCTGCCTTGCTTTCAAATCCTCTTCGTTGCCTTCCCTCAATATATTTGTGGACGAGAGTTATCATTTATAACTCTGCAGGTTTGTGAATTGCAGTGGCCCTGAGCTCCATTTGTCAACTCGCTTTTTTGGGAGCTGGCCGCAAAAGCGCAGGATTGCTTCAGTTCCTATTCTGGTTCCGGGGGGCAGGTTGAGCCTGTGCTTCAATCTTCTTCCTGATGGGGAAATAGAGTGACCTGTGCCTGTCCCAACACCTAGAGCTAGTCTCTCATTGGTTCCCCGTCTTCACGTTCATCCTCAGGACAAATTGCAACCTGTACGAAACAAACAGGAGGTTCAAGGTGCTGATTCTCCAAGTAGGGAGATTGTTAGTAAAGCGGCTGGAATGGCGAACCCGAGCACAAGGAGAGGAGAAATGAGGTGCGTTTTAGAAACCTTTCCCGATCACACGGTGTACCATCTTCTGGGTTTCCCAGGCATGTTTTGGATGTAGGAAGGTGCCCTTGAACCTGGAGATTTGGGACCCATGGGATGGGTACCGCGCGGTATTACTTTAAAGCGTCTGCGTTTGCTCACCCAACCTCACCAATCCTCTCAGCCCCAAGAGTGTCCAGCCTTATGTCTCATCCAGCTGTGGGTCTAGATATGGTCAATCCAGGTTGCATCAGAGCCCCCGAACGGATTTTGTAAGAATTTCTCTCTCTTTCACTCTCTTTGTTTTATGGGGTCCATTTTAAGTAATTTATTTTGATAATGGGGTTGAGCTGCTTTTCCCTGCTGTGTTTATGCCGCTTTACACCCTCTTGATTCAACTCCAGAGAGATATCAATACATAGGTTTTAAGATTCTTGCTAGTCAGATATATTCTTGTGCGGTGAATAGGGGGTGTTGAGTCCAGTTCACTGAGCAGGGAGGAGGTCTTGTCTGTTACATATTTGGCTTATGGAACGGTATGTGAGCTAATTTCAAACCCTTGTTTTATGCATCACCCCACCTCACCTTTCCCGTTAAGCAGCCATAGTGTGTCTTCTAAATGTGTGACTCTGTTCTGTTTTGTAATTCAGTTCAAGTGTAGCGATTTTGACATGCCCTCTATAAGTGATATCTTAGGATAAGTGTCTTTTTCTGTGTGACTTATTTCACTTAGAATCCTCGTCCCTAAATCCACTCATCATGCTGCTACTAGCCTTATGACATTGATTTCATGGCTGAGTGATATTCCATTGTGCTTAAGTACCACAACTTCTTTATCCATTTTTCTCTTTCCTGGGATGTTTAAGGTGTACTGAAGTGGAGGTTCTTGTACACAGAGCAGCCCTAAACTTTGGGGTGCCTGTGTCTGGTTGATTTTTAGTTTTCCCAATTTATACGCCCATGAGTGGAAGTGCCCTATGCTCTCTCAGCTGTGTTTATTACATGTTTCAGGACACACCGTACACTTCTCCAGAGTGGCTGTTGGCAACTGACATCCCGCCCATCAGCGTAGCAAGGCTCCCATGTCTCCATGGCCTGTCCTGCATTTCTGGTTTTTACACTTTTTGCAGCATGGCCCTTTTGACCGATGGCAAGCGAGACTTCTTTGTAGTGCTGATTGGCACTTCCGGCTTGCTTGGTTGGCTAAAAAGGGCGTATGCGTTTTTTCCTGAATATATTCAGGAAAAAACGCATACGCCCTTTTTGGCCAAGGGCATCATTGTCAACGTTTTGCCGCTTTTCATGTGCTTTAAAGGCGAGTCGAATCTACCTCCTGAAATCTGTTTCCTGCAATTCTGCCTTGCTTTCAAATCCTCTTCGTTGTCTTCCCTCAATATATTTGTGGACGAGAGTTATCATTTATAACTCTGCAGGTTTGTGAATTGCAGTGGCCCTGAGCTCCATTTGTCAACTCGCTTTTTTGGGAGCTGGCCGCAAAAGCGCAGGATTGCTTCAGGCCCTATTCTGGTTCCGGGGGGCAGGCTGAGCCTGTGCTTCATTCTTCTTCCTGATGGGGAAATAGAGTGACCTGTGCCTGTCCCAACACCTAGAGCTAGTCTCTCATTGGTTCCCCGTCTTCACGTTCATCCTCAGGACAAATTGCAACCTGTACGAAACAAACAGGAGGTTCAAGGTGCTGATTCTCCAAGTAGGGAGATTGTTAGTAAAGCGGCTGGAATGGCGAACCCGAGCACAAGGAGAGGAGAAATGAGGTGCGTTTTAGAAACCTTTCCCGATCACACGGTGTACCATCTTCTGGGTTTCCCAGGCATGTTTTGGATGTAGGAAGGTGCACTTGAACCTGGAGATTTGGGACCCATGGGGTGGGTACCGCGCGGTATTACTTTAAAGCGTCTGCGTTTGCTCACCCAACCTCACCAATCCTCTCAGCCCCAAGAGTGTCCAGCCTTATGTCTCATCCAGCTGTGGGTCTAGATATGGTCAATCCAGGTTGCATCAGAGCCCCCGAACGGATTTTGTAAGAATTTCTCTCTCTTTCACTCTCTTTGTTTTATGGGGTCCATTTTAAGTAATTTATTTTGATAATGGGGTTCAGCTGCTTTTCCCTGCTGTGTTTATGCCGCTTTACACCCTCTTGATTCAACTCCAGAGAGATATCAATACATAGGTTTTAAGATTCTTGCTAGTCAGATATATTCTTGTGCGGTGAATAGGAGGTGTTGAGTCCAGTTCACTGAACAGGGAGGAGGTCTTGTCTGTTACATATTTGGCTTATGGAACGGTATGTGAGCTAATTTCAAACCCTTGTTTTATGCATCACCCCACCTCACCTTTCCCGTTAAGCAGCCATAGTGTGTCTTCTAAATGTGTGACTCTGTTCTGTTTTGTAATTCAGTTCAAGTGTAGCGATTTTGACATGCCCTCTATAAGTGATATCTTAGGATAAGTGTCTTTTTCCCTGTGACTTATTTGACTTAGAATCCTCGTCCCTAAATCCACTCATCATGCTGCTACTAGCCTTATGACATTGATTTCATGGCTGAGTGATATTCCATTGTGCCTAAGTACCACAACTTCTTTATCCATTTCTCTCTTTCCTGGGATGTTTAAGGTGTACTGAAGTGGAGGTTCTTGTACACAGAGCAGCCCTAAACTTTGCGGTGCCTGTGTCTGGTTGATTTTTAGTTTTCCCAATTTATACGCCCATGAGTGGAAGTGCCCTATGCTCTCTCAGCTGTGTTTATTACATGTTTCAGGACACACCGTACACTTCTCCAGAGTGGCTGTTGGCAACTGACATCCCGCCCATCAGCGTAGCAAGGCTCCCATGTCTCCATGGCCTGTCCTGCATTTCTGGTTTTTACACTTTTTGCAGCATGGCCCTTTTGACCGATGGCAAGCGAGACTTCTTTGCAGTGCTGATTTGCACTTCCGGCTTGCTTGGTTGGCCAAAAAGGGCGTACGCGTTTTTTCCTGAATACATTCAGGAAAAAACGCGTACGCCCTTTTTGGCCAAGGGCATCATTGTCAACGTTTTGCCACTTTTCATGTGCTTTAAAGGCGAGTCGAATCTACCTCCTGAAATCTGTTTCCTGCAATTCTGCCTTGCTTTCAAATCCTCTTCGTTGCCTTCCCTCAATATATTTGTGGACGAGAGTTATCATTTATAACTCTGCAGGTTTGTGAATTGCAGTGGCCCTGAGCTCCATTTGTCAACTCGCTTTTTTGGGAGCTGGCCGCAAAAGCGCAGGATTGCTTCAGGCCCTATTCTGGTTCCGGGGGGCAGGCTGAGCCTGTGCTTCATTCTTCTTCCTGATGGGGAAATAGAGTGACCTGTGCCTGTCCCAACACCTAGAGCTAGTCTCTCATTGGTTCCCCGTCTTCCCGTTCATCCTCAGGACAAATTGCAACCTGTACGAAACAAACAGGAGGTTCAAGGTGCTGATTCTCCAAGTAGGGAGATTGTTAGTAAAGCGGCTGGAATGGCGAACCCGAGCACAAGGGGAGGAGAAATGAGGTGCGTTTTAGAAACCTTTCCCGATCACACGGTGTACCATCTTCTGGGTTTCCCAGGCATGTTTTCGATGTAGGAAGATGCCCTTGAACCTGGAGATTTGGGATCCATGGGGTGGGTACCGCGCGGTATTACTTTAAAGCGTCTGCGTTTGCTCACCCAACCTCTCCAAACCTCTCAGCCCCAAGAGTGTCCAGCCTTATGTCTCATCCAGCTGTGCGTCTAGATATGGTCAATCCAGGTTGCATCAGAGCCCCTGAACGGATTTTGTAAGAATTTCTCTCTCTTTCACTGTCTTTGTTTTATGGGGTTCATTTTAAGTAATTTATTTTGATAATGGGGTTGAGCTGCTTTTCCCTGCTGTGTTTATGCCGCTTTACACCCTCTTGATTCAACTCCAGAGAGATATCAATACATAGGTTTTAAGATTCTTGCTAGTCAGATATATTCTTGTGCGGTGAATAGGGGGTGTTGAGTCCAGTTCACTGAGCAGGGAGGAGGTCTTGTCTGTTACATATTTGGCTTATGGAACGGTATGTGAGCTAATATCAAACCCTTGTTTTATGCATCACCCCACCTCACCTTTCCCGTTAAGCAGCCATAGTGTGTCTTCTAAATGTGTGACTCTGTTCTGTTTTGTAATTCAATTCAAGTGTAGCGATTTTGACATGCCCTCTATAAGTGATATCTTAGGATAAGTGTCTTTTTCTGTGTGACCTATTTCACTTAGAATCCTCGTCCCTAAATCCACTCATCATGCTGCTACTAGCCTTATGACATTGATTTCATGGCTGAGTGATATTCCATTGTGCCTAAGTACCACAACTTCTTTATCCATTTTTCTCTTTCCTGGGATGTTTAAGGTGTACTGAAGTGGAGGTTCTTGTACACAGAGCAGCCCTAAACTTTGGGGTGCCTGTGTGTTGTTGATTTTTAGTTTTCCCAATTTATACGCCCATGAGTGGAAGTGCCCTATGCTCTGCAAGCTGTGTTTATTACATGTTTCAGGACACACCGTACACTTCTCCAGAGTGGCTGTTGGCAACTGACATCCCGCCGATCAGCGTAGCAAGGCTCCCATGTCTCCATGGCCTGTCCTGCATTTCTGGTTTTTACACTTTTTGCAGCATGGCCCTTTTGACCGATGGCAAGCGAGACTTCTTTGCAGTGCTGATTTGCACTTCTGGCTTGCTTGGTTGGCTAAAAAGGGCGTATGCGTTTTTTCCTGAATATATTCAGGAAAAAACGCATACGCCCTTTTTGGCCAAGGGCATCATTGTCAACGTTTTGCCGCTTTTCATGTGCTTTAAAGGCGAGTCGAATCTACCTCCTGAAATCTGTTTCCTGCAATTCTGCCTTGCTTTCAAATCCTATTCGTTGCCTTCCCTCAATATATTTGTGGACGAGAGTTATCATTTATAACTGTGCAGGTTTGTGAATTGCAGTGGCCCTGAGCTCCATTTGTCAACTCGCTTTTTTGGGAGCTGGCCGCAAAAGCGCAGGATTGCTTCAGGCCCTATTCTGGTTCCAGGGGGCAGGCTGAGCCTGTGCTTCATTCTTCTTCCTGATGGGGAAATAGAGTGACCTGTGCCTGTCCCAACACCTAGAGCTAGTCTCTCATTGGTTCCCCGTCTTCCCGTTCATCCTCAGGACAAATTGCAACCTGTACGAAACAAACAGGAGGTTCAAGGTGCTGATTCTCCAAGTAGGGAGATTGTTAGTAAAGCGGCTGGAATGGCGAACCCGAGCACAAGGAGAGGAGAAATGAGGTGCGTTTTAGAAACCTTTCCCGATCACACGGTGTACCATCTTCTGGGTTTCCCAGGCATGTTTTCGATGTAGGAAGGTGCCCTTGAACCTGGAGATTTGGGACCCATGGGGTGGGTACCGCGCGGTATTACTTTAAAGCGTCTGCGTTTGCTCACCCAACCTCACCAATCCTCTCAGCCCCAAGATTGTCCAGCCTTTTGTCTCATCCAGCTGTGGGTCTAGACATGGTCAATCCAGGTTGCATCAGAGCCCCCGAACGGATTTTGTAAGAATTTCTCTCTCTTTCACTCTCTTTGTTTTATGGGGTCCATTTTAAGTAATTTATTTTGATAATGGGGTTGAGCTGCTTTTCCCTGCTGTGTTTATGCCGCTTTACACCCTCTTGATTCAACTCCAGAGAGATATCAATACATAGGTTTTAAGATTCTTGCTAGTCAGATATATTCTTGTGCGGTGAATAGGGGGTGTTGAGTCCAGTTCACTGAGCAGGGAGGAGGTCTTGTCTGTTACATATTTGGCTTATGGAACGGTATGTGAGCTAATTTCAAACTCTTGTTTTATGCATCACCCCACCTCACCTTTCCCGTTAAGCAGCCATAGTGTGTCTTCTAAATGTGTGACTCTGTTCTGTTTTGTAATTCAGTTCAAGTGTAGCGATTTTGACATGCCCTCTATAAGTGATATCTTAGGATAAGTGTCTTTTTCTGTGTGACTTATTTGACTTAGAATCCTCGTCCCTAAATCCACTCATCATGCTGCTACTAGCCTTATGACATTGATTTCATGGCTGAGTGATATTCCATTGTGCCTAAGTACCACAACTTCTTTATCCATTTCTCTCTTTCCTGGGATGTTTAAGGTGTACTGAAGTGGAGGTTCTTGTACACAGAGCAGCCCTAAACTTTGGGGTGCCTGTGTCTGGTTGATTTTTAGTTTTCCCAATTTATACGCCCATGAGTGGAAGTGCCCTATGCTCTCTCAGCTGTGTTTATTACATGTTTCAGGACACACCGTACACTTCTCCAGAGTGGCTGTTGGCAACTGACATCCCGCCCATCAGCGTAGCAAGGCTCCTATGTCTCCATGGCCTGTCCTGCATTTCTGGTTTTTACACTTTTTGCAGCATGGCCCTTTTGACCGATGTCAAGCGAGACTTCTTTGTAGTGCTGATTGGCACTTCCGACTTGCTTGGTTGGCCAAAAAGGGCGTATGCGTTTTTTCCTGAATATATTCAGGAAAAAACGCATACGCCCTTTTTGGCCAAGGGCATCATTGTCAACGTTTTGCCGCTTTTCATGTGCTTTAAAGGCGAGTCGAATCTACCTCCTGAAATCTGTTTCCTGCAATTCTGCCTTGCTTTCAAATCCTCTTCGTTGCCTTCCCTCAATATATTTGTGGACGAGAGTTATCATTTATAACTCTGCAGGTTTGTGAATTGCAGTGGCCCTGAGCTCCATTTGTCAACTCGCTTTTTTGGGAGCTGGCCGCAAAAGCGCAGGATTGCTTCAGGCCCTATTCTGGTTCCGGGGGGCAGGCTGAGCCTGTGCTTCATTCTTCTTCCTGATGGGGAAATAGAGTGACCTGTGCCTGTCCCAACACCTAGAGCTAGTCTCTCATTGGTTCCCCGTCTTCACGTTCATCCTCAGGACAAATTGCAACCTGTACGAAACAAACAGGAGGTTCAAGGTGCTGATTCTCCAAGTAGGGAGATTGTTAGTAAAGCGGCTGGAATGGCGAACCCGAGCACAAGGAGAGGAGAAATGAGGTGCGTTTTAGAAACCTTTCCCGATCACACGGTGTACCATCTTCTGGGTTTCCCAGGCATGTTTTGGATGTAGGAAGGTGCACTTGAACCTGGAGATTTGGGACCCATGGGGTGGGTACCGCGCGGTATTACTTTAAAGCGTCTGCGTTTGCTCACCCAACCTCACCAATCCTCTCAGCCCCAAGAGTGTCCAGCCTTATGTCTCATCCAGCTGTGGGTCTAGATATGGTCAATCCAGGTTGCATCAGAGCCCCCGAACGGATTTTGTAAGAATTTCTCTCTCTTTCACTCTCTTTGTTTTATGGGGTCCATTTTAAGTAATTTATTTTGATAATGGGGTTCAGCTGCTTTTCCCTGCTGTGTTTATGCCGCTTTACACCCTCTTGATTCAACTCCAGAGAGATATCAATACATAGGTTTTAAGATTCTTGCTAGTCAGATATATTCTTGTGCGGTGAATAGGAGGTGTTGAGTCCAGTTCACTGAACAGGGAGGAGGTCTTGTCTGTTACATATTTGGCTTATGGAACGGTATGTGAGCTAATTTCAAACCCTTGTTTTATGCATCACCCCACCTCACCTTTCCCGTTAAGCAGCCATAGTGTGTCTTCTAAATGTGTGACTCTGTTCTGTTTTGTAATTCAGTTCAAGTGTAGCGATTTTGACATGCCCTCTATAAGTGATATCTTAGGATAAGTGTCTTTTTCTCTGTGACTTATTTGACTTAGAATCCTCGTCCCTAAATCCACTCATCATGCTGCTACTAGCCTTATGACATTGATTTCATGGCTGAGTGATATTCCATTGTGCCTAAGTACCACAACTTCTTTATCCATTTCTCTCTTTCCTGGGATGTTTAAGGTGTACTGAAGTGGAGGTTCTTGTACACAGAGCAGCCCTAAACTTTGCGGTGCCTGTGTCTGGTTGATTTTTAGTTTTCCCAATTTATACGCCCATGAGTGGAAGTGCCCTATGCTCTCTCAGCTGTGTTTATTACATGTTTCAGGACACACCGTACACTTCTCCAGAGTGGCTGTTGGCAACTGACATCCCGCCCATCAGCGTAGCAAGGCTCCCATGTCTCCATGGCCTGTCCTGCATTTCTGGTTTTTACACTTTTTGCAGCATGGCCCTTTTGACCGATGGCAAGCGAGACTTCTTTGCAGTGCTGATTTGCACTTCCGGCTTGCTTGGTTGGCCAAAAAGGGCGTACGCGTTTTTTCCTGAATACATTCAGGAAAAAACGCGTACGCCCTTTTTGGCCAAGGGCATCATTGTCAACGTTTTGCCACTTTTCATGTGCTTTAAAGGCGAGTCGAATCTACCTCCTGAAATCTGTTTCCTGCAATTCTGCCTTGCTTTCAAATCCTCTTCCTTGCCTTCCCTCAATATATTTGTGGACGAGAGTTATCATTTATAACTCTGCAGGTTTGTGAATTGCAGTGGCCCTGAGCTCCATTTGTCAACTCGCTTTTTTGGGAGCTGGCCGCAAAAGCGCAGGATTGCTTCAGGCCCTATTCTGGTTCCGGGGGGCAGGCTGAGCCTGTGCTTCATTCTTCTTCCTGATGGGGAAATAGAGTGACCTGTGCCTGTCCCAACACCTAGAGCTAGTCTCTCATTGGTTCCCCGTCTTCCCGTTCATCCTCAGGACAAATTGCAACCTGTACGAAACAAACAGGAGGTTCAAGGTGCTGATTCTCCAAGTAGGGAGATTGTTAGTAAAGCGGCTGGAATGGCGAACCCGAGCACAAGGAGAGGAGAAATGAGGTGCGTTTTAGAAACCTTTCCCGATCACACGGTGTACCATCTTCTGGGTTTCCCAGGCATGTTTTGGATGTAGGAAGGTGCACTTGAACCTGGAGATTTGGGACCCATGGGGTGGGTACCGCGCGGTATTACTTTAAAGCGTCTGCGTTTGCTCACCCAACCTCACCAATCCTCTCAGCCCCAAGAGTGTCCAGCCTTATGTCTCATCCAGCTGTGGGTCTAGATATGGTCAATCCAGGTTGCATCAGAGCCCCCGAACGGATTTTGTAAGAATTTCTCTCTCTTTCACTCTCTTTGTTTTATGGGGTCCATTTTAAGTAATTTATTTTGATAATGGGGTTCAGCTGCTTTTCCCTGCTGTGTTTATGCCGCTTTACACCCTCTTGATTCAACTCCAGAGAGATATCAATACATAGGTTTTAAGATTCTTGCTAGTCAGATATATTCTTGTGCGGTGAATAGGAGGTGTTGAGTCCAGTTCACTGAACAGGGAGGAGGTCTTGTCTGTTACATATTTGGCTTATGGAACGGTATGTGAGCTAATTTCAAACCCTTGTTTTATGCATCACCCCACCTCACCTTTCCCGTTAAGCAGCCATAGTGTGTCTTCTAAATGTGTGACTCTGTTCTGTTTTGTAATTCAGTTCAAGTGTAGCGATTTTGACATGCCCTCTATAAGTGATATCTTAGGATAAGTGTCTTTTTCTCTGTGACTTATTTGACTTAGAATCCTCGTCCCTAAATCCACTCATCATGCTGCTACTAGCCTTATGACATTGATTTCATGGCTGAGTGATATTCCATTGTGCCTAAGTACCACAACTTCTTTATCCATTTCTCTCTTTCCTGGGATGTTTAAGGTGTACTGAAGTGGAGGTTCTTGTACACAGAGCAGCCCTAAACTTTGCGGTGCCTGTGTCTGGTTGATTTTTAGTTTTCCCAATTTATACGCCCATGAGTGGAAGTGCCCTATGCTCTCTCAGCTGTGTTTATTACATGTTTCAGGACACACCGTACACTTCTCCAGAGTGGCTGTTGGCAACTGACATCCCGCCCATCAGCGTAGCAAGGCTCCCATGTCTCCATGGCCTGTCCTGCATTTCTGGTTTTTACACTTTTTGCAGCATGGCCCTTTTGACCGATGGCAAGCGAGACTTCTTTGCAGTGCTGATTTGCACTTCCGGCTTGCTTGGTTGGCCAAAAAGGGCGTACGCGTTTTTTCCTGAATACATTCAGGAAAAAACGCGTACGCCCTTTTTGGCCAAGGGCATCATTGTCAACGTTTTGCCACTTTTCATGTGCTTTAAAGGCGAGTCGAATCTACCTCCTGAAATCTGTTTCCTGCAATTCTGCCTTGCTTTCAAATCCTCTTCGTTGCCTTCCCTCAATATATTTGTGGACGAGAGTTATCATTTATAACTCTGCAGGTTTGTGAATTGCAGTGGCCCTGAGCTCCATTTGTCAACTCGCTTTTTTGGGAGCTGGCCGCAAAAGCGCAGGATTGCTTCAGGCCCTATTCTGGTTCCGGGGGGCAGGCTGAGCCTGTGCTTCATTCTTCTTCCTGATGGGGAAATAGAGTGACCTGTGCCTGTCCCAACACCTAGAGCTAGTCTCTCATTGGTTCCCCGTCTTCCCGTTCATCCTCAGGACAAATTGCAACCTGTACGAAACAAACAGGAGGTTCAAGGTGCTGATTCTCCAAGTAGGGAGATTGTTAGTAAAGCGGCTGGAATGGCGAACCCGAGCACAAGGGGAGGAGAAATGAGGTGCGTTTTAGAAACCTTTCCCGATCACACGGTGTACCATCTTCTGGGTTTCCCAGGCATGTTTTCGATGTAGGAAGATGCCCTTGAACCTGGAGATTTGGGATCCATGGGGTGGGTACCGCGCGGTATTACTTTAAAGCGTCTGCGTTTGCTCACCCAACCTCTCCAAACCTCTCAGCCCCAAGAGTGTCCAGCCTTATGTCTCATCCAGCTGTGCGTCTAGATATGGTCAATCCAGGTTGCATCAGAGCCCCTGAACGGATTTTGTAAGAATTTCTCTCTCTTTCACTGTCTTTGTTTTATGGGGTTCATTTTAAGTAATTTATTTTGATAATGGGGTTGAGCTGCTTTTCCCTGCTGTGTTTATGCCGCTTTACACCCTCTTGATTCAACTCCAGAGAGATATCAATACATAGGTTTTAAGATTCTTGCTAGTCAGATATATTCTTGTGCGGTGAATAGGGGGTGTTGAGTCCAGTTCACTGAGCAGGGAGGAGGTCTTGTCTGTTACATATTTGGCTTATGGAACGGTATGTGAGCTAATATCAAACCCTTGTTTTATGCATCACCCCACCTCACCTTTCCCGTTAAGCAGCCATAGTGTGTCTTCTAAATGTGTGACTCTGTTCTGTTTTGTAATTCAATTCAAGTGTAGCGATTTTGACATGCCCTCTATAAGTGATATCTTAGGATAAGTGTCTTTTTCTGTGTGACCTATTTCACTTAGAATCCTCGTCCCTAAATCCACTCATCATGCTGCTACTAGCCTTATGACATTGATTTCATGGCTGAGTGATATTCCATTGTGCCTAAGTACCACAACTTCTTTATCCATTTTTCTCTTTCCTGGGATGTTTAAGGTGTACTGAAGTGGAGGTTCTTGTACACAGAGCAGCCCTAAACTTTGGGGTGCCTGTGTGTTGTTGATTTTTAGTTTTCCCAATTTATACGCCCATGAGTGGAAGTGCCCTATGCTCTGCAAGCTGTGTTTATTACATGTTTCAGGACACACCGTACACTTCTCCAGAGTGGCTGTTGGCAACTGACATCCCGCCCATCAGCGTAGCAAGGCTCCCATGTCTCCATGGCCTGTCCTGCATTTCTGGTTTTTACACTTTTTGCAGCATGGCCCTTTTGACCGATGGCAAGCGAGACCTCTTTGCAGTGCTGATTTGCACTTCTGGCTTGCTTGGTTGGCCAAAGAGGGCGTACGCGTTTTTTCCTGAATGTATTCAGGAAAAAACGCGTACGCCCTCTTTGGCCAAGGGCATCATTGTCAACGTTTTGCCACTTTTCATGTGCTTTAAAGGCGAGTCGAATCTACCTCCTGAAATCTGTTTCCTGCAATTCTGCCTTGCTTTCAAATCCTATTCGTTGCCTTCCCTCAATATATTTGTGGCCGAGCGTTATCATTTATAACTGTGCAGGTTTGTGAATTGCAGTGGCCCTGAGCTCCATTTGTCAACTCGCTTTTTTGGGAGCTGGCCGCAAAAGCGCAGGATTGCTTCAGGCCCTATTCTGGTTCCGGGGGGCAGGCTGAGCCTGTGCTTCATTCTTCTTCCTGTTGGGGAAATAGAGTGACCTCTGCCTGTCCCAACACCTAGAGCTAGTCTCTCATTGGTTCCCCGTCTTCCCGTTCATCCTCAGGACAAATTGTAACCTGTACGAAACAAACAGGAGGTTCAAGGTGCTGATTCTCCAAGTAGGGAGATTGTCAGTAAAGCGGCTGGAATGGCGAACCCGAGCACAAGGAGAGGAGAAATGAGGTGCGTTTTAGAAACCTTTCCCGATCACACGGTGTACCATCTTCTGGGTTTCCCAGGCATGTTTTCGATGTAGGAAGATGCCCTTGAACCTGGAGATTTTGGACACATGGGGTGGGTTCCGCGCGGTATTACTTTAAAGCGTCTGCGTTTGCTCACCCAACCTCACCAAACCTCTCAGCCCCAAGAGTGTCCAGCCTTATGTCTCATCCAGCTGTGCGTCTAGATATGGTCAATCCAGGTTGCATCAGAGCCCCCGAACGGATTTTGTAAGAATTTCTCTCTCTTTCACTGTCTTTGTTTTATGGGGTTCATTTTAAGTAATTTATTTTGATAATGGGGTTGAGCTGCTTTTCCCTGCTGTTTTTATGCCGCTTTACACCCTCTTGATTCAACTCCAGAGAGATATCAATACATAGGTTTTAAGATTCTTGCTAGTCAGATATATTCTTGTGCGGTGAATAGGGGGTGTTGAGTCCAGTTCACTGAGCAGGGAGGAAGTCTTGTCTGTTACATATTTGGCTTATGGAACGGTATGTGAGCTAATATCAAACCCTTGTTTTATGCATCACCCCACCTCACCTTTCCCGTTAAGCAGCCATAGTGTGTCTTCTAAATGTGTGACTCTGTTCTGTTTTGTAATTCAATTCAAGTGTAGCGATTTTGACATGCCCTCTATAAGTGATATCTTAGGATAAGTGTCTTTTTCTGTGTGACCTATTTCACTTAGAATCCTCGTCCCTAAATCCACTCATCATGCTGCTACTAGCCTTATGACATTGATTTCATGGCTGAGTGATATTCCATTGTGCCTAAGTACCACAACTTCTTTATCCATTTCTCTCTTTCCTGGGATGTTTAAGGTGTACTGAAGTGGAGGTTCTTGTACACAGAGCAGCCCTAAAGTTTGGGGTGCCTGTGTGTTGTTGATTTTTAGTTTTCCCAATTTATACGCCCATGAGTGGAAGTGCCCTATGCTCTGTAAGCTGTGTTTATTACATGTTTCAGGACACACCGTACACTTCTCCAGAGTGGCTGTTGGCAACTGACATCCCGCCCATCAGCGTAGCAAGGCTCCCATGTCTCCATGGCCTGTCCTGCATTTCTGGTTTTTACACTTTTTGCAGCATGGCCCTTTTGACCGATGGCAAGCGAGACTTCTTTGCAGTGCTGATTTGCACTTCTGCCTTGCTTGGTTGGCCAAAAAGGGCGTACGCGTTTTTTCCTGAATGTATTCAGGAAAAAACGCGTACGCCCTTTTTGGCCAAGGGCATCAGTGTCAACGTTTTGCCACTTTTCATGTGCTTTAAAGGCGAGTCGAATCTACCTCCTGAAATCTGTTTCCTGCAATTCTGCCTTGCTTTCAAATCCTCTTCGTTGCCTTCCCTCAATATATTTGTGGACGGGAGTTATCATTTATAACTGTGCAGGTTTGTGAATTGCAGTGGCCCTGAGCTCCATTTGTCAACTCGCTTTTTTGGGAGCTGCCCGCAAAAGCGCAGGATTGCTTCAGGCCCTATTCTGGTTCCGGGGGGCAGGCTGAGCCTGTGCTTCATTCTTCTTGCTGATGGGGAAATAGAGTGACCTGTGCCTGTCCCAACACCTAGAGCTAGTCTCTCATTGGTTCCCCGTCTTCCCGTTCATCCTCAGGACAAATTGCAACCTGTACGAAACAAACAGGAGGTTCAAGGTGCTGATTCTCCAAGTAGGGAGATTGTCAGTAAAGCGGCTGGAATGGCGAACCCGAGCACAAGGAGAGGAGAAATGAGGTGCGTTTTAGAAACCTTTCCCGATCACACGGTGTACCATCTTCTGGGTTTCCCAGGCATGTTTTCGATGTAGGAAGATGCCCTTGAACCTGGAGATTTGGGATCCATGGGGTGGGTACCGCGCGGTATTACTTTAAAGCGTCTGCGTTTGCTCACCCAACCTCACCAAACCTCTCAGCCCCAAGAGTGTCCAGCCTTATGTCTCATCCAGCTGTGCGTCTAGATATGGTCAATCCAGGTTGCATCAGAGCCCCCGAACGGATTTTGTAAGAATTTCTCTCTCTTTCACTGTCTTTGTTTTATGGGGTTCATTTTAAGTAATTTATTTTGATAATGGGGTTGAGCTGCTTTTCCCTGCTGTGTTTATGCCGCTTTACACCCTCTTGATTCAACTCCAGAGAGATATCAATACATAGGTTTTAAGATTCTTGCTAGTCAGATATATTCTTGTGCGGTGAATAGGGGGTGTTGAGTCCAGTTCACTGAGCAGGGAGGAGGTCTTGTCTGTTACATATTTGGCTTATGGAACGGTATGTGAGCTAATATCAAACCCTTGTTTTATGAATCACCCCACCTCACCTTTCCCGTTAAGCAGCCATAGTGTGTCTTCTAAATGTGTGACTCTGTTCTGTTTTGTAATTCAATTCAAGTGTAGCGATTTTGACATGCCCTCTATAAGTGATATCTTAGGATAAGTGTCTTTTTCTGTGTGACCTATTTCACTTAGAATCCTCGTCCCTAAATCCACTCATCATGCTGCTACTAGCCTTATGACATTGATTTCATGGCTGAGTGATATTCCATTGTGCCTAAGTACCACAACTTCTTTATCCATTTTTCTCTTTCCTGGGATGTTTAAGGTGTACTGAAGTGGAGGTTCTTGTACACAGAGCAGCCCTAAACTTTGGGGTGCCTGTGTCTTGTTGATTTTTAGTTTTCCCAATTTATACGCCCATGAGTGGAAGTGCCCTATGCTCTGTAAGCTGTGTTTATTACATGTTTCAGGACACACCGTACACTTCTCCAGAGTGGCTGTTGGCAACTGACATCCCGCCCATCAGCGTAGCAAGGCTCCCATGTCTCCATGGCCTGTCCTGCATTTCTGGTTTTTACACTTTTTGCAGCATGGCCCTTTTGACCGATGGCAAGCGAGACTTCTTTGCAGTGCTGATTTGCACTTCTGGCTTGCTTGGTTGGCCAAAAAGGGCGTACGCGTTTTTTCCTGAATGTATTCAGGAAAAAACGCGTACGCCCTTTTTGGCCAAGGGCATCAATGTCAACGTTTTGCCAATTTTCATGTGCTTTAAAGGCGAGTCGAATCTACCTCCTGAAATCTGTTTCCTGCAATTCTGCCTTGCTTTCAAATCCTCTTCGTTGCCTTCCCTCAATATATTTGTGGACGAGAGTTATCATTTATAACTGTGCAGGTTTGTGAATTGCAGTGGCCCTGAGCTCCATTTGTCAACTCGCTTTTTTGGGAGCTGACCGCAAAAGCGCAGGATTGCTTCAGGCCCTATTCTGGTTCCGGGGGGCAGGCTGAGCCTGTGCTTCATTCTTCTTCCTGATGGGGAAATAGAGTGACCTGTGCCTGTCCCAACACCTAGAGCTAGTCTCTCATTGGTTCCCCGTCTTCCCGTTCATCCTCAGGACAAATTGCAACCTGTACGAAACAAACAGGAGGTTCAAGGTGCTGATTCTCCAAGTAGGGAGATTGTTAGTAAAGCGGCTGGAATGGCGAACCCGAGCACAAGGAGAGGAGAAATGAGGTGCGTTTTAGAAACCTTTCCCGATCACACGGTGTACCATCTTCTGGGTTTCCCAGGCATGTTTTCGATGTACGAAGGTGCCCTTGAACCTGGAGATTTGGGACCCATGGGGTGGGTACCGCGAGGTATTACTTTAAAGCGTCTGCGTTTGCTCACCCAACCTCACCAATCCTCTCAGCCCCAAGAGTGTCCAGCCTTATGTCTCATCCAGCTGTGGGTGTAGACATGGTCAATCCAGGTTGCATCAGAGCCCCCCAACGGATTTTGTAAGAATTTCTCTCTCTTTCACTCTCTTTGTTTTATGGGGTTCATTTTAAGTAATTTATTTTGATAATGGGGTTGAGCTGCTTTTCCCTGCTGTGTTTATGCCGCTTTACACCCTCTTGATTCAACTCCAGAGAGATATCAATACATAGGTTTTAAGATTCTTGCTAGTCAGATATATTCTTGTGCGGTGAATAGGGGGTGTTGAGTCCATTTCACTGAGCAGGGAGGAGGTCTTGTCTGTTACATATTTGGCTTATGGAACGGTATGTGAGCTAATTTCAAACCCTTGTTTTATGCATCACCCCACCTCACCTTTCCCGTTAAGCAGCCATAGTGTGTCTTCTAAATGTGTGACTCTGTTCTGTTTTGTAATTCAGTTCAAGTGTAGCGATTTGACATGCCCTCTATAAGTGATATCTTAGGATAAGTGTCTTTTCTGTGTGACTTATTTCACTTAGAATCCTCGTCCCTAAATCCACTCATCATGCTGCTACTAGCCTTATGACATTGATTTCATGGCTGAGTGATATTCCATTGTGCCTAAGTACCACAACTTCTTTATCCATTTTTCTCTTTCCTGGGATGTTTAAGGTGTACTGAAGTGGAGGTTCTTGTACACAGAGCAGCCCTAAACTTTGGGGTGCCTGTGTGTTGTTGATTTTTAGTTTTCCCAATTTATACGCCCATGAGTGGAAGTGCCCTATGCTCTCTCAGCTGTGTTTATTACATGTTTCAGGACACACCGTACACTTCTCCAGAGTGGCTGTTGGCAATTGACATCCCACCCCTCAGCCTAGCAAGGCTCCCATGTCTCCATGGCCTGTCCTGCATTTCTGGTTTTTACTCTTTTTGCAGCGTGGCCCTTTTGACCAATGGCAAGCGAGACTTCTTTGTAGTGCTGATTTGCACTTCCGGCTTGCTTGGTTGGCCAAAAAGGGCGTATGCGTTTTTTCCTGAATATATTCAGGAAAAAACGCATACGCCCTTTTTGGCCAAGGGCATCATTGTCAACGTTTTGCCGCTTTTCATGTGCTTTAAAGGCGAGTCGAATCTACCTCCTGAAATCTGTTTCCTGCAATTCTGCCTTGCTTTCAAATCCTATTCGTTGTCTTCCCTCAATATATTTGTGGATGAGAGTTATCATTTATAACTCTGCAGGTTTGTGAATTGCAGTGGCCCTGAGCTCCATTTGTCAACTCGCTTTTTTGGGAGCTGGCCGAAAAAGCGCAGGATTGCTTCAGGCCCTATTCTGGTTCCGGGGGGCAGGCTGAGCCTGTGCTTCATTCTTCTTGCTGATGGGGAAATAGAGTGACCTGTGCCTGTCCCAACACCTAGAGCTAGTCTCTCATTGGTTCCCCGTCTTCCCGTTCATCCTCAGGACAAATTGCAACCTGTACGAAACAAACAGGAGGTTCAAGGTGCTGATTCTCCAAGTAGGGAGATTGTCAGTAAAGCGGCTGGAATGGCGAACCCGAGCACAAGGAGAGGAGAAATGAGGTGCGTTTTAGAAACCTTTCCCGATCACACGGTGTACCATCTTCTGGGTTTCCCAGGCATGTTTTCGATGTAGGAAGATGCCCTTGAACCTGGAGATTTTGGACACATGGGGTGGGTTCCGCGCGGTATTACTTTAAAGCGTCTGCGTTTGCTCACCCAACCTCACCAAACCTCTCAGCCCCAAGAGTGTCCAGCCTTATGTCTCATCCAGCTGTGCGTCTAGATATGGTCAATCCAGGTTGCATCAGAGCCCCCGAACGGATTTTGTAAGAATTTCTCTCTCTTTCACTGTCTTTGTTTTATGGGGTTCATTTTAAGTAATTTATTTTGATAATGGGGTTGAGCTGCTTTTCCCTGCTGTTTTTATGCCGCTTTACACCCTCTTGATTCAACTCCAGAGAGATATCAATACATAGGTTTTAAGATTCTTGCTAGTCAGATATATTCTTGTGCGGTGAATAGGGGGTGTTGAGTCCAGTTCACTGAGCAGGGAGGAAGTCTTGTCTGTTACATATTTGGCTTATGGAACGGTATGTGAGCTAATATCAAACCCTTGTTTTATGCATCACCCCACCTCACCTTTCCCGTTAAGCAGCCATAGTGTGTCTTCTAAATGTGTGACTCTGTTCTGTTTTGTAATTCAATTCAAGTGTAGCGATTTTGACATGCCCTCTATAAGTGATATCTTAGGATAAGTGTCTTTTTCTGTGTGACCTATTTCACTTAGAATCCTCGTCCCTAAATCCACTCATCATGCTGCTACTAGCCTTATGACATTGATTTCATGGCTGAGTGATATTCCATTGTGCCTAAGTACCACAACTTCTTTATCCATTTCTCTCTTTCCTGGGATGTTTAAGGTGTACTGAAGTGGAGGTTCTTGTACACAGAGCAGCCCTAAACTTTGGGGTGCCTGTGTGTTGTTGATTTTTAGTTTTCCCAATTTATACGCCCATGAGTGGAAGTGCCCTATGCTCTGTAAGCTGTGTTTATTACATGTTTCAGGACACACCGTACACTTCTCCAGAGTGGCTGTTGGCAACTGACATCCCGCCCATCAGCGTAGCAAGGCTCCCATGTCTCCATGGCCTGTCCTGCATTTCTGGTTTTTACACTTTTTGCAGCATGGCCCTTTTGACCAATGGCAAGCGAGACTTCTTTGCAGTGCTGATTTGCACTTCTGGCTTGCTTGGTTGGCCAAAAAGGGCGTACGCGTTTTTTCCTGAATGTATTCAGGAAAAAACGCGTACGCCCTTTTTGGCCAAGGGCATCAATGTCAACGTTTTGCCACTTTTCATGTGCTTTAAAGGCGAGTCGAATCTACCTCCTGAAATCTGTTTCCTGCAATTCTGCCTTGCTTTCAAATCCTCTTCGTTGCCTTCCCTCAATATATTTGTGGACGAGAGTTATCATTTATAACTCTGCAGGTTTGTGAATTGCAGTGGCCCTGAGCTCCATTTGTCAACTCGCTTTTTTGGGAGCTGACCGCAAAAGCGCAGGATTGCTTCAGGCCCTATTCTGGTTCCGGGGGGCAGGCTGAGCCTGTGCTTCATTCTTCTTCCTGATGGGGAAATAGAGTGACCTGTGCCTGTCCCAACACCTAGAGCTAGTCTCTCATTGGTTCCCCGTCTTCCCGTTCATCCTCAGGACAAATTGCAACCTGTACGAAACAAACAGGAGGTTCAAGGTGCTGATTCTCCAAGTAGGGAGATTGTTAGTAAAGCGGCTGGAATGGCGAACCCGAGCACAAGGAGAGGAGAAATGAGGTGCGTTTTAGAAACCTTTCCCGATCACACGGTGTACCATCTTCTGGGTTTCCCAGGCATGTTTTCGATGTACGAAGGTGCCCTTGAACCTGGAGATTTGGGACCCATGGGGTGGGTACCGCGAGGTATTACTTTAAAGCGTCTGCGTTTGCTCACCCAACCTCACCAATACTCTCAGCCCCAAGAGTGTCCAGCCTTATGTCTCATCCAGCTGTGGGTGTAGACATGGTCAATCCAGGTTGCATCAGAGCCCCCCAACGGATTTTGTAAGAATTTCTCTCTCTTTCACTCTCTTTGTTTTATGGGGTTCATTTTAAGTAATTTATTTTGATAATGGGGTTGAGCTGCTTTTCCCTGCTGTGTTTATGCCGCTTTACACCCTCTTGATTCAACTCCAGAGAGATATCAATACATAGGTTTTAAGATTCTTGCTAGTCAGATATATTCTTGTGCGGTGAATAGGGGGTGTTGAGTCCATTTCACTGAGCAGGGAGGAGGTCTTGTCTGTTACATATTTGGCTTATGGAACGGTATGTGAGCTAATTTCAAACCCTTGTTTTATGCATCACCCCACCTCACCTTTCCCGTTAAGCAGCCATAGTGTGTCTTCTAAATGTGTGACTCTGTTCTGTTTTGTAATTCAGTTCAAGTGTAGCGATTTGACATGCCCTCTATAAGTGATATCTTAGGATAAGTGTCTTTTCTGTGTGACTTATTTCACTTAGAATCCTCGTCCCTAAATCCACTCATCATGCTGCTACTAGCCTTATGACATTGATTTCATGGCTGAGTGATATTCCATTGTGCCTAAGTACCACAACTTCTTTATCCATTTTTCTCTTTCCTGGGATGTTTAAGGTGTACTGAAGTGGAGGTTCTTGTACACAGAGCAGCCCTAAACTTTGGGGTGCCTGTGTGTTGTTGATTTTTAGTTTTCCCAATTTATACGCCCATGAGTGGAAGTGCCCTATGCTCTGTAAGCTGTGTTTATTACATGTTTCAGGACACACCGTACACTTCTCCAGAGTGGCTGTTGGCAATTGACATCCCACCCCTCAGCCTAGCAAGGCTCCCATGTCTCCATGGCCTGTCCTGCATTTCTGGTTTTTACTCTTTTTGCAGCGTGGCCCTTTTGACCAATGGCAAGCGAGACTTCTTTGTAGTGCTGATTTGCACTTCCGGCTTGCTTGGTTGGCCAAAAAGGGCGTATGCGTTTTTTCCTGAATATATTCAGGAAAAAACGCATACGCCCTTTTTGGCCAAGGGCATCATTGTCAACGTTTTGCCGCTTTTCATGTGCTTTAAAGGCGAGTCGAATCTACCTCCTGAAATCTGTTTCCTGCAATTGTGCCTTGCTTTCAAATCCTATTCGTTGTCTTCCCTCAATATATTTGTGGATGAGAGTTATCATTTATAACTCTGCAGGTTTGTGAATTGCAGTGGCCCTGAGCTCCATTTGTCAACTCGCTTTTTTGGGAGCTGGCCGCAAAAGCGCAGGATTGCTTCAGGCCCTATTCTGGTTCCGGGGGGCAGGCTGAGCCTGTGCTTCATTCTTCTTCCTGTTGGGGAAATAGAGTGACCTGTGCCTGTCCCAACACCTAGAGCTAGTCTCTCATTGGTTCCCCGTCTTCCCGTTCATCCTCAGGACAAATTGCAACCTGTACGAAACAAACAGGAGGTTCAAGGTGCTGATTCTCCACGTAGGGAGATTGTTAGTAAAGCGGCTGGAATGGCGAACCCGAGCACAAGGAGAGGAGAAATGAGGTGCGTTTTAGAAACCTTTCCCGATCACACGGTGTACCATCTTCTGGGTTTCCCAGGCATGTTTTCGATGTAGGAAGGTGCCCTTGAACCTGGAGATTTGGGACCCATGGGGTGGGTACCGCGCGGTATTACTTTAAAGCGTCTGCGTTTGCTCACCCAACCTCACCAATCCTCTCAGCCCCAAGAGTGTCCAGCCTTATGTCTCATGCAGCTGTGGGTCTAGACATGGTCAATCCAGGTTGCATCAGAGCCCCCGAACGGATTTTGTAAGAATTTCTCTCTCTTTCACTCTCTTTGTTTTATGGGGTCCATTTTAAGTGATTTATTTTGATAATGGGGTTGAGCTGCTTTTCCCTGCTGTGTTTATGCCGCTTTACACCCTCTTGATTCAACTCCAGAGAGATATCAATACATAGGTTTTAAGATTCTTGCTAGTCAGATATATTCTTGTGCGGTGAATAGGGGGTGTTGAGTCCATTTCACTGAGCAGGGAGGAGGTCTTGTCTGTTACATATTTGGCTTATGGAACGGTATGTGAGCTAATTTCAAACCCTTGTTTTATGCATCACCCCACCTCACCTTTCCCGTTAAGCAGCCATAGTGTGTCTTCTAAATGTGTGACTCTGTTCTGTTTTGTAATTCAGTTCAAGTGTAGCGATTTTGACATGCCCTCTATAAGTGATATCTTAGGATAAGTGTCTTTTTCTGTGTGACTTATTTGACTTAGAATCCTCGTCCCTAAATCCACTCATCATGCTGCTACTAGCCTTATGACATTGATTTCATGGCTGAGTGATATTCCATTGTGCCTAAGTACCACAACTTCTTTATCCATTTTTCTCTTTCCTGGGATGTTTAAGGTGTACTGAGGTGGAGGTTCTTGTACACAGAGCAGCCCTAAACTTTGGGGTGCCTGTGTCTTGTTGATTTTTAGTTTTCCCAATTTATACGCCCATGAGTGGAAGTGCCCTATGCTCTGCAAGCTGTGTTTATTACATGTTTCAGGACACACCGTACACTTCTCCAGAGTGGCTGTTGGCAACTGACATCCCGCCCATCAGCGTAGCAAGGCTCCCATGTCTCCATGGCCTGTCCTGCAGTTCTGGTTTTTACACTTTTTGCAGCATGGCCCTTTTGACCGATGGCAAGCGAGACCTCTTTGCAGTGCTGATTTGCACTTCCGGCTTGCTTGGTTGGCCAAAGAGGGCGTACGCGTTTTTTCCTGAATATATTCAGGAAAAAACGCGTACGCCCTCTTTGGCCAAGGGCATCATTGTCAACGTTTTGCCGCTTTTCATGTGCTTTAAAGGCGAGTCGAATCTACCTCCTGAAATCTGTTTCCTGCAATTCTGCCTTGCTTTCAAATCCTATTCGTTGCCTTCCCTCAATATATTTGTGGATGAGAGTTACCATTTATAACTCTGCAGGTTTGTGAATTGCAGTGGCCCTGAGCTCCATTTGTCAACTCGCTTTTTTGGGAGCTGGCAGCAAAAGCGCAGGATTGCTTCAGGCCCTATTCTGGTTCCGGGGGGCAGGCTGAGCCTGTGCTTCATTCTTCTACCTGATGGGGAAATAGAGTGACCTCTGCCTGTCCCAACACCTAGAGCTAGTCTCTCATTGGTTCCCCGTCTTCCCGTTCATCCTCAGGACAAATTGCAACCTGTACGAAACAAACAGGAGGTTCAAGGTGCTGATTCTCCAAGTAGGGAGATTGTCAGTAAAGCGGCTGGAATGGCGAACCCGAGCACAAGGAGAGGAGAAATGAGGTGCGTTTTAGAAACCTTTCCCGATCACACGGTGTACCATCTTCTGGGTTTCCCAGGCATGTTTTGGATGTAGGAAGGTGCCCTTGACCCTGGAGATTTGGGACCCATGGGATGGGTACCGCGCGGTATTACTTTAAAGCGTCTGCGTTTGCTCACCCAACCTCACCAATCCTCTCAGCCCCAAGAGTGTCCAGCCTTATGTCTCATCCAGCTGTGGGTCTAGATATGGTCAATCCAGGTTGCATCAGAGCCCCCGAACGGATTTTGTAAGAATTTCTCTCTCTTTCACTCTCTTTGTTTTATGGGGTCCATTTTAAGTAATTTATTTTGATAATGGGGTTGAGCTGCTTTTCCCTGCTGTGTTTATGCCGCTTTACACCCTCTTGATTCAACTCCAGAGAGATATCAATACATAGGTTTTAAGATTCTTGCTAGTCAGATATATTCTTGTGCGGTGAATAGGGGGTGTTGAGTCCAGTTCACTGAGCAGGGAGGAGGTCTTGTCTGTTACATATTTGGCTTATGGAACGGTATCTGAGCTAATTTCAAACCCTTGTTTTATGCATCACCCCACCTCACCTTTCCCGTTAAGCAGCCATAGTGTGTCTTCTAAATGTGTGACTCTGTTCTGTTTTGTAATTCAGTTCAAGTGTAGCGATTTTGACATGCCCTCTATAAGTGATATCTTAGGATAAGTGTCTTTTTCTGTGTGACTTATTTCACTTAGAATCCTCGTCCCTAAATCCACTCATCATGCTGCTACTAGCCTTATGACATTGATTTCATGGCTGAGTGATATTCCATTGTGCCTAAGTACCACAACTTCTTTATCCATTTCTCTCTTTCCTGGGATGTTTAAGGTGTACTGAAGTGGAGGTTCTTGTACACAGAGCAGCCCTAAACTTTGGGGTGCCTGTGTCTGGTTGATTTTTAGTTTTCCCAATTTATACGCCCATGAGTGGAAGTGCCCTATGCTCTCTCAGCTGTGTTTATTACATGTTTCAGGACACACCGTACACTTCTCCAGAGTGGCTGTTGGCAACTGACATCCCGCCCATCAGCGTAGCAAGGCTCCCATGTCTCCATGGCCTGTCCTGCATTTCTGGTTTTTACACTTTTTGCAGCATGGCCCTTTTGACCGATGGCAAGCGAGACTTCTTTGTAGTGCTGATTGGCACTTCCGGCTTGCTTGGTTGGCTAAAAAGGGCGTATGCGTTTTTTCCTGAATATATTCAGGAAAAAACGCATACGCCCTTTTTGGCCAAGGGCATCATTGTCAACGTTTTGCCGCTTTTCATGTGCTTTAAAGGCGAGTCGAATCTACCTCCTGAAATCTGTTTCCTGCAATTCTGCCTTGCTTTCAAATCCTCTTCGTTGCCTTCCCTCAATATATTTGTGGACGAGAGTTATCATTTATAACTCTGCAGGTTTGTGAATTGCAGTGGCCCTGAGCTCCATTTGTCAACTCGCTTTTTTGGGAGCTGGCCGCAAAAGCGCAGGATTGCTTCAGGCCCTATTCTGGTTCCGGGGGGCAGGCTGAGCCTGTGCTTCATTCTTCTTCCTGATGGGGAAATAGAGTGACCTGTGCCTGTCCCAACACCTAGAGTTAGTCTCTCATTGGTTCCCCGTCTTCACGTTCATCCTCAGGACAAATTGCAACCTGTACAAAACAAACAGGAGGTTCAAGGTGCTGATTCTCCAAGTAGGGAGATTGTTAGTAAAGCGGCTGGAATGGCGAACCCGAGCACAAGGAGAGGAGAAATGAGGTGCGTTTTAGAAACCTTTCCCGATCACACGGTGTACCATCTTCTGGGTTTCCCAGGCATGTTTTGGATGTAGGAAGGTGCACTTGAACCTGGAGATTTGGGACCCATGGGGTGGGTACCGCGCGGTATTACTTTAAAGCGTCTGCGTTTGCTCACCCAACCTCACCAATCCTCTCAGCCCCAAGAGTGTCCAGCCTTATGTCTCATCCAGCTGTGGGTCTAGATATGGTCAATCCAGGTTGCATCAGAGCCCCCGAACGGATTTTGTAAGAATTTCTCTCTCTTTCACTCTCTTTGTTTTATGGGGTCCATTTTAAGTAATTTATTTTGATAATGGGGTTGAGCTGCTTTTCCCTGCTGTGTTTATGCCGCTTTACACCCTCTTGATTCAACTCCAGAGAGATATCAATACATAGGTTTTAAGATTCTTGCTAGTCAGATATATTCTTGTGCGGTGAATAGGGGGTGTTGAGTCCAGTTCACTGAGCAGGGAGGAGGTCTTGTCTGTTACATATTTGGCTTATGGAACGGTACGTGAGCTAATTTCAAACCCTTGTTTTATGCATCACCCCACCTCACCTTTCCCGTTAAGCAGCCATAGTGTGTCTTCTAAATGTGTGACTCTGTTCTGTTTTGTAATTCAGTTCAAGTGTAGCGATTTTGACATGCCCTCTATAAGTGATATCTTAGGATAAGTGTCTTTTTCTGTGTGACTTATTTCACTTAGAATCCTCGTCCCTAAATCCACTCATCATGCTGCTACTAGCCTTATGACATTGATTTCATGGCTGAGTGATATTCCATTGTGCCTAAGTACCACAACTTCTTTATCCATTTTTCTCTTTCCTGGGATGTTTAAGGTGTACTGAAGTGGAGGTTCTTGTACACAGAGCAACCCTAAACTTTGGGGTGCCTGTGTCTTGTTGATTTTTAGTTTTCCCAATTTATACGCCCATGAGTGGAAGTGTCCTATGCTCTCTCAGCTGTGTTTATTACATGTTTCAGGACACACCGTACACTTCTCCAGAGTGGCTGTTGGTAACTGACATCCCGCCCATCAGCGTAGCAAGGCTCCCATGTCTCCATGGCCTGTCCTGCATTTCTGGCTTTTACACTTTTTGCAGCATGGCCCTTTTGACCGATGGCAAGCGAGACTTCTTTGCAGTGCTGGTTTGCACTTCTGGCTTGCTTGGTTGGCTAAAAAGGGCGTATGCGTTTTTTCCTGAATATATTCAGGAAAAAACGCATACGCCCTTTTTGGCCAAGGGCATCATTGTCAACGTTTTGCCGCTTTTCATGTGCTTTAAAGGCGAGTCGAATCTACCTCCTGAAATCTGTTTCCTGCAATTCTGCCTTGCTTTCAAATCCTCTTCGTTGCCTTCCCTCAATATATTTGTGGACGAGAGTTATCATTTATAACTCTGCAGGTTTGTGAATTGCAGTGGCCCTGAGCTCCATTTGTCAACTCGCTTTTTTGGGAGCTGGCCGCAAAAGCGCAGGATTGCTTCAGGCCCTATTCTGTTTCCAGGGGGCAGGCTGAGCCTGTGCTTCATTCTTCTTCCTGATGGGGAAATAGAGTGACCTCTGCCTGTCCCAACACCTAGAGCTAGTCTCTCATTGGTTCCCCGTCTTCCCGTTCATCCTCAGGACAAATTGCAACCTGTACGAAACAAACAGGAGGTTCAAGGTGCTGATTCTCCAAGTAGGGAGATTGTTAGTAAAGCGGCTGGAATGGCGAACCCGAGCACAAGGAGAGGAGAAATGAGGTGCATTTTAGAAACCTTTCCCGATCACACGGTGTACCATCTTCTGGGTTTCCCAGGCATGTTTTCGATGTAGGAAGGTGCCCTTGAACCTGGAGATTTGGGACCCATGGGGTGGGTACCGCGCGGTATTACTTTAAAGCGTCTGCGTTTGCTCACCCAACCTCACCAATCCTCTCAGCCCCAAGATTGTCCAGCCTTTTGTCTCATCCAGCTGTGGGTCTAGACATGGTCAATCCAGGTTGCATCAGAGCCCCCGAACGGATTTTGTAAGAATTTCTCTCTCTTTCACTCTCTTTGTTTTATGGGGTCCATTTTAAGTAATTTATTTTGATAATGGGGTTGAGCTGCTTTTCCCTGCTGTGTTTATGCCGCTTTACACCCTCTTGATTCAACTCCAGAGAGATATCAATACATAGGTTTTAAGATTCTTGCTAGTCAGATATATTCTTGTGCGGTGAATAGGGGGTGTTGAGTCCAGTTCACTGAGCAGGGAGGAGGTCTTGTCTGTTACATATTTGGCTTATGGAACGGTATGTGAGCTAATTTCAAACTCTTGTTTTATGCATCACCCCACCTCACCTTTCCCGTTAAGCAGCCATAGTGTGTCTTCTAAATGTGTGACTCTGTTCTGTTTTGTAATTCAGTTCAAGTGTAGCGATTTTGACATGCCCTCTATAAGTGATATCTTAGGATAAGTGTCTTTTTCTGTGTGACTTATTTGACTTAGAATCCTCGTCCCTAAATCCACTCATCATGCTGCTACTAGCCTTATGACATTGATTTCATGGCTGAGTGATATTCCATTGTGCCTAAGTACCACAACTTCTTTATCCATTTCTCTCTTTCCTGGGATGTTTAAGGTGTACTGAAGTGGAGGTTCTTGTACACAGAGCAGCCCTAAACTTTGGGGTGCCTGTGTCTGGTTGATTTTTAGTTTTCCCAATTTATACGCCCATGAGTGGAAGTGCCCTATGCTCTCTCAGCTGTGTTTATTACATGTTTCAGGACACACCGTACACTTCTCCAGAGTGGCTGTTGGCAACTGACATCCCGCCCATCAGCGTAGCAAGGCTCCCATGTCTCCATGGCCTGTCCTGCATTTCTGGTTTTTACACTTTTTGCAGCATGGCCCTTTTGACCGATGTCAAGCGAGACTTCTTTGTAGTGCTGATTGGCACTTCCGACTTGCTTGGTTGGCCAAAAAGGGCGTATGCGTTTTTTCCTGAATATATTCAGGAAAAAACGCATACGCCCTTTTTGGCCAAGGGCATCATTGTCAACGTTTTGCCGCTTTTCATGTGCTTTAAAGGCGAGTCGAATCTACCTCCTGAAATCTGTTTCCTGCAATTCTGCCTTGCTTTCAAATCCTCTTCGTTGCCTTCCCTCAATATATTTGTGGACGAGAGTTATCATTTATAACTCTGCAGGTTTGTGAATTGCAGTGGCCCTGAGCTCCATTTGTCAACTCGCTTTTTTGGGAGCTGGCCGCAAAAGCGCAGGATTGCTTCAGTTCCTATTCTGGTTCCGGGGGGCAGGCTGAGCCTGTGCTTCAATCTTCTTCCTGATGGGGAAATAGAGTGACCTGTGCCTGTCCCAACACCTAGAGCTAGTCTCTCATTGGTTCCCCGTCTTCACGTTCATCCTCAGGACAAATTGCAACCTGTACGAAACAAACAGGAGGTTCAAGGTGCTGATTCTCCAAGTAGGGAGATTGTTAGTAAAGCGGCTGGAATGGCGAACCCGAGCACAAGGAGAGGAGAAATGAGGTGCGTTTTAGAAACCTTTCCCGATCACACGGTGTACCATCTTCTGGGTTTCCCAGGCATGTTTTGGATGTAGGAAGGTGCC
The DNA here is from genome assembly GCF_028564815.1 of Eubalaena glacialis. Classification (NCBI taxonomy): domain Eukaryota; kingdom Metazoa; phylum Chordata; class Mammalia; order Artiodactyla; family Balaenidae; genus Eubalaena; species Eubalaena glacialis. The sequence continues at coordinate 143,826,533 of NC_083716.1, forward strand.
CTTGAACCTGGAGATTTGGGACCCATGGGGTGGGTACCGCGCGGTATTACTTTAAAGCGTCTGCGTTTGCTCACCCAACCTCACCAATCCTCTCAGCCCCAAGAGTGTCCAGCCTTATGTCTCATCCAGCTGTGGGTCTAGATATGGTCAATCCAGGTTGCATCAGAGCCCCCGAACGGATTTTGTAAGAATTTCTCTCTCTTTCACTCTCTTTGTTTTATGGGGTCCATTTTAAGTAATTTATTTTGATAATGGGGTTGAGCTGCTTTTCCCTGCTGTGTTTATGCCGCTTTACACCCTCTTGATTCAACTCCAGAGAGATATCAATACATAGGTTTTAAGATTCTTGCTAGTCAGATATATTCTTGTGCGGTGAATAGGGGGTGTTGAGTCCAGTTCACTGAGCAGGGAGGAGGTCTTGTCTGTTACATATTTGGCTTATGGAACGGTACGTGAGGTAATTTCAAACCCTTGTTTTATGCATCACCCCACCTCACCTTTCCCGTTAAGCAGCCATAGTGTGTCTTCTAAATGTGTGACTCTGTTCTGTTTTGTAATTCAGTTCAAGTGTAGCGATTTTGACATGCCCTCTATAAGTGATATCTTAGGATAAGTGTCTTTTTCTGTGTGACTTATTTCACTTAGAATCCTCGTCCCTAAATCCACTCATCATGCTGCTACTAGCCTTATGACATTGATTTCATGGCTGAGTGATATTCCATTGTGCCTAAGTACCACAACTTCTTTATCCATTTCTCTCTTTCCTGGGATGTTTAAGGTGTACTGAAGTGGAGGTTCTTGTACACAGAGCAGCCCTAAACTTTGGGGTGCCTGTGTCTGGTTGATTTTTAGTTTTCCCAATTTATACGCCCATGAGTGGAAGTGCCCTATGCTCTCTCAGCTGTGTTTATTACATGTTTCAGGACACACCGTACACTTCTCCAGAGTGGCTGTTGGCAACTGACATCCCGCCCATCAGCGTAGCAAGGCTCCCATGTCTCCATGGCCTGTCCTGCATTTCTGGTTTTTACACTTTTTGCAGCATGGCCCTTTTGACCGATGGCAAGCGAGACTTCTTTGTAGTGCTGATTGGCACTTCCGGCTTGCTTGGTTGGCTAAAAAGGGCGTATGCGTTTTTTCCTGAATATATTCAGGAAAAAACGCATACGCCCTTTTTGGCCAAGGGCATCATTGTCAACGTTTTGCCGCTTTTCATGTGCTTTAAAGGCGAGTCGAATCTACCTCCTGAAATCTGTTTCCTGCAATTCTGCCTTGCTTTCAAATCCTCTTCGTTGCCTTCCCTCAATATATTTGTGGACGAGAGTTATCATTTATAACTCTGCAGGTTTGTGAATTGCAGTGGCCCTGAGCTCCATTTGTCAACTCGCTTTTTTGGGAGCTGGCCGCAAAAGCGCAGGATTGCTTCAGGCCCTATTCTGGTTCCGGGGGGCAGGCTGAGCCTGTGCTTCATTCTTCTTCCTGATGGGGAAATAGAGTGACCTGTGCCTGTCCCAACACCTAGAGCTAGTCTCTCATTGGTTCCCCGTCTTCACGTTCATCCTCAGGACAAATTGCAACCTGTACGAAACAAACAGGAGGTTCAAGGTGCTGATTCTCCAAGTAGGGAGATTGTTAGTAAAGCGGCTGGAATGGCGAACCCGAGCACAAGGAGAGGAGAAATGAGGTGCGTTTTAGAAACCTTTCCCGATCACACGGTGTACCATCTTCTGGGTTTCCCAGGCATGTTTTCGATGTAGGAAGGTGCCCTTGAACCTGGAGATTTGGGACCCATGGGGTGGGTACCGCGCGGTATTACTTTAAAGCGTCTGCGTTTGCTCACCCAACCTCACCAATCCTCTCAGCCCCAAGATTGTCCAGCCTTTTGTCTCATCCAGCTGTGGGTCTAGACATGGTCAATCCAGGTTGCATCAGAGCCCCCGAACGGATTTTGTAAGAATTTCTCTCTCTTTCACTCTCTTTGTTTTATGGGGTCCATTTTAAGTAATTTATTTTGATAATGGGGTTGAGCTGCTTTTCCCTGCTGTGTTTATGCCGCTTTACACCCTCTTGATTCAACTCCAGAGAGATATCAATACATAGGTTTTAAGATTCTTGCTAGTCAGATATATTCTTGTGCGGTGAGTAGGGGGTGTTGAGTCCAGTTCACTGAGCAGGGAGGAGGTCTTGTCTGTTACATATTTGGCTTATGGAACGGTATGTGAGCTAATTTCAAACTCTTGTTTTATGCATCACCCCACCTCACCTTTCCCGTTAAGCAGCCATAGTGTGTCTTCTAAATGTGTGACTCTGTTCTGTTTTGTAATTCAGTTCAAGTGTAGCGATTTTGACATGCCCTCTATAAGTGATATCTTAGGATAAGTGTCTATTTCTGTGTGACTTATTTGACTTAGAATCCTCGTCCCTAAATCCACTCATCATGCTGCTACTAGCCTTATGACATTGATTTCATGGCTGAGTGATATTCCATTGTGCCTAAGTACCACAACTTCTTTATCCATTTCTCTCTTTCCTGGGATGTTTAAGGTGTACTGAAGTGGAGGTTCTTGTACACAGAGCAGCCCTAAACTTTGCGGTGCCTGTGTCTGGTTGATTTTTAGTTTTCCCAATTTATACGCCCATGAGTGGAAGTGCCCTATGCTCTCTCAGCTGTGTTTATTACATGTTTCAGGACACACCGTACACTTCTCCAGAGTGGCTGTTGGCAACTGACATCCCGCCCATCAGCGTAGCAAGGCTCCCATGTCTCCATGGCCTGTCCTGCATTTCTGGCTTTTACACTTTTTGCAGCATGGCCCTTTTGACCGATGGCAAGCGAGACTTCTTTGCAGTGCTGATTTGCACTTCTGGCTTGCTTGGTTGGCTAAAAAGGGCGTATGCGTTTTTTCCTGAATATATTCAGGAAAAAACGCATACGCCCTTTTTGGCCAAGGGCATCATTGTCAACGTTTTGCCGCTTTTCATGTGCTTTAAAGGCGAGTCGAATCTACCTCCTGAAATCTGTTTCCTGCAATTCTGCCTTGCTTTCAAATCCTATTCGTTGCCTTCCCTCAATATATTTGTGGACGAGAGTTATCATTTATAACTCTGCAGGTTTGTGAATTGCAGTGGCCCTGAGCTCCATTTGTCAACTCGCTTTTTTGGGAGCTGGCCGCAAAAGCGCAGGATTGCTTCAGGCCCTATTCTGGTTCCAGGGGGCAGGCTGAGCCTGTGCTTCATTCTTCTTCCTGATGGGGAAATAGAGTGACCTGTGCCTGTCCCAACACCTAGAGCTAGTCTCTCATTGGTTCCCCGTCTTCACGTTCATCCTCAGGACAAATTGCAACCTGTACGAAACAAACAGGAGGTTCAAGGTGCTGATTCTCCAAGTAGGGAGATTGTTAGTAAAGCGGCTGGAATGGCGAACCCGAGCACAAGGAGAGGAGAAATGAGGTGCGTTTTAGAAACCTTTCCCGATCACACGGTGTACCATCTTCTGGGTTTCCCAGGCATGTTTTCGATGTAGGAAGGTGCCCTTGAACCTGGAGATTTGGGACCCATGGGGTGGGTACCGCGCGGTATTACTTTAAAGCGTCTGCGTTTGCTCACCCAACCTCACCAATCCTCTCAGCCCCAAGATTGTCCAGCCTTTTGTCTCATCCAGCTGTGGGTCTAGACATGGTCAATCCAGGTTGCATCAGAGCCCCCGAACGGATTTTGTAAGAATTTCTCTCTCTTTCACTGTCTTTGTTTTATGGGGTCCATTTTAAGTAATTTATTTTGATAATGGGGTTGAGCTGCTTTTCCCTGCTGTGTTTATGCCGCTTTACACCCTCTTGATTCAACTCCAGAGAGATATCAATACATAGGTTTTAAGATTCTTGCTAGTCAGATATATTCTTGTGCGGTGAATAGGGGGTGTTGAGTCCAGTTCACTGAGCAGGGAGGAGGTCTTGTCTGTTACATATTTGGCTTATGGAACGGTATGTGAGCTAATTTCAAACTCTTGTTTTATGCATCACCCCACCTCACCTTTCCCGTTAAGCAGCCATAGTGTGTCTTCTAAATGTGTGACTCTGTTCTGTTTTGTAATTCAGTTCAAGTGTAGCGATTTTGACATGCCCTCTATAAGTGATATCTTAGGATAAGTGTCTTTTTCTGTGTGACTTATTTGACTTAGAATCCTCGTCCCTAAATCCACTCATCATGCTGCTACTAGCCTTATGACATTGATTTCATGGCTGAGTGATATTCCATTGTGCCTAAGTACCACAACTTCTTTATCCATTTCTCTCTTTCCTGGGATGTTTAAGGTGTACTGAAGTGGAGGTTCTTGTACACAGAGCAGCCCTAAACTTTGGGGTGCCTGTGTCTGTTTGATTTTTAGTTTTCCCAATTTATACGCCCATGAGTGGAAGTGCCCTATGCTCTCTCAGCTGTGTTTATTACATGTTTCAGGACACACCGTACACTTCTCCAGAGTGGCTGTTGGCAACTGACATCCCGCCCATCAGCGTAGCAAGGCTCCCATGTCTCCATGGCCTGTCCTGCTTTTCTGGTTTTTACACTTTTTGCAGCATGGCCCTTTTGACCGATGTCAAGCGAGACTTCTTTGTAGTGCTGATTGGCACTTCCGGCTTGCTTGGTTGGCCAAAAAGGGCGTATGCGTTTTTTCCTGAATATATTCAGGAAAAAACGCATACGCCCTTTTTGGCCAAGGGCATCATTGTCAACGTTTTGCCGCTTTTCATGTGCTTTAAAGGCGAGTCGAATCTACCTCCTGAAATCTGTTTCCTGCAATTCTGCCTTGCTTTCAAATCCTCTTCGTTGCCTTCCCTCAATATATTTGTGGACGAGAGTTATCATTTATAACTCTGCAGGTTTGTGAATTGCAGTGGCCCTGAGCTCCATTTGTCAACTCGCTTTTTTGGGAGCTGGCCGCAAAAGCGCAGGATTGCTTCAGTTCCTATTCTGGTTCCGGGGGGCAGGCTGAGCCTGTGCTTCATTCTTCTTCCTGATGGGGAAATAGAGTGACCTGTGCCTGTCCCAACACCTAGAGCTAGTCTCTCATTGGTTCCCCGTCTTCACGTTCATCCTCAGGACAAATTGCAACCTGTACGAAACAAACAGGAGGTTCAAGGTGCTGATTCTCCAAGTAGGGAGATTGTTAGTAAAGCGGCTGGAATGGCGAACCCGAGCACAAGGAGAGGAGAAATGAGGTGCGTTTTAGAAACCTTTCCCGATCACACGGTGTACCATCTTCTGGGTTTCCCAGGCATGTTTTGGATGTAGGAAGGTGCCCTTGAACCTGGAGATTTGGGACCCATGGGATGGGTACCGCGCGGTATTACTTTAAAGCGTCTGCGTTTGCTCACCCAACCTCACCAATCCTCTCAGCCCCAAGAGTGTCCAGCCTTATGTCTCATCCAGCTGTGGGTCTAGATATGGTCAATCCAGGTTGCATCAGAGCCCCCGAACGGATTTTGTAAGAATTTCTCTCTCTTTCACTCTCTTTGTTTTATGGGGTCCATTTTAAGTAATTTATTTTGATAATGGGGTTGAGCTGCTTTTCCCTGCTGTGTTTATGCCGCTTTACACCCTCTTGATTCAACTCCAGAGAGATATCAATACATAGGTTTTAAGATTCTTGCTAGTCAGATATATTCTTGTGCGGTGAATAGGGGGTGTTGAGTCCAGTTCACTGAGCAGGGAGGAGGTCTTGTCTGTTACATATTTGGCTTATGGAACGGTATGTGAGCTAATTTCAAACCCTTGTTTTATGCATCACCCCACCTCACCTTTCCCGTTAAGCAGCCATAGTGTGTCTTCTAAATGTGTGACTCTGTTCTGTTTTGTAATTCAGTTCAAGTGTAGCGATTTTGACATGCCCTCTATAAGTGATATCTTAGGATAAGTGTCTTTTTCTGTGTGACTTATTTGACTTAGAATCCTCGTCCCTAAATCCACTCATCATGCTGCTACTAGCCTTATGACATTGATTTCATGGCTGAGTGATATTCCATTGTGCCTAAGTACCACAACTTCTTTATCCATTTCTCTCTTTCCTGGGATGTTTAAGGTGTACTGAAGTGGAGGTTCTTGTACACAGAGCAGCCCTAAACTTTGGGGTGCCTGTGTCTGGTTGATTTTTAGTTTTCCCAATTTATACGCCCATGAGTGGAAGTGCCCTATGCTCTCTCAGCTGTGTTTATTACATGTTTCAGGACACACCGTACACTTCTCCAGAGTGGCTGTTGGCAACTGACATCCCGCCCATCAGCGTAGCAAGGCTCCCATGTCTCCATGGCCTGTCCTGCATTTCTGGTTTTTACACTTTTTGCAGCATGGCCCTTTTGACCGATGGCAAGCGAGACTTCTTTGTAGTGCTGATTGGCACTTCCGGCTTGCTTGGTTGGCTAAAAAGGGCGTATGCGTTTTTTCCTGAATATATTCAGGAAAAAACGCATACGCCCTTTTTGGCCAAGGGCATCATTGTCAACGTTTTGCCGCTTTTCATGTGCTTTAAAGGCGAGTCGAATCTACCTCCTGAAATCTGTTTCCTGCAATTCTGCCTTGCTTTCAAATCCTCTTCGTTGCCTTCCCTCAATATATTTGTGGACGAGAGTTATCATTTATAACTCTGCAGGTTTGTGAATTGCAGTGGCCCTGAGCTCCATTTGTCAACTCGCTTTTTTGGGAGCTGGCCGCAAAAGCGCAGGATTGCTTCAGGCCCTATTCTGGTTCCGGGGGGCAGGCTGAGCCTGTGCTTCATTCTTCTTCCTGATGGGGAAATAGAGTGACCTGTGCCTGTCCCAACACCTAGAGCTAGTCTCTCATTGGTTCCCCGTCTTCACGTTCATCCTCAGGACAAATTGCAACCTGTACGAAACAAACAGGAGGTTCAAGGTGCTGATTCTCCAAGTAGGGAGATTGTTAGTAAAGCGGCTGGAATGGCGAACCCGAGCACAAGGAGAGGAGAAATGAGGTGCGTTTTAGAAACCTTTCCCGATCACACGGTGTACCATCTTCTGGGTTTCCCAGGCATGTTTTGGATGTAGGAAGGTGCACTTGAACCTGGAGATTTGGGACCCATGGGGTGGGTACCGCGCGGTATTACTTTAAAGCGTCTGCGTTTGCTCACCCAACCTCACCAATCCTCTCAGCCCCAAGAGTGTCCAGCCTTATGTCTCATCCAGCTGTGGGTCTAGATATGGTCAATCCAGGTTGCATCAGAGCCCCCGAACGGATTTTGTAAGAATTTCTCTCTCTTTCACTCTCTTTGTTTTATGGGGTCCATTTTAAGTAATTTATTTTGATAATGGGGTTCAGCTGCTTTTCCCTGCTTTGTTTATGCCGCTTTACACCCTCTTGATTCAACTCCAGAGAGATATCAATACATAGGTTTTAAGATTCTTGCTAGTCAGATATATTCTTGTGCGGTGAATAGGGGGTGTTGAGTCCAGTTCACTGAGCAGGGAGGAGGTCTTGTCTGTTACATATTTGGCTTATGGAACGGTATGTGAGCTAATATCAAACCCTTGTTTTATGCATCACCCCACCTCACCTTTCCCGTTAAGCAGCCATAGTGTGTCTTCTAAATGTGTGACTCTGTTCTGTTTTGTAATTCAGTTCAAGTGTAGCGATTTTGACATGCCCTCTATAAGTGATATCTTAGGATAAGTGTCTTTTTCTGTGTGACTTATTTGACTTAGAATCCTCGTCCCTAAATCCACTCATCATGCTGCTACTAGCCTTATGACATTGATTTCATGGCTGAGTGATATTCCATTGTGCCTAAGTACCACAACTTCTTTATCCATTTCTCTCTTTCCTGGGATGTTTAAGGTGTACTGAAGTGGAGGTTCTTGCACACAGAGCAGCCCTAAGCTTTGGGGTGCCTGTGTCTGGTTGATTTTTAGTTTTCCCCATTTATACGCCCATGAGTGGAAGTGCCCTATGCTCTGTAAGCTGTGTTTATTACATGTTTCAGGACACACCGTACACTTCTCCAGAGTGGCTGTTGGCAACTGATATCCCGCCCATCAGCGTAGCAAGGCTCCCATGTCTCCATGGCCTGTCCTGCATTTCTGGTTTTTACACTTTTTGCAGCATGGCCCTTTTGACCGATGGCAAGCGAGACTTCTTTGTAGTGCTGATTGGCACTTCCGGCTTGCTTGGTTGGCCAAAAAGGGCGTATGCGTTTTTTTCTGAATATATTCAGGAAAAAACGCATACGCCCTTTTTGGCCAAGGGCATCATTGTCAACGTTTTGCCGCTTTTCATGTGCTTTAAAGGCGAGTCGAATCTACCTCCTGAAATCTGTTTCCTGCAATTCTGCCTTGCTTTCAAATCCTCTTCGTTGCCTTCCCTCAATATATTTGTGGACGAGAGTTATCATTTATAACTCTGCAGGTTTGTGAATTGCAGTGGCCCTGAGCTCCATTTGTCAACTCGCTTTTTTGGGAGCTGGCCGCAAAAGCGCAGGATTGCTTCAGGCCCTATTCTGGTTCCGGGGGGCAGGCTGAGCCTGTGCTTCATTCTTCTTCCTGATGGGGAAATAGAGTGACCTCTGCCTGTCCCAACACCTAGAGCTAGTCTCTCATTGGTTCCCCGTCTTCCCGTTCATCCTCAGGACAAATTGCAACCTGTACGAAACAAACAGGAGGTTCAAGGTGCTGATTCTCCAAGTAGGGAGATTGTTAGTAAAGCGGCTGGAATGGCGAACCCGAGCACAAGGAGAGGAGAAATGAGGTGCGTTTTAGGAACCTTTCCCGATCACACGGTGTACCATCTTCTGGGATCCCATGCATGTTTTCGATGTAGGAAGATGCCCTTGAACCTGGAGATTTGGGACCCATGGGGTGGGTACCGCGCGGTATTACTTTAAAGCGTCTGCGTTTTCTCACCCAACCTCTCCAATCCTCTCAGCCCCAAGAGTGTCCAGCCTTATGTCTCATCCAGCTGTGCGTCTAGATATGGTCAATCCAGGTTGCATCAGAGCCCCCGAACGGATTTTGTAAGAATTTCTCTCTCTTTCACTGTCTTTGTTTTATGGGGTTCATTTTAAGTAATTTATTTTGATAATGGGGTTGAGCTGCTTTTCCCTGCTATGTTTATGCCGCTTTACACCCTCTTGATTCAACTCCAGAGAGATATCAATACATAGGTTTTAAGATTCTTGCTAGTCAGATATATTCTTGTGCGGTGAATAGGGGGTGTTGAGTCCAGTTCACTGAGCAGGGAGGAGGTCTTGTCTGTTACATATTTGGCTTATGGAACGGTATGTGAGCTAATATCAAACCCTTGTTTTATGCATCACCCCACCTCACCTTTCCCGTTAAGCAGCCATAGTGTGTCTTCTAAATGTGTGACTCTGTTCTGTTTTGTAATTCAGTTCAAGTGTAGCGATTTTGACATGACCTCTACAAGTGATATCTTAGGATAAGTGTCTTTTTCTGTGTGACCTATTTCACTTAGAATCCTCGTCCCTAAATCCACTCATCATGCTGCTACTAGCCTTATGACATTGATTTCATGGCTGAGTGATATTCCATTGTGCCTAAGTACCACAACTTCTTTATCCATTTTTCTCTTTCCTGGGATACTTAAGGTGTAGCTAAGTGGAGGTTCTTGTACACAGAGCAGCCCTAAACTTTGGGGTGCCTGTGTCTTGTTGATTTTTAGTTTTCCCAATTTATACGCCCATGAGTGGAAGTGCCCTATGCTCTGTAAGCTGTGTTTATTACATGTTTCAGGACACACCGTACACTTCTCCAGAGTGGCTGTTGGCAATTGACATCCCACCCCTCAGCCTAGCAAGGCTCCCATGTCTCCATGGCCTGTCCTGCATTTCTGGTGTTTACTCTTTTTGCAGAGTGGCCCTTTTGACCGATGGCAAGCGAGACTTCTTTGTAGTGCTGATTGGCACTTCCGGCTTGCTTGGTTGGCCAAAAAGGGCGTATGCGTTTTTTCCTGAATATATTCAGGAAAAAACGCATACGCCCTTTTTGGCCAAGGGCATCATTGTCAACGTTTTGCCGCTTTTCATGTGCTTTAAAGACGAGTCGAATCTACCTCCTGAAATCTGTTTCCTGCAATTCTGCCTTGCTTTCAAATCCTCTTCGTTGCCTTCCCTCAATATATTTGTGGACGAGAGTTATCATTTATAACTCTGCAGGTTTGTGAATTGCAGTGGCCCTGAGCTCCATTTGTCAACTCGATTTTTTGGGAGCTGGCAGCAAAAGCGCAGGATTGCTTCAGGCCCTATTCTGGTTCCGGGGGGCAGGCTGAGCCTGTGCTTCATTCTTCTTCCTGATGGGGAAATAGAGTGACCTGTGCCTGTCCCAACACCTAGAGCTAGTCTCTCATTGGTTCCCCGTCTTCCCGTTCATCCTCAGGACAAATTGCAACCTGTACGAAACAAACAGGAGGTTCAAGGTGCTGATTCTCCAAGTAGACAGATTGTTAGTAAAGCGGCTGGAATGGCGAACCCGAGCACAAGGAGAGGAGAAATGAGGTGCGTTTTAGAAACCTTTCCCGATCACACGGTGTACCATCTTCTGGGTTTCCCAGGCATGTTTTCGATGTAGGAAGGTGCCCTTGAACCTGGAGATTTGGGACCCATGGGGTGGGTACCGCGCGGTATTACTTTAAAGCGTCTTGCGTTTGCTCACCCAACCTCACCAATCCTCTCAGCCCCAGAGTGTCCAGCCTTATGTCTCATCCAGCTGTGCGTCTAGATATGGTCAATGCAGGTTGCATCAGAGCCCCCGAACGGATTTTGTAAGAATTTCTCTCTCTTTCACTGTCTTTGTTTTATGGGGTTCATTTTAAGTAATTTATTTTGATATTGGGGTTGAGCTGCTTTTCCCTGCTGTGTTTATGCCGCTTTACACCCTCTTGATTCAACTCCAGTGAGATATCAATACATAGGTTTTAAGATTCTTGCTAGTCAGATATATTCTTGTGCGGTGAATAGGGGGTGTTGAGTACAGTTCACTGAGCAGGGAGGAGGTCTTGTCTGTTACATATTTGGCTTATGGAACGGTATGTGAGCTAATTTCAAACCCTTGTTTTATGCATCACCCCACCTCACCTTCCCCGTTAAGCAGCCATAGTGTGTCTTCTAAATGTGTGACTCTGTTCTGTTTTGTAATTCAGTTCAAGTGTAGCGATTTTGACATGCCCTCTATAAGTGATATCTTAGGATAAGTGTCTTTTTCTGTGTGACTTATTTGACTTAGAATCCTCGTCCCTAAATCCACTCATCATGCTGCTACTAGCCTTATGACATTGATTTCATGGCTGAGTGATATTCCATTGTGCCTAAGTACCACAACTTCTTTATCCATTTCTCTCTTTCCTGGGATGTTTAAGGTGTACTGAAGTGGAGGTTCTTGTACACAGAGCAGCCCTAAACTTTGCGGTGCCTGTGTCTGGTTGATTTTTAGTTTTCCCAATTTATACGCCCATGAGTGGAAGTGCCCTATGCTCTCTCAGCTGTGTTTATTACATGTTTCAGGACACACCGTACACTTCTCCAGAGTGGCTGTTGGCAACTGACATCCCGCCCATCAGCGTAGCAAGGCTCCCATGTCTCCATGGCCTGTCCTGCATTTCTGGTTTTTACACTTTTTGCAGCATGGCCCTTTTGACCGATGGCAAGCGAGACTTCTTTGTAGTGCTGATTGGCACTTCCGGCTTGCTTGGTTGGCTAAAAAGGGCGTATGCGTTTTTTCCTGAATATATTCAGGAAAAAACGCATACGCCCTTTTTGGCCAAGGGCATCATTGTCAACGTTTTGCCGCTTTTCATGTGCTTTAAAGGCGAGTCGAATCTACCTCCTGAAATCTGTTTCCTGCAATTCTGCCTTGCTTTCAAATCCTCTTCGTTGCCTTCCCTCAATATATTTGTGGACGAGAGTTATCATTTATAACTCTGCAGGTTTGTGAATTGCAGTGGCCCTGAGCTCCATTTGTCAACTCGCTTTTTTGGGAGCTGGCCGCAAAAGCGCAGGATTGCTTCAGGCCCTATTCTGGTTCCGGGGGGCAGGCTGAGCCTGTGCTTCATTCTTCTTCCTGATGGGGAAATAGAGTGACCTGTGCCTGTCCCAACACCTAGAGCTAGTCTCTCATTGGTTCCCCGTCTTCACGTTCATCCTCAGGACAAATTGCAACCTGTACGAAACAAACAGGAGGTTCAAGGTGCTGATTCTCCAAGTAGGGAGATTGTTAGTAAAGCGGCTGGAATGGCGAACCCGAGCACAAGGAGAGGAGAAATGAGGTGCGTTTTAGAAACCTTTCCCGATCACACGGTGTACCATCTTCTGGGTTTCCCAGGCATGTTTTGGATGTAGGAAGGTGCACTTGAACCTGGAGATTTGGGACCCATGGGGTGGGTACCGCGCGGTATTACTTTAAAGCGTCTGCGTTTGCTCACCCAACCTCACCAATCCTCTCAGCCCCAAGAGTGTCCAGCCTTATGTCTCATCCAGCTGTGGGTCTAGATATGGTCAATCCAGGTTGCATCAGAGCCCCCGAACGGATTTTGTAAGAATTTCTCTCTCTTTCACTCTCTTTGTTTTATGGGGTCCATTTTAAGTAATTTATTTTGATAATGGGGTTCAGCTGCTTTCCCCTGCTGTGTTTATGCCGCTTTACACCCTCTTGATTCAACTCCAGAGAGATATCAATACATAGGTTTTAAGATTCTTGCTAGTCAGATATATTCTTGTGCGGTGAATAGGAGGTGTTGAGTCCAGTTCACTGAACAGGGAGGAGGTCTTGTCTGTTACATATTTGGCTTATGGAACGGTATGTGAGCTAATTTCAAACCCTTGTTTTATGCATCACCCCACCTCACCTTTCCCGTTAAGCAGCCATAGTGTGTCTTCTAAATGTGTGACTCTGTTCTGTTTTGTAATTCAGTTCAAGTGTAGCGATTTTGACATGCCCTCTATAAGTGATATCTTAGGATAAGTGTCTTTTTCTGTGTGACTTATTTGACTTAGAATCCTCGTCCCTAAATCCACTCATCATGCTGCTACTAGCCTTATGACATTGATTTCATGGCTGAGTGATATTCCATTGTGCCTAAGTACCACAACTTCTTTATCCATTTCTCTCTTTCCTGGGATGTTTAAGGTGTACTGAAGTGGAGGTTCTTGTACACAGAGCAGCCCTAAACTTTGGGGTGCCTGTGTCTGGTTGATTTTTAGTTTTCCCAATTTATACGCCCATGAGTGGAAGTGCCCTATGCTCTGCAAGCTGTGTTTATTACATGTTTCAGGACACACCGTACACTTCTCCAGAGTGGCTGTTGGCAACTGACATCCCGCCCATCAGCGTAGCAAGGCTCCCATGTCTCCATGGCCTGTCCTGCATTTCTGGCTTTTACACTTTTTGCAGCATGGCCCTTTTGACCGATGGCAAGCGAGACTTCTTTGCAGTGCTGATTTGCACTTCTGGCTTGCTTGGTTGGCTAAAAAGGGCGTATGCGTTTTTTCCTGAATATATTCAGGAAAAAACGCATACGCCCTTTTTGGCCAAGGGCATCATTGTCAACGTTTTGCCGCTTTTCATGTGCTTTAAAGGCGAGTCGAATCTACCTCCTGAAATCTGTTTCCTGCAATTCTGCCTTGCTTTCAAATCCTCTTCGTTGCCTTCCCTCAATATATTTGTGGACGAGAGTTATCATTTATAACTCTGCAGGTTTGTGAATTGCAGTGGCCCTGAGCTCCATTTGTCAACTCGCTTTTTTGGGAGCTGGCCGCAAAAGCGCAGGATTGCTTCAGTTCCTATTCTGGTTCCGGGGGGCAGGCTGAGCCTGTGCTTCATTCTTCTTCCTGATGGGGAAATAGAGTGACCTGTGCCTGTCCCAACACCTAGAGCTAGTCTCTCATTGGTTCCCCGTCTTCACGTTCATCCTCAGGACAAATTGCAACCTGTACGAAACAAACAGGAGGTTCAAGGTGCTGATTCTCCAAGTAGGGAGATTGTTAGTAAAGCGGCTGGAATGGCGAACCCGAGCACAAGGAGAGGAGAAATGAGGTGCGTTTTAGAAACCTTTCCCGATCACACGGTGTACCATCTTCTGGGTTTCCCAGGCATGTTTTGGATGTAGGAAGGTGCCCTTGAACCTGGAGATTTGGGACCCATGGGATGGGTACCGCGCGGTATTACTTTAAAGCGTCTGCGTTTGCTCACCCAACCTCACCAATCCTCTCAGCCCCAAGAGTGTCCAGCCTTATGTCTCATCCAGCTGTGGGTCTAGACATGGTCAATCCAGGTTGCATCAGAGCCCCCGAACGGATTTTGTAAGAATTTCTCTCTCTTTCACTGTCTTTGTTTTATGGGGTTCATTTTAAGGAATTTATTTTGAAAATGGGGTTGAGCTGCTTTTCCCTGCTGTGTTTATGCCGCTTTACACCCTCTTGATTCAACTCCAGAGAGATATCAATACATAGGTTTTAAGATTCTTGCTAGTCAGATATATTCTTGTGCGGTGAATAGGGGGTGTTGAGTCCAGTTCACTGAGCAGGGAGGAGGTCTTGTCTGTTACATATTTGGCTTATGGAACGGTATGTGAGCTAATTTCAAACTCTTGTTTTATGCATCACCCCACCTCACCTTTCCCGTTAAGCAGCCATAGTGTGTCTTCTAAATGTGTGACTCTGTTCTGTTTTGTGATTCAGTTCAAGTGTAGCGATTTTGACATGCCCTCTATAAGTGATATCTTAGGATAAGTGTCTTTTTCTGTGTGACTTATTTGACTTAGAATCCTCGTCCCTAAATCCACTCATCATGCTGCTACTAGCCTTATGACATTGATTTCATGGCTGAGTGATATTCCATTGTGCCTAAGTACCACAACTTCTTTATCCATTTCTCTCTTTCCTGGGATGTTTAAGGTGTACTGAAGTGGAGGTTCTTGTACACAGAGCAGCCCTAAACTTTGGGGTGCCTGTGTCTGGTTGATTTTTAGTTTTCCCAATTTATACGCCCATGAGTGGAAGTGCCCTATGCTCTGCAAGCTGTGTTTATTACATGTTTCAGGACACACCGTACACTTCTCCAGAGTGGCTGTTGGCAACTGACATCCCGCCCATCAGCGTAGCAAGGCTCCCATGTCTCCATGGCCTGTCCTGCATTTCTGGCTTTTACACTTTTTGCAGCATGGCCCTTTTGACCGATGGCAAGCGAGACTTCTTTGCAGTGCTGATTTGCACTTCTGGCTTGCTTGGTTGGCTAAAAAGGGCGTATGCGTTTTTTCCTGAATATATTCAGGAAAAAACGCATACGCCCTTTTTGGCCAAGGGCATCATTGTCAACGTTTTGCCGCTTTTCATGTGCTTTAAAGGCGAGTCGAATCTACCTCCTGAAATCTGTTTCCTGCAATTCTGCCTTGCTTTCAAATCCTCTTCGTTGCCTTCCCTCAATATATTTGTGGACGAGAGTTATCATTTATAACTCTGCAGGTTTGTGAATTGCAGTGGCCCTGAGCTCCATTTGTCAACTCGCTTTTTTGGGAGCTGGCCGCAAAAGCGCAGGATTGCTTCAGTTCCTATTCTGGTTCCGGGGGGCAGGCTGAGCCTGTGCTTCATTCTTCTTCCTGATGGGGAAATAGAGTGACCTGTGCCTGTCCCAACACCTAGAGCTAGTCTCTCATTGGTTCCCCGTCTTCACGTTCATCCTCAGGACAAATTGCAACCTGTACGAAACAAACAGGAGGTTCAAGGTGCTGATTCTCCAAGTAGGGAGATTGTTAGTAAAGCGGCTGGAATGGCGAACCCGAGCACAAGGAGAGGAGAAATGAGGTGCGTTTTAGAAACCTATCCCGATCACACGGTGTACCATCTTCTGGGTTTCCCAGGCATGTTTTGGATGTAGGAAGGTGCCCTTGAACCTGGAGATTTGGGACCCATGGGATGGGTACCGCGCGGTATTACTTTAAAGCGTCTGCGTTTGCTCACCCAACCTCACCAATCCTCTCAGCCCCAAGAGTGTCCAGCCTTATGTCTCATCCAGCTGTGGGTCTAGATATGGTCAATCCAGGTTGCATCAGAGCCCCCGAACGGATTTTGTAAGAATTTCTCTCTCTTTCACTCTCTTTGTTTTATGGGGTCCATTTTAAGTAATTTATTTTGATAATGGGGTTGAGCTGCTTTTCCCTGCTGTGTTTATGCCGCTTTACACCCTCTTGATTCAACTCCAGAGAGATATCAATACATAGGTTTTAAGATTCTTGCTAGTCAGATATATTCTTGTGCGGTGAATAGGGGGTGTTGAGTCCAGTTCACTGAGCAGGGAGGAGGTCTTGTCTGTTACATATTTGGCTTATGGAACGGTATGTGAGCTAATTTCAAACCCTTGTTTTATGCATCACCCCACCTCACCTTTCCCGTTAAGCAGCCATAGTGTGTCTTCTAAATGTGTGACTCTGTTCTGTTTTGTAATGCAGTTCAAGTGTAGCGATTTTGACATGCCCTCTATAAGTGATATCTTAGGATAAGTGTCTTTTTCTGTGTGACTTATTTGACTTAGAATCCTCGTCCCTAAATCCACTCATCATGCTGCTACTAGCCTTATGACATTGATTTCATGGCTGAGTGATATTCCATTGTGCCTAAGTACCACAACTTCTTTATCCATTTCTCTCTTTCCTGGGATGTTTAAGGTGTACTGAAGTGGAGGTTCTTGTACACAGAGCAGCCCTAAACTTTGGGGTGCCTGTGTCTGGTTGATTTTTAGTTTTCCCAATTTATACGCCCATGAGTGGAAGTGCCCTATGCTCTGTAAGCTGTGTTTATTACATGTTTCAGGACACACCGTACACTTCTCCAGAGTGGCTGTTGGCAACTGACATCCCGCCCATCAGCGTAGCAAGGCTCCCATGTCTCCATGGCCTGTCCTGCATTTCTGGTTTTTACACTTTTTGCAGCATGGCCCTTTTGACCGATGGCAAGCGAGACTTCTTTGTAGTGCTGATTGGCACTTCCGGCTTGCTTGGTTGGCTAAAAAGGGCGTATGCGTTTTTTCTTGAATATATTCAGGAAAAAACGCATACGCCCTTTTTGGCCAAGGGCATCATTGTCAACGTTTTGCCGCTTTTCATGTGCTTTAAAGGCGAGTCGAATCTACCTCCTGAAATCTGTTTCCTGCAATTCTGCCTTGCTTTCAAATCCTCTTCGTTGCCTTCCCTCAATATATTTGTGGACGAGAGTTATCATTTATAACTCTGCAGGTTTGTGAATTGCAGTGGCCCTGAGCTCCATTTGTCAACTCGCTTTTTTGGGAGCTGGCCGCAAAAGCGCAGGATTGCTTCAGGCCCTATTCTGGTTCCGGGGGGCAGGCTGAGCCTGTGCTTCATTCTTCTTCCTGATGGGGAAATAGAGTGACCTGTGCCTGTCCCAACACCTAGAGCTAGTCTCTCATTGGTTCCCCGTCTTCACGTTCATCCTCAGGACAAATTGCAACCTGTACGAAACAAACAGGAGGTTCAAGGTGCTGATTCTCCAAGTAGGGAGATTGTTAGTAAAGCGGCTGGAATGGCGAACCCGAGCACAAGGAGAGGAGAAATGAGGTGCGTTTTAGAAACCTTTCCCTATCACACGGTGTACCATCTTCTGGGTTTCCCAGGCATGTTTTGGATGTAGGAAGGTGCCCTTGAACCTGGAGATTTGGGACCCATGGGGTGGGTACCGCGCGGTATTACTTTAAAGCGTCTGCGTTTGCTCACCCAACCTCACCAATCCTCTCAGCCCCAAGAGTGTCCAGCCTTATGTCTCATCCAGCTGTGGGTCTAGATATGGTCAATCCAGGTTGCATCAGAGCCCCCGAACGGATTTTGTAAGAATTTCTCTCTCTTTCACTCTCTTTGTTTTATGGGGTCCATTTTAAGTAATTTATTTTGATAATGGGGTTCAGCTGCTTTTCCCTGCTGTGTTTATGCCGCTTTACACCCTCTTGATTCAACTCCAGAGAGATATCAATACATAGGTTTTAAGATTCTTGCTAGTCAGATATATTCTTGTGCGGTGAATAGGAGGTGTTGAGTCCAGTTCACTGAACAGGGAGGAGGTCTTGTCTGTTACATATTTGGCTTATGGAACGGTATGTGAGCTAATTTCAAACCCTTGTTTTATGCATCACCCCACCTCACCTTTCCCGTTAAGCAGCCATAGTGTGTCTTCTAAATGTGTGACTCTGTTCTGTTTTGTAATTCAGTTCAAGTGTAGCGATTTTGACATGCCCTCTATAAGTGATATCTTAGGATAAGTGTCTTTTTCTGTGTGACTTATTTGACTTAGAATCCTCGTCCCTAAATCCACTCATCATGCTGCTACTAGCCTTATGACATTGATTTCATGGCTGAGTGATATTCCATTGTGCCTAAGTACCACAACTTCTTTATCCATTTCTCTCTTTCCTGGGATGTTTAAGGTGTACTGAAGTGGAGGTTCTTGTACACAGAGCAGCCCTAAACTTTGGGGTGCCTGTGTCTGGTTGATTTTTAGTTTTCCCAATTTATACGCCCATGAGTGGAAGTGCCCTATGCTCTGCAAGCTGTGTTTATTACATGTTTCAGGACACACCGTACACTTCTCCAGAGTGGCTGTTGGCAACTGACATCCCGCCCATCAGCGTAGCAAGGCTCCCATGTCTCCATGGCCTGTCCTGCATTTCTGGCTTTTACACTTTTTGCAGCATGGCCCTTTTGACCGATGGCAAGCGAGACTTCTTTGCAGTGCTGATTTGCACTTCTGGCTTGCTTGGTTGGCTAAAAAGGGCGTATGCGTTTTTTCCTGAATATATTCAGGAAAAAACGCATACGCCCTTTTTGGCCAAGGGCATCATTGTCAACGTTTTGCCGCTTTTCATGTGCTTTAAAGGCGAGTCGAATCTACCTCCTGAAATCTGTTTCCTGCAATTCTGCCTTGCTTTCAAATCCTCTTCGTTGCCTTCCCTCAATATATTTGTGGACGAGAGTTATCATTTATAACTCTGCAGGTTTGTGAATTGCAGTGGCCCTGAGCTCCATTTGTCAACTCGCTTTTTTGGGAGCTGGCCGCAAAAGCGCAGGATTGCTTCAGTTCCTATTCTGGTTCCGGGGGGCAGGCTGAGCCTGTGCTTCATTCTTCTTCCTGATGGGGAAATAGAGTGACCTGTGCCTGTCCCAACACCTAGAGCTAGTCTCTCATTGGTTCCCCGTCTTCACGTTCATCCTCAGGACAAATTGCAACCTGTACGAAACAAACAGGAGGTTCAAGGTGCTGATTCTCCAAGTAGGGAGATTGTTAGTAAAGCGGCTGGAATGGCGAACCCGAGCACAAGGAGAGGAGAAATGAGGTGCGTTTTAGAAACCTTTCCCGATCACACGGTGTACCATCTTCTGGGTTTCCCAGGCATGTTTTGGATGTAGGAAGGTGCCCTTGAACCTGGAGATTTGGGACCCATGGGATGGGTACCGCGCGGTATTACTTTAAAGCGTCTGCGTTTGCTCACCCAACCTCACCAATCCTCTCAGCCCCAAGAGTGTCCAGCCTTATGTCTCATCCAGCTGTGGGTCTAGACATGGTCAATCCAGGTTGCATCAGAGCCCCCGAACGGATTTTGTAAGAATTTCTCTCTCTTTCACTGTCTTTGTTTTATGGGGTTCATTTTAAGGAATTTATTTTGAAAATGGGGTTGAGCTGCTTTTCCCTGCTGTGTTTATGCCGCTTTACACCCTCTTGATTCAACTCCAGAGAGATATCAATACATAGGTTTTAAGATTCTTGCTAGTCAGATATATTCTTGTGCGGTGAATAGGGGGTGTTGAGTCCAGTTCACTGAGCAGGGAGGAGGTCTTGTCTGTTACATATTTGGCTTATGGAACGGTATGTGAGCTAATTTCAAACTCTTGTTTTATGCATCACCCCACCTCACCTTTCCCGTTAAGCAGCCATAGTGTGTCTTCTAAATGTGTGACTCTGTTCTGTTTTGTGATTCAGTTCAAGTGTAGCGATTTTGACATGCCCTCTATAAGTGATATCTTAGGATAAGTGTCTTTTTCTGTGTGACTTATTTGACTTAGAATCCTCGTCCCTAAATCCACTCATCATGCTGCTACTAGCCTTATGACATTGATTTCATGGCTGAGTGATATTCCATTGTGCCTAAGTACCACAACTTCTTTATCCATTTCTCTCTTTCCTGGGATGTTTAAGGTGTACTGAAGTGGAGGTTCTTGTACACAGAGCAGCCCTAAACTTTGGGGTGCCTGTGTCTGGTTGATTTTTAGTTTTCCCAATTTATACGCCCATGAGTGGAAGTGCCCTATGCTCTGCAAGCTGTGTTTATTACATGTTTCAGGACACACCGTACACTTCTCCAGAGTGGCTGTTGGCAACTGACATCCCGCCCATCAGCGTAGCAAGGCTCCCATGTCTCCATGGCCTGTCCTGCATTTCTGGCTTTTACACTTTTTGCAGCATGGCC
Organism: Eubalaena glacialis; assembly: GCF_028564815.1. Taxonomy (NCBI): domain Eukaryota; kingdom Metazoa; phylum Chordata; class Mammalia; order Artiodactyla; family Balaenidae; genus Eubalaena; species Eubalaena glacialis. Next base: position 143,847,007 of record NC_083716.1, read on the forward strand.
CTTTTGACCGATGGCAAGCGAGACTTCTTTGCAGTGCTGATTTGCACTTCTGGCTTGCTTGGTTGGCTAAAAAGGGCGTATGCGTTTTTTCCTGAATATATTCAGGAAAAAACGCATACGCCCTTTTTGGCCAAGGGCATCATTGTCAACGTTTTGCCGCTTTTCATGTGCTTTAAAGGCGAGTCGAATCTACCTCCTGAAATCTGTTTCCTGCAATTCTGCCTTGCTTTCAAATCCTCTTCGTTGCCTTCCCTCAATATATTTGTGGACGAGAGTTATCATTTATAACTCTGCAGGTTTGTGAATTGCAGTGGCCCTGAGCTCCATTTGTCAACTCGCTTTTTTGGGAGCTGGCCGCAAAAGCGCAGGATTGCTTCAGTTCCTATTCTGGTTCCGGGGGGCAGGCTGAGCCTGTGCTTCATTCTTCTTCCTGATGGGGAAATAGAGTGACCTGTGCCTGTCCCAACACCTAGAGCTAGTCTCTCATTGGTTCCCCGTCTTCACGTTCATCCTCAGGACAAATTGCAACCTGTACGAAACAAACAGGAGGTTCAAGGTGCTGATTCTCCAAGTAGGGAGATTGTTAGTAAAGCGGCTGGAATGGCGAACCCGAGCACAAGGAGAGGAGAAATGAGGTGCGTTTTAGAAACCTATCCCGATCACACGGTGTACCATCTTCTGGGTTTCCCAGGCATGTTTTGGATGTAGGAAGGTGCCCTTGAACCTGGAGATTTGGGACCCATGGGATGGGTACCGCGCGGTATTACTTTAAAGCGTCTGCGTTTGCTCACCCAACCTCACCAATCCTCTCAGCCCCAAGAGTGTCCAGCCTTATGTCTCATCCAGCTGTGGGTCTAGATATGGTCAATCCAGGTTGCATCAGAGCCCCCGAACGGATTTTGTAAGAATTTCTCTCTCTTTCACTCTCTTTGTTTTATGGGGTCCATTTTAAGTAATTTATTTTGATAATGGGGTTGAGCTGCTTTTCCCTGCTGTGTTTATGCCGCTTTACACCCTCTTGATTCAACTCCAGAGAGATATCAATACATAGGTTTTAAGATTCTTGCTAGTCAGATATATTCTTGTGCGGTGAATAGGGGGTGTTGAGTCCAGTTCACTGAGCAGGGAGGAGGTCTTGTCTGTTACATATTTGGCTTATGGAACGGTATGTGAGCTAATTTCAAACCCTTGTTTTATGCATCACCCCACCTCACCTTTCCCGTTAAGCAGCCATAGTGTGTCTTCTAAATGTGTGACTCTGTTCTGTTTTGTAATGCAGTTCAAGTGTAGCGATTTTGACATGCCCTCTATAAGTGATATCTTAGGATAAGTGTCTTTTTCTGTGTGACTTATTTGACTTAGAATCCTCGTCCCTAAATCCACTCATCATGCTGCTACTAGCCTTATGACATTGATTTCATGGCTGAGTGATATTCCATTGTGCCTAAGTACCACAACTTCTTTATCCATTTCTCTCTTTCCTGGGATGTTTAAGGTGTACTGAAGTGGAGGTTCTTGTACACAGAGCAGCCCTAAACTTTGGGGTGCCTGTGTCTGGTTGATTTTTAGTTTTCCCAATTTATACGCCCATGAGTGGAAGTGCCCTATGCTCTGTAAGCTGTGTTTATTACATGTTTCAGGACACACCGTACACTTCTCCAGAGTGGCTGTTGGCAACTGACATCCCGCCCATCAGCGTAGCAAGGCTCCCATGTCTCCATGGCCTGTCCTGCATTTCTGGTTTTTACACTTTTTGCAGCATGGCCCTTTTGACCGATGGCAAGCGAGACTTCTTTGTAGTGCTGATTGGCACTTCCGGCTTGCTTGGTTGGCTAAAAAGGGCGTATGCGTTTTTTCTTGAATATATTCAGGAAAAAACGCATACGCCCTTTTTGGCCAAGGGCATCATTGTCAACGTTTTGCCGCTTTTCATGTGCTTTAAAGGCGAGTCGAATCTACCTCCTGAAATCTGTTTCCTGCAATTCTGCCTTGCTTTCAAATCCTCTTCGTTGCCTTCCCTCAATATATTTGTGGACGAGAGTTATCATTTATAACTCTGCAGGTTTGTGAATTGCAGTGGCCCTGAGCTCCATTTGTCAACTCGCTTTTTTGGGAGCTGGCCGCAAAAGCGCAGGATTGCTTCAGGCCCTATTCTGGTTCCGGGGGGCAGGCTGAGCCTGTGCTTCATTCTTCTTCCTGATGGGGAAATAGAGTGACCTGTGCCTGTCCCAACACCTAGAGCTAGTCTCTCATTGGTTCCCCGTCTTCACGTTCATCCTCAGGACAAATTGCAACCTGTACGAAACAAACAGGAGGTTCAAGGTGCTGATTCTCCAAGTAGGGAGATTGTTAGTAAAGCGGCTGGAATGGCGAACCCGAGCACAAGGAGAGGAGAAATGAGGTGCGTTTTAGAAACCTTTCCCTATCACACGGTGTACCATCTTCTGGGTTTCCCAGGCATGTTTTGGATGTAGGAAGGTGCCCTTGAACCTGGAGATTTGGGACCCATGGGGTGGGTACCGCGCGGTATTACTTTAAAGCGTCTGCGTTTGCTCACCCAACCTCACCAATCCTCTCAGCCCCAAGAGTGTCCAGCCTTATGTCTCATCCAGCTGTGGGTCTAGATATGGTCAATCCAGGTTGCATCAGAGCCCCCGAACGGATTTTGTAAGAATTTCTCTCTCTTTCACTCTCTTTGTTTTATGGGGTCCATTTTAAGTAATTTATTTTGATAATGGGGTTCAGCTGCTTTTCCCTGCTGTGTTTATGCCGCTTTACACCCTCTTGATTCAACTCCAGAGAGATATCAATACATAGGTTTTAAGATTCTTGCTAGTCAGATATATTCTTGTGCGGTGAATAGGAGGTGTTGAGTCCAGTTCACTGAACAGGGAGGAGGTCTTGTCTGTTACATATTTGGCTTATGGAACGGTATGTGAGCTAATTTCAAACCCTTGTTTTATGCATCACCCCACCTCACCTTTCCCGTTAAGCAGCCATAGTGTGTCTTCTAAATGTGTGACTCTGTTCTGTTTTGTAATTCAGTTCAAGTGTAGCGATTTTGACATGCCCTCTATAAGTGATATCTTAGGATAAGTGTCTTTTTCTGTGTGACTTATTTGACTTAGAATCCTCGTCCCTAAATCCACTCATCATGCTGCTACTAGCCTTATGACATTGATTTCATGGCTGAGTGATATTCCATTGTGCCTAAGTACCACAACTTCTTTATCCATTTCTCTCTTTCCTGGGATGTTTAAGGTGTACTGAAGTGGAGGTTCTTGTACACAGAGCAGCCCTAAACTTTGGGGTGCCTGTGTCTGGTTGATTTTTAGTTTTCCCAATTTATACGCCCATGAGTGGAAGTGCCCTATGCTCTGCAAGCTGTGTTTATTACATGTTTCAGGACACACCGTACACTTCTCCAGAGTGGCTGTTGGCAACTGACATCCCGCCCATCAGCGTAGCAAGGCTCCCATGTCTCCATGGCCTGTCCTGCATTTCTGGCTTTTACACTTTTTGCAGCATGGCCCTTTTGACCGATGGCAAGCGAGACTTCTTTGCAGTGCTGATTTGCACTTCTGGCTTGCTTGGTTGGCTAAAAAGGGCGTATGCGTTTTTTCCTGAATATATTCAGGAAAAAACGCATACGCCCTTTTTGGCCAAGGGCATCATTGTCAACGTTTTGCCGCTTTTCATGTGCTTTAAAGGCGAGTCGAATCTACCTCCTGAAATCTGTTTCCTGCAATTCTGCCTTGCTTTCAAATCCTATTCGTTGCCTTCCCTCAATATATTTGTGGACGAGAGTTATCATTTATAACTGTGCAGGTTTGTGAATTGCAGTGGCCCTGAGCTCCATTTGTCAACTCGCTTTTTTGGGAGCTGACCGCAAAAGCGCAGGATTGCTTCAGGCCCTATTCTGGTTCCGGGGGGCAGGCTGAGCCTGTGCTTCATTCTTCTTCCTGATGGGGAAATAGAGTGACCTCTGCCTGTCCCAACACCTAGAGCTAGTCTCTCATTGGTTCCCCGTCTTCCCATTCATCCTCAGGACAAATTGCAACCTGTACGAAACAAACAGGAGGTTCAAGGTGCTGATTCTCCAAGTAGGGAGATTGTCAGTAAAGCGGCTGGAATGGCGAAGCCGAGCACAAGGAGAGGAGAAATGAGGTGCGTTTTAGAAACCTTTCCCGATCACACGGTGTACCATCTTCTGGGCTGCCCAGGCATGTTTTCGATGTAGGAAGATGCCTTTGAACCTGGAGATTTGGGACCCATGGGATGGGTACCACGCAGTATTACTTTAAAGGGTCTGTGTTTGCTCGCCCAACCTCACCAATCCTCTCAGCCCCAAGAGTGTCCAGCCTTATGTCTCATCCAGCTGTGGGTCTAGATATGGTCAATCCAGGTGGCATCAGAGCACCTGAACGGATTTTGTAAGAATTTCTCTCTCTTTCACTGTCTTTGATTTATGGGGATTTTTTTGAGTAATTTATTTTTATAATGGGGTTTAGCTGCTTTTCACTGCTGTGTTTATGCCGCTTTACACCCTCTTGATTCACTTCCCGAGAGATAGCAATACATATGTTTTAAGATTCTTACTAGTCAGATATATTCTTGTGTGCTGATTAGGTGGTGTTGAGTCCAGTTCACTGAGCAGGGAGTAGGTCTTGTCTATTACATATTTGGCTTATGGAACGGTATCTGAGCTAATTTCAAACCCTTGTTTTATGCATCACCCCACCTGACCTTTCCCGTTATGCAGCCATAGTGTGTTTCCTAACGTGTGAATCTGTTCAGTTTTGTAATTCAGTTCAAAGGTAGCGATTTTGACATTCCCTCTATAAGTGATATCTTAGGATAAGTGTCTTTTTCTGTGTGACTTATTTCACTTAGAGTCACCGTACCTAAATCCACTCATCATGCTGCTACTAGCCTTATGACATTGATGTCATGGCTGAGTGATATTCCATTGTGCATAAGTACCACAACTTCTTTATCCATTTTTCTCTTTCCTGGGCTATTTAAGGTGTACCGAAGTGGAGGTTCTCGTGAACAGAGCAGCCCTACACTTTGGGGTGCCTGTGTCTTGTGGATTTTCAGTTTTCCCAATGTATACGCCCATGAGTGGAAGTGCCCTATGCTCTCTAAGCTGTGTTTATTACATGTTTCAGGACACACCGTACACTTCTCCAGAGTGGCTGTTGGCAATTTACATCCCGCCCATCAGCGTAGCAAGGCTCCCATGTCTCCATGGCCTGTCCTGCATTTCTGGTTTTTACACTTTTTTCAGCATGGCCCTTTTGACCGGTGGCAAGCGAGACTTCTTTGTAGTGCTGATTTGCCTTTCCGGCTTGCTTGGTTGACCAAAAAGGGCGTATGCGTTTTTTCCTGAATATATTCAGGAAAAAACGCATACGCCCTTTTTGGCCAAGGGCATCATGGTCGACGTTTTGCCGCTTTTCATGTCCTTTAAAGGTGAGTCGAATCTACCTCCTGAAATCTGTTTCCTGCAATTCTGCCTTGCTTTCCAATCCTCTTCGTTGCCTTCCCTCAATATATTTGTGGACGAGAGTTATCATTTCTAACTCTGCAGGTTTGTGAATTGCAGTGCCCCTGAGCTCCATTTGTCAACTCGCTTTTTTGGGAGCTGGCCGCAAAAGCGCAGGTTTGCTTCAGGCCCTATTCTGGTTCCGCGGGGGCAGGCTGAGCCTGTGCTTCATTCTTCTTCCTGATGGGAAAATAGAATGACCTGTGCCGGTCCCAACACTTAGAGCTAGTCTCTCATTGGTTCCCCCTCTTCCCGTTCATCCTCAGGACAAATTGCAACCTGTACGAAACAGGAGGTTAACGGTGCTGATTCTCCAAGTAGGAGATTGTGGGTAAAGCGGCTGGAATGGCGAACCCGAGCACAAGGAGAGGAGAAATGAGGTGCGTTTTAGAAACCTTTCCCGATCACACGGTGTACCATCTTCTGGGTTTCCCAGGCATGTTTTCGGTGTAGGAAGATGCCCTTGAACCTGGAGATTTGGAACCCATGGGATGGGTACCACGCAGTATTACTTTAAAGGGTCTGCGTTTGCTCGCCCAACCTCACCATTCCTCTCAGCCCCAAGAGTGTCCAGCCTTATGTCTCATCCAGCTGTGGGTCTAGATATGGTCAATCCAGTTGGCATCAGAGCCCCTGAACGGATTTTGTAAGAATTTCTCTCTCTTTCACTGTCTTTGTTTTATGGGGTTTTTTTTTGAGTAATTTATTTTTATAATGGGGTTTAGCTGCTTTTCACTGCTGTGTTTATGCCGCTTTACACCCTCTTGATTCACTTCCCGAGAGATATCAATACACAGCTTTTAAGATTCTTACTAGTCAGATACATTCTTGTGTGTTGAATAGGGGGTGTTGAGTCCAGTTCACTGAGCAGGGAGTAGGTCTTGTCTATTACATATTTGGCTTATGGAACGGTATCTGAGCTAATTTCAAACCCTTGTTTTATGCATCACCCCACCTGACCTTTCCCGTTATGCAGCCATAGTGTGTTTTCTAAACGTGTGAATCTGTTTAGTTTTGTAACTCAGTTCAAAGGTAGCGATTTTGACATTCCCTCTATAAGTGATATCTTAGGATAAGTGTCTTTTTCTGTGTGACTTATTTCACTTAGAGTCACCGTACCTAAATCCACTCATCATGCTGCTACTAGCCTTATGACATTGATGTCATGGCTGAGTGATATTCCATTGTGCATAAGTACCACAACTTCTTTATCCATTTTTCTCTTTCCTGGGCTATTTAAGGTGTACCGAAGTGGAGGTTCTCGTGAACAGAGCAGCCCTACACTTTGGGGTGCCTGTGTCTTGTGGATTTTTATTTTTCCCAATGTATACGCCCATGAGTGGAAGTGCCCTATGCTCTGTAAGCTGTGTTTATTACATGTTTCAGGACACACCGTACACTTCTCCAGAGTGGCTGTTGGCAATTTACATCCCGCCCATCAGCGTAGCAAGGCTCCCATGTCTCCATGGCCTGTCCTGCATTTCTGGCTTTTACACTTTTTGCAGCATGGCCCTTTTGACCGATGGCAAGCGAGACTTCTTTGTAGTGCTGATTTGCACTTCCGGCTTGCTTGGTTGGCGAAAAAGGGCGTACGCGTTTTTTCCTGAATATATTCAGGGAAAAACGCATACGCCCTTTTTGGCCAAGGGCATCATTGTCGACGTTTTGCCGCTTTTCATGTTCTTTAAAGGCGAGTCGAATCTACCTCCTGAAATCTGTTTCCTGCAATTCTGCCTTGCTTTCCAATCCTCTTCGTTGCCTTCCCTCAATATATTTGTGGACGAGAGTTATCATTTATAACTCTGCAGGTTTGTGAATTGCAGTGGCCCTGAGCTCCATTTGTCAACTCGCTTTTTTGGGAGCTGACCGCAAAAGCGCAGGATTGCTTCAGGCCCTATTCTGGTTCCGGGGGGCAGGCTGAGCCTGTGCTTCATTCTTCTTCCTGATGGGGAAATAGAGTGACCTGTGCCTGTCCCAACACCTAGAGCTAGTCTCTCATTGGTTCCCCGTCTTCCCGTTCATCCTCAGGACAAATTGCAACCTGTACGAAACAAACAGGAGGTTCAAGGTGCTGATTCTCCAAGTAGGGAGATTGTTAGTAAAGCGACTGGAATGGCGAACCCGAGCACAAGGAGAGGAGAAATGAGGTGCGTTTTAGAAACCTTTCCCGATCACACGGTGTACCATCTTCTGGGTTTCCCAGGCATGTTTTGGATGTAGGAAGGTGCCCTTGAACCTGGAGATTTGGGACCCATGGGGTGGGTACCGCGCGGTATTACTTTAAAGCGTCTGCGTTTGCTCACCCAACCTCACCAATCCTCTCAGCCCCAAGAGTGTCCAGCCTTATGTCTCATCCAGCTGTGGGTCTAGACATGGTCAATCCAGGTTGCATCAGAGCCCCCGAACGGATTTTGTAAGAATTTCTCTCTCTTTCACTGTCTTTGTTTTATGGGGTTCATTTTAAGGAATTTATTTTGATAATGGGGTTGAGCTGCTTTTCCCTGCTGTGTTTATGCCGCTTTACACCCTCTTGATTCAACTCCAGAGAGATATCAATACATAGGTTTTAAGATTCTTGCTAGTCAGATATATTCTTGTGCGGTGAATAGGGGGTGTTGAGTCCAGTTCACTGAGCAGGGAGGAGGTCTTGTCTGTTACATATTTGGCTTATGGAACGGTATGTGAGCTAATTTCAAACCCTTGTTTTATGCATCACCCCACCTCACCTTTCCCGTTAAGCAGCCATAGTGTGTCTTCTAAATGTGTGACTCTGTTCTGTTTTGTGATTCAGTTCAAGTGTAGCGATTTTGACATGCCCTCTATAAGTGATATCTTAGGATAAGTGTCTTTTTCTGTGTGACTTATTTCACTTAGAATCCTCGTCCCTAAATCCACTCATCATGCTGCTACTAGCCTTATGACATTGATTTCATGGCTGAGTGATATTCCATTGTGCCTAAGTACCACAACTTCTTTATCCATTTCTCTCTTTCCTGGGATGTTTAAGGTGTACTGAAGTGGAGGTTCTTGTACACAGAGCAGCCCTAAACTTTGGGGTGCCTGTGTCTGGTTGATTTTTAGTTTTCCCCATTTATACGCCCCTGAGTGGAAGTGCCCTATACTCTGTAAGCTGTGTTTATTACATGTTTCAGGACACACCGTACACTTCTCCAGAGTGGCTGTTGGCAACTGACATCCTGCCCATCAGCGTAGCAAGGCTCCCATGTCTCCATGGCCTGTCCTGCATTTCTGGTTTTTACACTTTTTGCAGCATGGCCCTTTTGACCGATGGCAAGCGAGACTTCTTTGTAGTGCTGATTGGCACTTCCGGCTTGCTTGGTTGGCCAAAAAGGGCGTATGCGTTTTTTCCTGAATATATTCAGGGAAAAACGCATACGCCCTTTTTGGCCAAGGGCATCATTGTCAACGTTTTGCCGCTTTTCATGTGCTTTAAAGGCGAGTCGAATCTACCTCCTGAAATCTGTTTCCTGCAATTCTGCCTTGCTTTCAAATCCTCTTCGTTGCCTTCCCTCAATATATTTGTGGACGAGAGTTATCATTTATAACTCTGCAGGTTTGTGAATTGCAGTGGCCCTGAGCTCCATTTGTCAACTTGCTTTTTTGGGAGCTGGCCGCAAAAGCGCAGGATTGCTTCAGGCCCTATTCTGGTTCCGGGGGGCAGGCTGAGCCTGTGCTTCATTCTTCTTCCTCATGGGGAAATAGAGTGACCTGTGCCTGTCCCAACACCTAGAGCTAGTCTCTCATTGGTTCCTCGTCTTCCCGTTCATCCTCAGGACAAATTGCAACCTGTACGAAACAAACAGGAGGTTCAAGGTGCTGATTCTCCAAGTAGGGAGATTGTTAGTAAAGCGGCTGGAATGGCGAACCCGAGCACAAGGAGAGGAGAAATGAGGTGCGTTTTAGAAACCTTTCCCGATCACACGGTGTACCATTTTCTGGGTTTCCCAGGCATGTTTTCGATGTAGGAAGGTGCCCTTGAACCTGGAGATTTGGGAACCATGGGGTGGGTACCGCGCGGTATTACTTTAAAGCGTCTGCGTTTGCTCACCCAACCTCACCAATCCTCTCAGCCCCAGGAGTGTCCAGCCTTATGTCTCATCCAGCTGTGGGTCTAGATATGGTCAATCCAGGTTGCATCAGAGCCCCCGAACGGATTTTGTAAGAATTTCTCTCTCTTTCACTCTCTTTGTTTTATGGGGTCCATTTTAAGGAATTTATTTTGATAATGGGGTTGAGCTGCTTTTCCCTGCTGTGTTTATGCCGCTTTACACCCTCTTGATTCAACTCCAGAGAGATATCAATACATAGGTTTTAAGATTCTTGCTAGTCAGATATATTGTTGTGCGGTGAATACGGGGTGTTGAGTCCAGTTCACTGAGCAGGGAGGAGGTCTTGTCTGTTACATATTTGGCTTATGGAACGGTATGTGAGCTAATTTCAAACCCTTGTTTTAGGCATCACCCCACCTCACCTTTCCCGTTAAGCAGCCATAGTGTGTCTTCTAAATGTGTGACTCTGTTCTGTTTTGTAATTCAGTTCAAGTGTAGCGATTTTGACATGCCCTCTATAAGTGATATCTTAGGATAAGTGTCTTTTTCTGTGTGACTTATTTCACTTAGAATCCTCGTCCCTAAATCCACTCATCATGCTGCTACTAGCCTTATGACATTGATTTCATGGCTGAGTGATATTCCATTGTGCCTAAGTACCACAACTTCTTTATCCATTTCTCTCTTTCCTGGGATGTTTAAGGTGTACTGAAGTGGAGGTTCTTGTACACAGAGCAGCCCTAAACTTTGGGGTGCCTGTGTCTGGTTGATTTTTAGTTTTCCCCATTTATACGCCCATGAGTCGAAGTGCCCTATGCTCTCTCAGCTGTGTTTATTACATGTTTCAGGACACACCGTACACTTCTCCAGAGTGGCTGTTGGCAACTGACATCCCGCCCATCAGCGTAGCAAGGCTCCCATGTCTCCGTGGCCTGTCCTGCATTTCTGGTTTTTACACTTCTTGCAGCATGGCCCTTTTGACCGATGGCAAGCGAGACTTCTTTGTAGTGCTGATTGGCACTTCCGGCTTGCTTGGTTGGCCAAAAAGGGCGTATGCGTTTTTTCCTGAATATATTCAGGGAAAAACGCATACGCCCTTTTTGGCCAAGGGCATCATTGTCAACGTTTTGCCGCTTTTCATGTGCTTTAAAGGCGAGTCGAATCTACCTCCTGAAATCTGTTTCCTGCAATTCTGCCTTGCTTTCAAATCCTCTTCGTTGCCTTCCCTCAATATATTTGTGGACGAGAGTTATCATTTATAACTCTGCAGGTTTGTGAATTGCAGTGGCCCTGAGCTCCATTTGTCAACTCGCTTTTTTGGGAGCTGCCCGCAAAAGCGCAGGATTGCTTCAGGCCCTATTCTGGTTCCGGGGGGCAGGCTGAGCCTGTGCTTCATTCTTCTTCCTGATGGGGAAATAGTGTGACCTCTGCCTGTCCCAACACCTAGAGCTAGTCTCTCATTGGTTCCCCGTCTTCCCGTTCATCCTCAGGACAAATTGCAACCTGTACGAAACAAACAGGAGGTTCAAGGTGCTGATTCTCCAAGTAGGGAGATTGTTAGTAAAGCGACTGGAATGGCGAACCCGAGCACAAGGAGAGGAGAAATGAGGTGCGTTTTAGAAACCTTTCCCGATCACACGGTGTACCATCTTCTGGGTTTCCCAGGCATGTTTTGGATGTAGGAAGGTGCCCTTGAACCTGGAGATTTGGGACCCATGGGGTGGGTACCGCGCGGTATTACTTTAAAGCGTCTGCGTTTGCTCACCCAACCTCACCAATCCTCTCAGCCCCAAGAGTGTCCAGCCTTATGTCTCATCCAGCTGTGGGTCTAGACATGGTCAATCCAGGTTGCATCAGAGCCCCCGAACGGATTTTGTAAGAATTTCTCTCTCTTTCACTGTCTTTGTTTTATGGGGTTCATTTTAAGGAATTTATTTTGATAATGGGGTTGAGCTGCTTTTCCCTGCTGTGTTTATGCCGCTTTACACCCTCTTGATTCAACTCCAGAGAGATATCAATACATAGGTTTTAAGATTCTTGCTAGTCAGATATATTCTTGTGCGGTGAATAGGGGGTGTTGAGTCCAGTTCACTGAGCAGGGAGGAGGTCTTGTCTGTTACATATTTGGCTTATGGAACGGTATGTGAGCTAATTTCAAACCCTTGTTTTATGCATCACCCCACCTCACCTTTCCCGTTAAGCAGCCATAGTGTGTCTTCTAAATGTGTGACTCTGTTCTGTTTTGTGATTCAGTTCAAGTGTAGCGATTTTGACATGCCCTCTATAAGTGATATCTTAGGATAAGTGTCTTTTTCTGTGTGACTTATTTCACTTAGAATCCTCGTCCCTAAATCCACTCATCATGCTGCTACTAGCCTTATGACATTGATTTCATGGCTGAGTGATATTCCATTGTGCCTAAGTACCACAACTTCTTTATCCATTTCTCTCTTTCCTGGGATGTTTAAGGTGTACTGAAGTGGAGGTTCTTGTACACAGAGCAGCCCTAAACTTTGGGGTGCCTGTGTCTGGTTGATTTTTAGTTTTCCCCATTTATACGCCCCTGAGTGGAAGTGCCCTATACTCTGTAAGCTGTGTTTATTACATGTTTCAGGACACACCGTACACTTCTCCAGAGTGGCTGTTGGCAACTGACATCCTGCCCATCAGCGTAGCAAGGCTCCCATGTCTCCATGGCCTGTCCTGCATTTCTGGTTTTTACACTTTTTGCAGCATGGCCCTTTTGACCGATGGCAAGCGAGACTTCTTTGTAGTGCTGATTGGCACTTCCGGCTTGCTTGGTTGGCCAAAAAGGGCGTATGCGTTTTTTCCTGAATATATTCAGGGAAAAACGCATACGCCCTTTTTGGCCAAGGGCATCATTGTCAACGTTTTGCCGCTTTTCATGTGCTTTAAAGGCGAGTCGAATCTACCTCCTGAAATCTGTTTCCTGCAATTCTGCCTTGCTTTCAAATCCTCTTCGTTGCCTTCCCTCAATATATTTGTGGACGAGAGTTATCATTTATAACTCTGCAGGTTTGTGAATTGCAGTGGCCCTGAGCTCCATTTGTCAACTTGCTTTTTGGGGAGCTGGCCGCAAAAGCGCAGGATTGCTTCAGGCCCTATTCTGGTTCCGGGGGGCAGGCTGAGCCTGTGCTTCATTCTTCTTCCTCATGGGGAAATAGAGTGACCTGTGCCTGTCCCAACACCTAGAGCTAGTCTCTCATTGGTTCCTCGTCTTCCCGTTCATCCTCAGGACAAATTGCAACCTGTACGAAACAAACAGGAGGTTCAAGGTGCTGATTCTCCAAGTAGGGAGATTGTTAGTAAAGCGGCTGGAATGGCGAACCCGAGCACAAGGAGAGGAGAAATGAGGTGCGTTTTAGAAACCTTTCCCGATCACACGGTGTACCATTTTCTGGGTTTCCCAGGCATGTTTTCGATGTAGGAAGGTGCCCTTGAACCTGGAGATTTGGGAACCATGGGGTGGGTACCGCGCGGTATTACTTTAAAGCGTCTGCGTTTGCTCACCCAACCTCACCAATCCTCTCAGCCCCAGGAGTGTCCAGCCTTATGTCTCATCCAGCTGTGGGTCTAGATATGGTCAATCCAGGTTGCATCAGAGCCCCCGAACGGATTTTGTAAGAATTTCTCTCTCTTTCACTCTCTTTGTTTTATGGGGTCCATTTTAAGGAATTTATTTTGATAATGGGGTTGAGCTGCTTTTCCCTGCTGTGTTTATGCCGCTTTACACCCTCTTGATTCAACTCCAGAGAGATATCAATACATAGGTTTTAAGATTCTTGCTAGTCAGATATATTGTTGTGCGGTGAATACGGGGTGTTGAGTCCAGTTCACTGAGCAGGGAGGAGGTCTTGTCTGTTACATATTTGGCTTATGGAACGGTATGTGAGCTAATTTCAAACCCTTGTTTTAGGCATCACCCCACCTCACCTTTCCCGTTAAGCAGCCATAGTGTGTCTTCTAAATGTGTGACTCTGTTCTGTTTTGTAATTCAGTTCAAGTGTAGCGATTTTGACATGCCCTCTATAAGTGATATCTTAGGATAAGTGTCTTTTTCTGTGTGACTTATTTCACTTAGAATCCTCGTCCCTAAATCCACTCATCATGCTGCTACTAGCCTTATGACATTGATTTCATGGCTGAGTGATATTCCATTGTGCCTAAGTACCACAACTTCTTTATCCATTTCTCTCTTTCCTGGGATGTTTAAGGTGTACTGAAGTGGAGGTTCTTGTACACAGAGCAGCCCTAAACTTTGGGGTGCCTGTGTCTGGTTGATTTTTAGTTTTCCCCATTTATACGCCCATGAGTCGAAGTGCCCTATGCTCTCTCAGCTGTGTTTATTACATGTTTCAGGACACACCGTACACTTCTCCAGAGTGGCTGTTGGCAACTGACATCCCGCCCATCAGCGTAGCAAGGCTCCCATGTCTCCGTGGCCTGTCCTGCATTTCTGGTTTTTACACTTCTTGCAGCATGGCCCTTTTGACCGATGGCAAGCGAGACTTCTTTGTAGTGCTGATTGGCACTTCCGGCTTGCTTGGTTGGCCAAAAAGGGCGTATGCGTTTTTTCCTGAATATATTCAGGGAAAAACGCATACGCCCTTTTTGGCCAAGGGCATCATTGTCAACGTTTTGCCGCTTTTCATGTGCTTTAAAGGCGAGTCGAATCTACCTCCTGAAATCTGTTTCCTGCAATTCTGCCTTGCTTTCAAATCCTCTTCGTTGCCTTCCCTCAATATATTTGTGGACGAGAGTTATCATTTATAACTCTGCAGGTTTGTGAATTGCAGTGGCCCTGAGCTCCATTTGTCAACTCGCTTTTTTGGGAGCTGCCCGCAAAAGCGCAGGATTGCTTCAGGCCCTATTCTGGTTCCGGGGGGCAGGCTGAGCCTGTGCTTCATTCTTCTTCCTGATGGGGAAATAGTGTGACCTCTGCCTGTCCCAACACCTAGAGCTAGTCTCTCATTGGTTCCCCGTCTTCCCGTTCATCCTCAGGACAAATTGCAACCTGTACGAAACAAACAGAAGGTTCAAGGTGCTGATTCTCCAAGTAGGGAGATTGTTAGTAAAGCGGATGCAATGGCGAACCCGAGCACAAGGAGAGGAGAAATGAGGTGCGTTTTAGAAACATTTCCCGATCACACGGTGTACCATCTTCTGGGTTCCCATGCATGTTTTCGATGTAGGAAGATGCCCTTGAACCTGGAGATTTGGGACCCATGGGGTGGGTACCGCGCGGTATTACTTTAAAGCGTCTGCGTTTTCTCACCCAACCTCTCCAATCCTCTCAGCCCCAAGAGTGTCCAGCCTTATGTCTCATCCAGCTGTGCGTCTAGATATGGTCAATCCAGGTTGCATCAGATCCCCCGAACGGATTTTGTAAGAATTTCTCTCTCTTTCACTGTCTTTGTTTTATGGGGTTCATTTTAAGTAATTTATTTTGATAATGGGGTTGAGCTGCTTTTCCCTGCTATGTTTATGCCGCTTTACACCCTCTTGATTCAACTCCAGAGAGATATCAATACATAGGTTTTAAGATTCTTGCTAGTCAGATATATTCTTGTGCGGTGAATAGGGGGTGTTGAGTCCAGTTCACTGAGCAGGGAGGAGGTCTTTTCTGTTACATATTTGGCTTATGGAACGGTATGTGAGCTAATATCAAACCCTTGTTTTATGCATCACCCCACCTCACCTTTCCCGTTAAGCAGCCATAGTGTGTCTTCTAAATGTGTGACTCTGTTCTGTTTTGTAATTCAGTTCAAGTGTAGCGATTTTGACATGCCCTCTATAAGTGATATCTTAGGATAAGTGTCTTTTTCTGTGTGACTTATTTCACTTAGAATTCTCGTCCCTAAATCCACTCATCATGCTGCTACTAGCCTTATGACATTGATTTCATGGCTGAGTGATATTCCATTGTGCCTAAGTACCACAACTTCTTTATCCATTTTTCTCTTTCCTGGGATGTTTAAGGTGTACTGAAGTGGAGGTTCTTGTACCCAGAGCAGCCCTAAACTTTGGGGTGCCTGTGTCTTGTTGATTTTTAGTTTTCCCAATTCATACGCCCATGAGTGGAAGTGCCCTATGCTCTGTAAGCTGTGTTTATTACATGTTTCAGGACACACCGTACACTTCTCCAGAGTGGCTGTTGGCAACTGACATCCCGCCCATCAGCGTAGCAAGGCTCCCATGTCTCCATGGCCTGTCCTGAATTTCTGGTTTTTACACTTTTTGCAGCATGGCCCTTTTGACCGATGGCAAGTGAGACTTCTTTGTAGTGGTGATTGGCACTTCCGGCTTGCTTGGTTGGCCAAAAAGGGCGTATGCGTTTTTTCCCGAATATATTCAGGAAACAACGCATACGCCCTTTTTGGCCAAGGGCATCATTGTCAACGTTTTGCCGCTTTTCATGTGCTTTAAAGGCGAGTCGAATCTACCTCCTGAAATCTGTTTCCTGCAATTCTGCCTTGCTTTCAAATCCTCTTCCTTGCCTTCCCTCAATATATTTGTGGACGAGAGTTATCATTTATAACTCTGCAGGTTTATGAATTGCAGTGGCCCTGAGCTCCATTTGTCAACTCGCTTTTTTGGGAGCTGGCCGCAAATGCGCAGGATTGCTTCAGACCCTATTCTGGTTCCGGGGGGCAGGATGAGCCTGTGCTTCATTCTTCTTCCTGATGGGGAAATAGAGTGACCTGTGCCTGTCCCAACACCTAGAGCTAGTCTCTCATTGGTTCCCCGTCTTCCCGTTCATCCTCAGGACAAATTGCAACCTGTACGAAACAAACAGGAGGTTCAAGGTGCTGATTCTCCAAGTAGGGAGATTGTTAGTAAAGCGGCTGGAATGGCGAACCCGAGCACAAGGAGAGGAGAAATGAGGTGCGTTTTAGGAACCTTTCCCGATCACACGGTGTACCATCTTCTGGGATCCCATGCATGTTTTCGATGTAGGAAGATGCCCTTGAACCTGGAGATTTGGGACCCATGGGGTGGGTACCGCGCGGTATTACTTTAAAGCGTCTGCGTTTTCTCACCCAACCTCTCCAATCCTCTCAGCCCCAAGAGTGTCCAGCCTTATGTCTCATCCAGCTGTGCGTCTAGATATAGTCAATGCAGGTTGCATCAGAGCCCCCGAACGGATTTTGTAAGAATTTCTCTCTCTTTCACTGTCTTTGTTTTATGGGGTTCATTTTAAGTAATTTATTTTGATAATGGGGTTGAGCTGCTTTTCCCTGCTATGTTTATGCCGCTTTACACCCTCTTGATTCAACTCCAGAGAGATATCAATACATAGGTTTTAAGATTCTTGCTAGTCAGATATATTCTTGTGCGGTGAATAGGGGGTGTTGAGTCCAGTTCACTGAGCAGGGAGGAGGTCTTGTCTGTTACATATTTGGCTTATGGAACGGTATGTGAGCTAATATCAAACCCTTGTTTTATGCATCACCCCACCTCACCTTTCCCGTTAAGCAGCCATAGTGTGTCTTCTAAATGTGTGACTCTGTTCTGTTTTGTAATTCAGTTCAAGTGTAGCGATTTTGACATGCCCTCTACAAGTGATATCTTAGGATAAGTGTCTTTTTCTGTGTGACCTATTTCACTTAGAATCCTCGTCCCTAAATCCACTCATCATGCTGCTACTAGCCTTATGACATTGATTTCATGGCTGAGTGATATTCCATTGTGCCTAAGTACCACAACTTCTTTATCCATTTTTCTCTTTCCTGGGATACTTAAGTTGTAGCTAAGTGGAGGTTCTTGTACACAGAGCAGCCCTAAACTTTAGGGTGCCTGTGTCTTGTTGATTTTTAGTTTTCCCAATTTATACGCCCATGAGTGGAAGTGCCCTATGCTCTGTAAGCTGTGTTTATTACATGTTTCAGGACACACCGTACACTTCTCCAGAGTGGCTGTTGGCAATTGACATCCCACCCCTCAGCCTAGCAAGGCTCCCATGTCTCCATGGCCTGTCCTGCATTTCTGGTGTTTACTCTTTTTGCAGAGTGGCCCTTTTGACCGATGGCAAGCGAGACTTCTTTGTAGTGCTGATTGGCACTTCCGGCTTGCTTGGTTGGCCAAAAAGGGCGTATGCGTTTTTTCCTGAATATATTCAGGAAAAAACGCATACGCCCTTTTTGGCCAAGGGCATCATTGTCAACGTTTTGCCGCTTTTCATGTGCTTTAAAGACGAGTCGAATCTACCTCCTGAAATCTGTTTCCTGCAATTCTGCCTTGCTTTCAAATCCTCTTCGTTGCCTTCCCTCAATATATTTGTGGACGAGAGTTATCATTTATAACTCTGCAGGTTTGTGAATTGCAGTGGCCCTGAGCTTCATTTGTCAACTCGCTTTTTTGGGAGCTGGCAGCAAAAGCGCAGGATTGCTTCAGGCCCTATTCTGGTTCCGGGGGGCAGGCTGAGCCTGTGCTTCATTCTTCTTCCTGATGGGGAAATAGAGTGACCTGTGCCTGTCCCAACACCTAGAGCTAGTCTCTCATTGGTTCCCCGTCTTCCCGTTCATCCTCAGGACAAATTGCAACCTGTACGAAACAAACAGGAGGTTCAAGGTGCTGATTCTCCAACTAGGGAGATTGTTAGTAAAGCGGCTGGAATGGCGAACCCGAGCAAAAGGAGAGGAGAAATGAGGTGCGTTTTAGAAACCTTTCCCGATCACACGGTGTACCGTCTTCTGGGTTTCCCAGGCATGTTTTCGATGTAGGAAGGTGCCCTTGAACCTGGAGATTTGGGACCCATGGGGTGGGTACCGCGCGGTATTACTTTAAAGGGTCTGCGTTTGCTCACCCAACCTCACCAATCCTCTCAGCCCCAGAGTGTCCAGCCTTATGTCTCATCCAGCTGTGCGTCTAGATATGGTCAATGCAGGTTGCATCAGAGCCCCCGAACGGATTTTGTAAGAATTTCTCTCTCTTTCACTCTCTTTGTTTTATGGGGTTCATTTTAAGTAATTTATTTTGATATTGGGGTTGAGCTGCTTTTCCCTGCTGTGTTTATGCCGCTTTACACCCTCTTGATTCAACTCCAGTGAGATATCAATACATAGGTTTTAAGATTCTTGCTAGTCAGATATATTCTTGTGCGGTGAATAGGGGGTGTTGAGTCCAGTTCACTGAGCAGGGAGGAGGTCTTGTCTGTTACATATTTGGCTTATGGAACGGTATGTGAGCTAATTTCAAACCCTTGTTTTATGCATCACCCCACCTCACCTTCCCCGTTAAGCAGCCATAGTGTGTCTTCTAAATATGTGACTCTGTTCTGTTTTGTAATTCAGTTCAAGTGTAGCGATTTTGACATGCCCTCTATAAGTGATATCTTAGGATAAGTGTCTTTTTCTGTGTGACTTATTTCACTTAGAATCCTCGTCCTTAAATCCACTCATCATGCTGCTACTAGCCTTATGACATTGATTTCATGGCTGAGTGATATTCCATTGTGCCTAAGTACCACAACTTCTTTATACATTTTTCTCTTTCCTGGGATGTTTAATGTGTACTGAAGTGGAGGTTCTTGTACACAGAGCAGCCCTAAACTTTGGGGTGCCTGTGTCTTGTTGATTTTTAGTTTTCCAAATTTATACGCCCATGAGTGGAAGTGCCCTATGCTCTCTCAGCTGTGTTTATTACATGTTTCAGGACACACCGTACACTTCTCCAGAGTGGCTGTTGGCAACTGACATCCCGCCCATCAGCGTAGCAAGGCTCCCATGTCTCCATGGCCTGTCCTGAATTTCTGGTTTTTACACTTTTTGCAGCATGGCCCTTTTGACCGATGGCAAGCGAGACTTCTTTGTAGTGCTGATTGGCACTTCCGGCTTGCTTGGTTGGCCAAAAAGGGCGTATGCGTTTTTTCCCGAATATATTCAGGAAACAACGCATACGCCCTTTTTGGCCAAGGGCATCATTGTCAACGTTTTGCCGCTTTTCATGTGCTTTAAAGGCGAGTCGAATCTACCTCCTGAAATCTGTTTCCTGCAATTCTGCCTTGCTTTCAAATCCTCTTCGTTGCCTTCCCTCAATATATTTGTGGACGAGAGTTATCATTTATAACTCTGCAGGTTTGTGAATTGCAGTGGCCCTGAGCTCCATTTGTCAACTCGCTTTTTTGGGAGCTGGCCGCAAAAGCGCAGGATTGCTTCAGGCCCTATTCTGGTTCCGGGGGGCAGGCTGAGCCTGTGCTTCATTCTTCTTCCTGATGGGGAAATAGAGTGACCTGTGCCTGTCCCAACACCTAGAGCTAGTCTCTCATTGGTTCCCCGTCTTCACGTTCATCCTCAGGACAAATTGCAACCTGTACGAAACAAACAGGAGGTTCAAGGTGCTGATTCTCCAAGTAGGGAGATTGTTAGTAAAGCGGCTGGAATGGCGAACCCGAGCACAAGGAGAGGAGAAATGAGGTGCGTTTTAGAAACCTTTCCCGATCACACGGTGTACCATCTTCTGGGTTTCCCAGGCATGTTTTCGATGTAGGAAGGTGCCCTTGAACCTGGAGATTTGGGACCCATGGGGTGGGTACCGCGCGGTATTACTTTAAAGCGTCTGCGTTTGCTCACCCAACCTCACCAATCCTCTCAGCCCCAGGAGTGTCCAGCCTTATGTCTCATCCAGCTGTGGGTCTAGATATGGTCAATCCAGGTTGCATCAGAGCCCCCGAACGGATTTTGTAAGAATTTCTCTCTCTTTCACTCTCTTTGTTTTATGGGGTCCATTTTAAGGAATTTATTTTGATAATGGGGTTGAGCTGCTTTTCCCTGCTGTGTTTATGCCGCTTTACACCCTCTTGATTCAACTCCAGAGAGATATCAATACATAGGTTTTAAGATTCTTGCTAGTCAGATATATTCTTGTGCGGTGAATAGGGGGTGTTGAGTCCAGTTCACTGAGCAGGGAGGAGGTCTTGTCTGTTACATATTTGGCTTATGGAACGGTATGTGAGCTAATTTCAAACCCTTGTTTTATGCATCACCCCACCTCACCTTTCCCGTTAAGCAGCCATAGTGTGTCTTCTAAATGTGTGACTCTGTTCTGTTTTGTAATTCAGTTCAAGTGTAGCGATTTTGACATGCCCTCTATAAGTGATATCTTAGGATAAGTGTCTTTTTCTGTGTGACTTATTTCACTTAGAATCCTCGTCCCTAAATCCACTCATCATGCTGCTACTAGCCTTATGACATTGATTTCATGGCTGAGTGATATTCCATTGTGCCTAAGTACCACAACTTCTTTATCCATTTCTCTCTTTCCTGGGATGTTTAAGGTGTACTGAAGTGGAGGTTCTTGTACACAGAGCAGCCCTAAACTTTGGGGTGCCTGTGTCTGGTTGATTTTTAGTTTTCCCCATTTATACGCCCATGAGTCGAAGTGCCCTATGCTCTCTCAGCTGTGTTTATTACATGTTTCAGGACACACCGTACACTTCTCCAGGGTGGCTGTTGGCAACTGACATCCCGCCCATCAGCGTAGCAAGGCTCCCATGTCTCCATGGCCTGTCCTGCATTTCTGGTTTTTACACTTTTTGCAGCGTGGCCCTTTTGACCGATGGCAAGCGAGACTTCTTTGTAGTGCTGATTGGCACTTCCGGCTTGCTTGGTTGGCCAAAAAGGGCGTATGCGTTTTTTCCTGAATATATTCAGGAAAAAACGCATACGCCCTTTTTGGCCAAGGGCATCATTGTCAACGTTTTGCCGCTTTTCATGTGCTTTAAAGGCGAGTCGAATCTACCTCCTGAAATCTGTTTCCTGCAATTCTGCCTTGCTTTCAAATCCTCTTCGTTGCCTTCCCTCAATATATTTGTGGATGAGAGTTATCATTTATAACTCTGCAGGTTTGTGAATTGCAGTGGCCCTGAGCTCCATTTGTCAACTCGCTTTTTTGGGAGCTGCCCGCAAAAGCGCAGGATTGCTTCAGGCCCTATTCTGGTTCCGGGCGGCAGGCTGAGCCTGTGCTTCATTCTTCTTCCTGATGGGGAAATAGAGTGACCTCTGCCTGTCCCAACACCTAGAGCTAGTCTCTCATTGGTTCCCCGTCTTCCCGTTCATCCTCAGGACAAATTGCAACCTGTACGAAACAAACAGGAGGTTCAAGGTGCTGATTCTCCAAGTAGGGAGATTGTTACTAAAGCGGCTGGAATGGCGAACCCGAGCACAAGGAGAGGAGAAATGAGGTGCGTTTTAGAAACATTTCCCGATCACACGGTGTACCATCTTCTGGGTTCCCATGCATGTTTTCGATGTAGGAAGATGCCCTTGAACCTGGAGATTTGGGACCCATGGGGTGGGTACCGCGCGGTATTACTTTAAAGCGTCTGCGTTTTCTCACCCAACCTCTCCAATCCTCTCAGCCCCAAGAGTGTCCAGCCTTATGTCTCATCCAGCTGTGCGTCTAGATATGGACAATCCAGGTTGCATCAGATCCCCCGAACGGATTTTGTAAGAATTTCTCTCTCTTTCACTGTCTTTGTTTTATGGGGTTCATTTTAAGTAATTTATTTTGATAATGGGGTTGAGCTGCTTTTCCCTGCTATGTTTATGCCGCTTTACACCCTCTTGATTCAACTCCAGAGAGATATCAATACATAGGTTTTAAGATTCTTGCTAGTCAGATATATTCTTGTGCGGTGAATAGGGGGTGTTGAGTCCAGTTCACTGAGCAGGGAGGAGGTCTTGTCTGTTACATATTTGGCTTATGGAACGGTATGTGAGCTAATATCAAACCCTTGTTTTATGCATCACCACACCTCACCTTTCCCGTTAAGCAGCCATAGTGTGTCTTCTAAATGTGTGACTCTGTTCTGTTTTGTAATTCAGTTCAAGTGTAGCGATTTTGACATGCCCTCTATAAGTGATATCTTAGGATAAGTGTCTTTTTCTGTGGGACCTATTTCACTTAGAATCCTCGTCCCTAAATCCACTCATCATGCTGCTACTAGCCTTATGACATTGATTTCATGGCTGAGTGATATTCCATTGTGCCTATGTACCACAACTTCTTTATCCATTTTTCTCTTTCCTGGGATACTTAAGTTGTAGCTAAGTGGAGCTTCTTGTACACAGAGCAGCCCTAAACTTTGGGGTGCCTGTGTCTTGTTGATTTTTAGTTTTCCCCATTTATACGCCCATGAGTCGAAGTGCCCTATGCTCTCTCAGCTGTGTTTATTACATGTTTCAGGACACACCGTACACTTCTCCAGAGTGGCTGTTGGCAACTGACATCCCGCCCATCAGCGTAGCAAGGCTCCCATGTCTCCATGGCCTGTCCTGCATTTCTGGTTTTTACACTTCTTGCAGCATGGCCCTTTTGACCGATGGCAAGCGAGACTTCTTTGTAGTGCTGATTGGCACTTCCGGCTTGCTTGGTTGGCCAAAAAGGGCGTATGCGTTTTTTCCTGAATATATTCAGGAAAAAACGCATACGCCCTTTTTGGCCAAGGGCATCATTGTCAACGTTTTGCCACTTTTCATGTGCTTTAAAGGCGAGTCGAATCTACCTCCTGAAATCTGTTTCCTGCAATTCTGCCTTGCTTTCAAATCCTCTTCGTTGCCTTCCCTCAATATATTTGTGGACGAGAGTTATCATTTATAACTCTGCAGGTTTGTGAATTGCAGTGGCCCTGAGCTCCATTTGTCAACTCGCTTTTTTGGGAGCTGCCCGCAAAAGCGCAGGATTGCTTCAGGCCCTATTCTGGTTCCGGGGGGCAGGCTGAGCCTGTGCTTCATTCTTCTTCCTGATGGGGAAATAGTGTGACCTCTGCCTGTCCCAACACCTAGAGCTAGTCTCTCATTGGTTCCCCGTCTTCCCGTTCATCCTCAGGACAAATTGCAACCTGTACGAAACAAACAGGAGGTTCAAGGTGCTGATTCTCCAAGTAGGGAGATTGTTAGTAAAGCGGCTGCAATGGCGAACCCGAGCAAAAGGAGAGGAGAAATGAGGTGCGTTTTAGAAACCTTTCCCGATCACACGGTGTACCATCTTCTGGGTTCCCATGCATGTTTTTGATGTAGGAAGATGCCCTTGAACCTGGAGATTTGGGACCCATGGGGTGGGTACCGCGCGGTATTACTTTAAAGCGTCTGCGTTTTCTCACCCAACCTCTCCAATCCTCTCAGCCCCAAGAGTGTCCAGCCTTATGTCTCATCCAGCTGTGCGTCTAGATATGGTCAATCCAGGTTGCATCAGATCCCCCGAACGGATTTTGTAAGAATTTCTCTCTCTTTCACTGTCTTTGTTTTATGGGGTTCATTTTAAGTAATTTATTTTGATAATGGGGTTGAGCTGCTTTTCCCTGCTATGTTTATGCCGCTTTACACCCTCTTGATTCAACTCCAGAGAGATATCAATACATAGGTTTTAAGATTCTTGCTAGTCAGATATATTCTTGTGCGGTGAATATGGGGTGTTGAGTCCAGTTCACTGAGCAGGGAGGAGGTCTTGTCTGTTACATATTTGGCTTATGGAACGGTATGTGAGCTAATATCAAACCCTTGTTTTATGCATCACCCCACCTCACCTTTCCCGTTAAGCAGCCATAGTGTGTCTTCTAAATGTGTGACTCTGTTCTGTTTTGTAATTCAGTTCAAGTGTAGCGATTTTGACATGCCCTCTATAAGTGATATCTTAGGATAAGTGTCTTTTTCTGTGTGACTTATTTCACTTAGAATTCTCGTCCCTAAATCCACTCATCATGCTGCTACTAGCCTTATGACATTGATTTCATGGCTGAGTGATATTCCATTGTGCCTAAGTACCACAACTTCTTTATCCATTTTTCTCTTTCCTGGGATGTTTAAGGTGTACTGAAGTGGAGGTTCTTGTACCCAGAGCAGCCCTAAACTTTGGGGTGCCTGTGTCTTGTTGATTTTTAGTTTTCCCAATTCATACGCCCATGAGTGGAAGTGCCCTATGCTCTGTAAGCTGTGTTTATTACATGTTTCAGGACACACCGTACACTTCTCCAGAGTGGCTGTTGGCAACTGACATCCCGCCCATCAGCGTAGCAAGGCTCCCATGTCTCCATGGCCTGTCCTGCATTTCTGGTTTTTACACTTTTTGCAGCATGGCCCTTTTGACCGATGGCAAGCGAGACTTCTTTGCAGTGCTGATTTGCACTTCTGGCTTGCTTGGTTGGCCAAAAAGGGCGTACGCGTTTTTTCCTGAATGTATTCAGGAAAAAACGCGTACGCCCTTTTTGGCCAAGGGCATCAATGTCAACGTTTTGCCACTTTTCATGTGCTTTAAAGGCGAGTCGAATCTACCTCCTGAAATCTGTTTCCTGCAATTCTGCCTTGCTTTCAAATCCTCTTCGTTGCCTTCCCTCAATATATTTGTGGACGAGAGTTATCATTTATAACTCTGCAGGTTTATGAATTGCAGTGGCCCTGAGCTCCATTTGTCAACTCGCTTTTTTGGGAGCTGGCCGCAAATGCGCAGGATTGCTTCAGACCCTATTCTGGTTCCGGGGGGCAGGCTGAGCCTGTGCTTCATTCTTCTTCCTGATGGGGAAATAGAGTGACCTGTGCCTGTCCCAACACCTAGAGCTAGTCTCTCATTGGTTCCCCGTCTTCCCGTTCATCCTCAGGACAAATTGCAACCTGTACGAAACAAACAGGAGGTTCAAGGTGCTGATTCTCCAAGTAGGGAGATTGTTAGTAAAGCGGCTGGAATGGCGAACCCGAGCACAAGGAGAGGAGAAATGAGCTGCGTTTTAGAAACCTTTCCCGATCACACGGTGTACCATCTTCTGGGTTTCCCATGCATGTTTTCGATGTATGAAGATGCCCTTGAACCTGGAGATTTGGGACCCATGGGGTGGGTACCGCGCGGTATTACTTTAAAGCGTCTGCGTTTGCTCACCCAACCTCATCAATCCTCTCAGCCCCAAGAGTGTCCAGCCTTATGTCTCATCCAGCTGTGCGTCTAGATATGGTCAATGCAGATTGCATCAGAGCCCCCGAACGGATTTTGTAAGAATTTCTCTCTCTTTCACTGTCTTGGTTTTATGGGGTTCATTTTAAGTAATTTATTTTGATAATGGGGTTGAGCTGCTTTTCCCTGCTGTGTTTTTGCCGCTTTACACCCTCTTGATTCAACTCCAGAGAGATATCAATACATAGGTTTTAAGATTCTTGCTAGTCAGATATATTCTTGTGCGGTGAATAGAGGGTGTTGAGTCCAGTTCACTGAGCAGGGAGGAGGTCTTGTCTGTTACATATTTGGCTTATGGAACGGTATGTGAGCTACTTTCAAACCCTTGTTTTATGCATCACCCCACCTCACCTTTCCCGTTAAGCAGCCATAGTGTGTCTTCTAAATGTGTGACTCTGTTCTGTTTTGTAATTCAGTTCCAGTGTAGCGATTTGACATGCCCTCTATAAGTGATATCTTAGGATAAGTGTCTTTTTCTGTGTGACTTATTTCACTTAGAATCCTCGTCCCTAAATCCACTCATCATGCTGCTACTAGCGTTATGACATTGATTTCATGGCTGAGTGATATTCCATTGTGCCTAAGTACCACAACTTCTTTATCCATTTTTCTCTTTCCTGGGATGTTTAAGGTGTACTGAAGTGGAGGTTCTTGTAAACAGAGTAGCCCTATACTTTGGGGTGCCTATGTCTTGTTGATTTTTAGTTTTCCCAATTTATACGCCCATGAGTGGAAGTGCCCTATGCTCTCTCAGCTGTGTTTATTACATGTTTCAGGACACACCGTACACTTCTCCAGAGTGGCTGTTGGCAACTGACATCCCGCCCATCAGCGTAGCAAGGCTCCCATGTCTCCATGGCCTGTCCTGCATTTCTGGTTTTTACACTTTTTGCAGCATGGCCCTTTTGACCGATGGCAAGCGAGACGTCTTTGTAGTGCTGATTGGCACTTCCGGCTTGCTTGGTTGGCCAAAAAGGGCGTATGCGTTTTTTCCTGAATACATTCAGGAAAAAACGCGTACGCCCTTTTTGGCCAAGGGCATCATTGTCAACGTTTTGCCGCTTTTCATGTGCTTTAAAGGCGAGTCGAATCTACCTCCTGAAATCTGTTTCCTGCAATTCTGCCTTGCTTTCCAATCCTCTTCGTTGCCTTCCCTCAATATATTTGTGGACGAGAGTTATCATTTATAACTCTGCAGGTTTGTGAATTGCAGTGGCCCTGAGCTCCATTTGTCAACTCGCTTTTTTGGGAGCTGGCCGCAAATGCGCAGGATTGCTTCAGACCCTATTCTGGTTCTGGGGGGCAGGCTGAGCCTGTGCTTCATTCTTCTTCCTGATGGGGAAATAGAGTGACCTGTGCCTGTCCCAACACCTAGAGCTAGTCTCTCATTGGTTCCCCGTCTTCCCGTTCATCCTCAGGACAAATTGCAACCTGTACGAAACAAACAGGAGGTTCAAGGTGCTGATTCTCCAACTAGGGAGATTGTTAGTAAAGCGACTGGAATGGCGAACCCGAGCACAAGGAGAGGAGAAATGAGGTGCGTTTTAGAAACCTTTCCCGATCACACGGTGTACCATCTTCTGGGTTTCCCAGGCATGTTTTCGATGTAGGAAGGTGCCCTTGAACCTGGAGATTTGGGACCCATGGGGTGGGTACCGCGCGGTATTACTTTAAAGCGTCCTGCGTTTGCTCACCCAACCTCACCAATCCTCTCAGCCCCAGAGTGTCCAGCCTTATGTCTCATCCAGCTGTGCATCTAGATATGGTCAATCCAGGTTGCATCAGAGCCCCCGAACGGATTTTGTAAGAATTTCTCTCTCTTTCACTGTCTTTGTTTTATGGGGTTCATTTTAAGGAATTTATTTTGATAATGGGGTTGAGCTGCTTTTCCCTGCTGTGTTTATGCCGCTTTACACCCTCTTGATTCAACTCCAGTGAGATATCAATACATAGGTTTTAAGATTCTTGCTAGTCAGATATATTCTTGTGCGGTGAATAGGGGGTGTTGAGTCCAGTTCACTGAGCAGGGAGGAGGTCTTGTCTGTTACATATTTGGCTTATGGAACGGTATGTGAGCTAATTTCAAACCCTTGTTTTATGCATCACCCCACCTCACCTTCCCCGTTAAGCAGCCATAGTGTGTCTTCTAAATATGTGACTCTGTTCTGTTTTGTAATTCAGTTCAAGTGTAGCGATTTTGACATGCCCTCTATAAGTGATATCTTAGGATAAGTGTCTTTTTCTGTGTGACTTATTTCACTTAGAATCCTCGTCCCTAAATCCACTCATCATGCTGCTACTAGCCTTATGACGTTGATTTCATGGCTGAGTGATATTCCATTGTGCCTAAGTACCACAACTTCTTTATCCATTATTCTCTTTCCTGGGTTGTTTAAGGTGTACTGAAGTGGAGGTTCTTGTACACAGAGCAGCCCTAAACTTTGGGGTGCCTGTGTCTGGTTGATTTTTAGTTTTCCCAATTTATACGCCCATGAGTGGAAGTGCCCTATGCTCTGTAAGCTGTGTTTATTACATGTTTCAGGACACACCGTACACTTCTCCAGAGTGGCTGTTGGCAACTGACATCCCGCCCATCAGCGTAGCAAGGCTCCAATGTCTCCATGGCCTGTCCTGCATTTCTGGTTTTTACACTTTTTGCAGCATGGCCCTTTTGACCGATGGCAAGCGAGACTTCTTTGTAGTTCTGATTGGCACTTCCGGCTTGCGTGGTTGGCCAAAAAGGGCGTATGCGTTTTTTCCTGAATATATTCAGGAAAAAACGCATACGCCCTTTTTGGCCAAGGGCATCATTGTCAACGTTTTGCCGCTTTTCATGTGCTTTAAAGGCGAGTTGAATCTACCTCCTGAAATCTGTTTCCTGCAATTCTGCCTTGCTTTCAAATCCTCTTCCTTGCCTTCCCTCAATATATTTGTGGACGAGAGTTATCATTTATAACTCTGCAGGTTTGTGAATTGCAGTGGCCCTGAGCTCCATTTGTCAACTCGCTTTTTTGGGAGCTGGCCGCAAATGCGCAGGATTGCTTCAGACCCTATTCTGGTTCCGGGGGGCAGGCTGAGCCTGTGCTTCATTCTTCTTCCTGATGGGGAAATAGAGTGACCTGTGCCTGTCCCAACACCTAGAGCTAGTCTCTCATTGGTTCCCCGTCTTCCCGTTCATCCTCAGGACAAATTGCAACCTGTACTAAACAAACAGGAGGTTCAAGGTGCTGATTCTCCAACTAGGGAGATTGTTAGTAAAGCGACTGGAATGGCGAACCCGAGCACAAGGAGAGGAGAAATGAGCTGCGTTTTAGAAACCTTTCCCGATCACACGGTGTACCATCTTCTGGGTTTCCCAGGCATGTTTTCGATGTAGGAAGATGCCCTTGAACCTGGAGATTTGGGACCCATGGGGTGGGTACCGCGCGGTATTACTTTAAAGCGTCTGCGTTTGCTCACCCAACCTCATCAATCCTCTCAGCCCCAAGAGTGTCCAGCCTTATGTCTCATCCAGCTGTGCGTCTAGATATGGTCAATGCAGGTTGCATCAGAGCCCCCGAACGGATTTTGTAAGAATTTCTCTCTCTTTCACTGTCTTGGTTTTATGGGGTTCATTTTAAGTAATTTATTTTGATAATGGGGTTGAGCTGCTTTTCCCTGCTGTTTTTTTGCCGCTTTACACCCTCTTGATTCAACTCCAGAGAGATATCAATACATAGGTTTTAAGATTCTTGCTAGTCAGATATATTCTTGTGCGGTGAATAGGGGGTGTTGAGTCCAGTTCACTGAGCAGGGAGGAGGTCTTGTCTGTTACATATTTGGCTTATGGAACGGTATGTGAGCTAATTTCAAACCCTTGTTTTATGCATCACCCCACCTCACCTTTCCCGTTAAGCAGCCATTGTGTGTGTTCTAAATATGTGACTCTGTTCTGTTTTGTTATTCAGTTCAAGTGTAGCGATTTTGACATGCCCTCTATAATTGATATCTTAGGATAAGTGTCTTTTTCTGTGTGACCTATTTCACTTAGAATCCTCGTCCCTAAATCCACTCATCATGCTGCTACTAGCCTTATGACATTGATTTCATGGCTGAGTGATATTCCATTGTGCCTAAGTACCACAACTTCTTTATCCATTTCTCTCTTTCCTGGGATGTTTAAGGTGTACTGAAGTGGAGGTTCTTGTACACAGAGCAGCCCTAAACTTTGGGGTGCCTGTGTCTTGTTGATTTTTAGTTTTCCCAATTCATACGCCCATGAGTGAAAGTGCCCTATGCTCTCTGAGCTGTGTTTATTACATGTTTCAGGACACAGAGTACACTTCTCCAGAGTGGCTGTTGGCAATTCACATCCCGCCCATCAGCGTAGGAAGGCTCCCATGTCTCCATGGCCTGTCCTGCTTTTCTGGTTTTTACACTTTTTGCAGCATGGCCCTTTTGACCGATGGCAAGCGAGACTTCTTTGTAGTGCTGATTGGCACTTCCGGCTTGCTTGGTTGGCCAAAAAGGGCGTATGCGTTTTTTCCTGAATATATTCAGGAAAAAACTCATACGCCCTTTTTGGCCAAGGGCATCATTGTCAACGTTTTGCCGCTTTTCATGTGCTTTAAAGGCGAGTCGAATCTACTTCCTGAAATCTGTTTCCTGCAATTCTGCCTTGCTTTCAAATCCTCTTCCTTGCCTTCCCTCAATATATTTGTGGACGAGAGTTATCATTTATAACTCTGCAGGTTTGTGACTTGCAGTGACCCTGAGCTCCGTTTGTCAACTCGCTTTTTGGGGAGCTGCCCGCAAAAGCGCAGGATTGCTTCAGGCCCTATTCTGGTTCCGGGGGGCAGGCTGAGCCTGTGCTTCATTCTTCTTCCTCATGGGGAAATAGAGTGACCTCTGCCTGTCCCAACACCTAGAGCTAGTCTCTCATTGGTTCCCCGTCTTCCTGTTCATCCTCAGGACAAAATGCAACCTGTACGAAACAAACAGGAGGTTCAAGGTGCTGATTCTCCAACTAGGGAGATTGTTAGTAAAGCGGCTGGAATGGCGAACCCGAGCACAAGGAGAGGAGAAATGAGGTGCGTTTTAGAAACCTTTCCCGATCACACGGTGTACCATCTTCTGGGTTTCCCAGGCATGTTTTCGATGTAGGAAGGTGCCCTTGAACCTGGAGATTTGGGACCCATGGGGTGGGTACCGCGCGGTATTACTTTAAAGCGTCCTGCGTTTGCTCACCCAACCTCACCAATCCTCTCAGCCCCAGAGTGTCCAGCCTTATGTCTCATCCAGCTGTGCATCTAGATATGGTCAATCCAGGTTGCATCAGAGCCCCCGAACGGATTTTGTAAGAATTTCTCTCTCTTTCACCGTCTTTGTTTTATGGGGTTCATTTTAAGGAATTTATTTTGATAATGGGGTTGAGCTGCTTTTCCCTGCTGTGTTTATGCCGCTTTACACCCTCTTGATTCAACTCCAGTGAGATATCAATACATAGGTTTTAAGATTCTTGCTAGTCAGATATATTCTTGTGCGGTGAATAGGGGGTGTTGAGTCCAGTTCACTGAGCAGGGAGGAGGTCTTGTCTGTTACATATTTGGCTTATGGAACGGTATGTGAGCTAATTTCAAACCCTTGTTTTATGCATCACCCCACCTCACCTTCCCCGTTAAGCAGCCATAGTGTGTCTTCTAAATATGTGACTCTGTTTTGTTTTGTAATTCAGTTCAAGTGTAGCGATTTTGACATGCCCTCTATAAGTGATATCTTAGGATAACTGTCTTTTTCTGTGTGACTTATTTCACTTAGAATCCTCGTCCCTAAATCCACTCATCATGCTGCTACTAGCCTTATGACGTTGATTTCATGGCTGAGTGATATTCCATTGTGCCTAAGTACCACAACTTCTTTATCCATTATTCTCTTTCCTGGGTTGTTTAAGGTGTACTGAAGTGGAGGTTCTTGTACACAGAGCAGCCCTAAACTTTGGGGTGCCTGTGTCTGGTTGATTTTTATTTTTCCCAATTTATACGCCCATGAGTGGAAGTGCCCTATGCTCTGTAAGCTGTGTTTATTACATGTTTCAGGACACACCGTACACTTCTCCAGAGTGGCTGTTGGCAACTGACATCCCGCCCATCAGCGTAGCAAGGCTCCCATGTCTCCATGGCCTGTCCTGCATTTCTGGTTTTTACACTTTTTGCAGCATGGCCCTTTTGACCGATGGCAAGCGAGACTTCTTTGTAGTGCTGATTGGCACTTCCGGCTTGCTTGGTTGGCCAAAAAGGGCGTATGCGTTTTTTCCTGAATATATTCAGGAAAAAACGCATACGCCCTTTTTGGCCAAGGGCATCATTGTCAACGTTTTGCCGCTTTTCATGTGCTTTAAAGGCGAGTTGAATCTACCTCCTGAAATCTGTTTCCTGCAATTCTGCCTTGCTTTCAAATCCTCTTCCTTGCCTTCCCTCAATATATTTGTGGACGAGAGTTATCATTTATAACTCTGCAGGTTTGTGAATTGCAGTGGCCCTGAGCTCCATTTGTCAACTCGCTTTTTTGGGAGCTGGCCGCAAATGCGCAGGATTGCTTCAGACCCTATTCTGGTTCCGGGGGGCAGGCTGAGCCTGTGCTTCATTCTTCTTCCTGATGGGGAAATAGAGTGACCTGTGCCTGTCCCAACACCTAGAGCTAGTCTCTCATTGGTTCCCCGTCTTCCCGTTCATCCTCAGGACAAATTGCAACCTGTACTAAACAAACAGGAGGTTCAAGGTGCTGATTCTCCAACTAGGGAGATTGTTAGTAAAGCGACTGGAATGGCGAACCCGAGCACAAGGAGAGGAGAAATGAGATGCGTTTTAGAAACCTTTCCCGATCACACGGTGTACCATCTTCTGGGTTTCCCATGCATGTTTTCGATGTAGGAAGATGCCCTTGAACCTGGAGATTTGGGACCCATGGGGTGGGTACCGCGCGGTATTACTTTAAAGCGTCTGCGTTTGCTCACCCAACCTCATCAATCCTCTCAGCCCCAAGAGTGTCCAGCCTTATGTCTCATCCAGCTGTGCGTCTAGATATGGTCAATGCAGGTTGCATCAGAGCCCCCGAACGGATTTTGTAAGAATTTCTCTCTCTTTCACTGTCTTGGTTTTATGGGGTTCATTTTAAGTAATTTATTTTGATAATGGGGTTGAGCTGCTTTTCCCTGCTGTTTTTTTGCCGCTTTACACCCTCTTGATTCAACTCCAGAGAGATATCAATACATAGGTTTTAAGATTCTTGCTAGTCAGATATATTCTTGTGCGGTGAATAGGGGGTGTTGAATCCAGTTCACTGAGCAGGGAGGAGGTCTTGTCTGTTACATATTTGGCTTATGGAACGGTATGTGAGCTAATTTCAAACCCTTGTTTTATGCATCACCCCACCTCACCTTTCCCGTTAAGCAGCCATTGTGTGTGTTCTAAATATGTGACGCTGTTCTGTTTTGTTATTCAGTTCAAGTGTAGCGATTTTGACATGCCCTCTATAATTGATATCTTAGGATAAGTGTCTTTTTCTGTGTGACTTATTTCACTTAGAATTCTCGTCCCTAAATCCACTCATCATGCTGCTACTAGCGTTATGACATTGATTTCATGGCTGAGTGATATTCCATTGTGCCTAAGTACCACAACTTCTTTATCCATTTTTCTCTTTCCTGCGATGTTTAAGGTGTACTGAAGTGGAGGTTCTTGTACACAGAGCAGCCCTAAACTTTGGGGTGCCTGTGTCTTGTTGATTTTTAGTTTTCCCAATTCATACGCCCATGAGTGAAAGTGCCCTATGCTCTCTGAGCTGTGTTTATTACATGTTTCAGGACACAGAGTACACTTCTCCAGAGTGGCTGTTGGCAATTCACATCCCGCCCATCAGCGTAGGAAGGCTCCCATGTCTCCATGGCCTGTCCTGCTTTTCTGGTTTTTACACTTTTTGCAGCATGGCCTTTTTGACCGATGGCAAGCGAGACTTCTTTGTAGTGCTGATTGGCACTTCCGGCTTGCTTGGTTGGCCAAAAAGGGCGTATGCGTTTTTTCCTGAATATATTCAGGAAAAAACTCATACGCCCTTTTTGGCCAAGGGCATCATTGTCAACGTTTTGCCGCTTTTCATGTGCTTTAAAGGCGAGTCGAATCTACTTCCTGAAATCTGTTTCCTGCAATTCTGCCTTGCTTTCAAATCCTCTTCCTTGCCTTCCCTCAATATATTTGTGGACGAGAGTTATCATTTATAACTCTGCAGGTTTGTGACTTGCAGTGACCCTGAGCTCCGTTTGTCAACTCGCTTTTTGGGGAGCTGCCCGCAAAAGCGCAGGATTGCTTCAGGCCCTATTCTGGTTCCGGGGGGCAGGCTGAGCCTGTGCTTCATGCTTCTTCCTCATGGGGAAATAGAGTGACCTCTGCCTGTCCCAACACCTAGAGCTAGTCTCTCATTGGTTCCCCGTCCTCCTGTTCATCCTCAGGACAAAATGCAACCTGTACGAAACAAACAGGAGGTTCAAGGTGCTGATTCTCCAACTAGGGAGATTGTTAGTAAAGCGGCTGGAATGGCGAACCCGAGCACAAGGAGAGGAGAAATGAGGTGCGTTTTAGAAACCTTTCCCGATCACACGGTGTACCATCTTCTGGGTTTCCCAGGCATGTTTTCCATGTAGGAAGGTGCCCTTGAACCTTGAGATTTGGGACCCATGGGGTGGGTACCGCGCGGTATTACTTTAAAGCGTCTGCGTTTGCTCACCCAACCTCACCAATCCTCTCAGCCCCAAGAGTGTCCAGCCTTATGTCTCATCCAGCTGTGGGTCTAGATATGGTCAATCCAGGTTGCATCAGAGCCCCCGAACGGATTTTGTAAGAATTTCTCTCTCTTTCACTGTCTTTGTTTTATGGGGTTCATTTTAAGTAATTTATTTTGATAATGGGGTTGAGCTGCTTTTCCCTGCTGGGTTTATGTCGCTTTACACCCTCTTGATTCAACTCCAGAGAGATATCAATACATAGGTTTTAAGATTCTTGCTAGTCAGATATATTCTTGTGCGGTGAATAGGGGGTGTTGAGTCCACTTCATTGAGCAGGGAGGAGGTCTTGTCTGTTACATATTTGGCTTATGGAACGGTATGTGAGCTAATTTCAAACCCTTGTTTTATGCATCACCCCACCTCACCTTTCCCGTTAAGCAGCCATAGTGTGTCTTCTAAATGTGTGACTCTGTTCTGTTTTGTAATTCAGTTCAAGTGTAGCGATTTTGACATGCCCTCTATAAGTGATATCTTAGGATAAGTGTCTTTTTCTGTGTGACTTATTTGACTTAGAATCCTCGTCCCTAAATCCACTCATCATGCTGCTACTAGCCTTATGACGTTGATTTCATGGCTGAGTGATATTCCATTGTGCCTAAGTACCACAACTTCTTTATCCATTTCTCTCTTTCCTGGGATGTTTAAGGTGTACTGAAGTGGAGGTTCTTGTACACAGAGCAGCCCTAAACTTTGGGGTGCCTGTGTCTGGTTGATTTTTATTTTTCCCAATTTATACGCCCATGAGTGGAAGTGCCCTATGCTCTGTAAGCTGTGTTTATTACATGTTTCAGGACACACCGTACACTTCTCCAGAGTGGCTGTTGGCAAGTGACATCCCGCCCATCAGCGTAGCAAGGCTCCCATGTCTCCATGGCCTGTCCTGCTTTTCTGGTTTTTACACTTTTTGCAGCATGGCCCTTTTGACCGATGGCAAGCAAGACTTCTTTGTAGTGCTGATTGGCACTTCCGGCTTGCTTGGTTGGCCAAAAAGGGCGTATGCGTTTTTTCCTGAATATATTCAGGAAAAAACGCATACGCCCTTTTTGGCCAAGGGCATCATTGTCAACGTTTTGCCGCTTTTCATGTGCTTTAAAGGCGAGTCGAATCTACCTCCTGAAATCTGTTTCCTGCAATTCTGCCTTGCTTTCAAATCCTCTTCGTTGCCTTCCCTCAATATATTTGTGGACGAGAGTTATCATTTATAACTCTGCAGGTTTGTGAATTGCAGTGGCCCTGAGCTCCATTTGTCAACTCGCTTTTTTGGGAGCTGGCCGCAAAAGCGCAGGATTGCTTCAGGCCCTATTCTGGTTCCGGGGGGCAGGCTGAGCCTGTGCTTCATTCTTCTTCCTGATGGGGAAATAGAGTGACCTGTGCCTGTCCCAACACCTAGAGCTAGTCTCTCATTGGTTCCCCGTCTTCCCGTTCATCCTCAGGACAAATTGCAACCTGTACGAAACAAACAGGAGGTTCAAGGTGCTGATTCTCCAAGTAGGGAGATTGTTAGTAAAGCGACTGGAATGGCGAACCCGAGCACAAGGAGAGGAGAAATGAGATGCGTTTTAGAAACCTTTCCCGATCACACGGTGTACCATCTTCTGGGTTTCCCAGGCATATTTTCGATGTAGGAAGGTGCCCTTGAACCAGGAGATTTGGGACCCATGGGGTGGGTACCGCGCGGTATTACTTTAAAGCGTCTTGCGTTTGCTCACCCAACATCACCAATCCTCTCAGCCCCAAGAGTGTCCAGCCTTATGTCTCATCCAGCTGTGCATCTAGATATGGTCAATCCAGGTTGCATCAGAGCCCCCGAACGGATTTTGTAAGAATTTCTCTCTCTTTCACTGTCTTTGTTTTATGGGGTTCATTTTAAGTAATTTATATTGATAATGGGGTTGAGCTGCTTTTCCCTGCTGTGTTTATGCCGCTTTACACCCTCTTGATTCAACTCCAGAGAGATATCAATACATAGGTTTTAAGATTCTTGCTAGTCAGATATTTTCTTGTGCGGTGAATAGAGGGTGTTGAGTCCAGTTCACTGAGCAGGGAGGAGGTCTTGTCTGTTACATATTTGGCTTATGGAACGGTATGTGAGCTAATTTCAAACCCTTGTTTTATGCATCACCCCACCTCACCTTTCCCGTTAAGCAGCCATTGTGTGTGTTCTAAATATGTGACTCTGTTCTGTTTTGTAATTCAGTTCAAGTGTAGCGATTTTGACATGCCCTCTATAAGTGATATCTTAGGATAAGTGTCTTTTTCTGTGTGACTTATTTCACTTAGAATCCTCGTCCCTAAATCCACTCATCATGCTGCTACTAGCCTTATGACGTTGATTTCATGGCTGAGTGATATTCCATTGTGCCTAAGTACCACAACTTCTTTATCCATTATTCTCTTTCCTGGGATGTTTAAGGTGTACTGAAGTGGAGGTTCTTGTACACAGAGCAGCCCTAAACTTTGGGGTGCCTGTGTCTGGTTGATTTTTAGTTTTCCCAATTTATATGCCCATGAGTGGAAGAGCCCTATGCTCTGTAAGCTGTGTTTATTACATGTTTCAGGACACACCGTACACTTCTCCAGAGTGGCTGTTGGCAACTGACATCCCGCCCATCAGCGTAGCAAGGCTCCCATGTCTCCATGGCCTGTCCTGAATTTCTGGTTTTTACACTTTTTGCAGCATGGTCCTTTTGACCGATGGCAAGAAGACTTCTTTGTAGTGCTGATTGGCACTTCCGGCTTGCTTGGTTGGCCAAAAAGGGCGTATGCGTTTTTTCCTGAATATATTCAGGAAAAAACGCATACGCCCTTTTTGGCCAAAGGCATCATTGTTAACGTTTTGCCGCTTTTCATGTGCTTTAAAGGCGAGTCGAATCTACCTCCTGAAATCTGTTTCCTGCAATTCTGCCTTGCTTTCAAATCCTCTTCGTTGCCTTCCCTCAATATATTTGTGGACGAGAGTTATCATTTATAACTGTGCAGGTTTGTGAATTGCAGTGGCCCTGAGCTCCATTTGTCAACTCGCTTTTTTGGGAGCTGGCCGCAAAAGCGCAGGATTGCTTCAGGCCCTATTCTGGTTCCGGGGGGCAGGCTGAGCCTGTGCTTCATTCTTCTTCCTGATGGGGAAATAGAGTGACCTGTGCCTGTCCCAACACCTAGAGCTAGTCTCTCATTGGTTCCCCGTCTTCCTGTTCATCCTCAGGACAAATTGCAACCTGTACGAAACAAACAGGAGGTTCAAGGTGCTGATTCTCCAAGTAGGGAGATTGTTAGTAAAGCGACTGGAATGGCGAACCCGAGCACAAGGAGAGGAGAAATGAGGTGCGCTTTAGAAACCTTTCCCGATCACACGGTGTACCATCTTCTGGGTTTCCCAGGCATGTTTTCGATGTAGGAAGATGCCCTTGAACCTGGAGATTTGGGACCCATGGGGTGGGTACCGCGAGGTATTACTTTAAAGCGTCTGCGTTTGCTCACCCAACCTCACCAATCCTCTCAGCCCCAAGAGTGTCCAGCCTTATGTCTCATCCAGCTGTGGGTCTAGATATGGTCAATCCAGGTTGCATCAGAGCCCCCGAACGGATTTTGTAAGAATTTCTCTCTCTTTCACTGTCTTTGTTTTATGGGGTTCATTTTAAGTAAATTATTTTGATAATGGGGTTGAGCTGCTTTTCCCTGCTGGGTTTATGCCGCTTTACACCCTCTTGATTCAACTCCAGAGAGATATCAATACATAGGTTTTAAGATTCTTGCTAGTCAGATATATTCTTGTGCGGTGAATAGGGGGTGTTGAGTCCACTTCATTGAGCAGGGAGTAGGTCTTGTCTGTTACATATTTGGCTTATGGAACGGTATGTGAGCTAATTTCAAACCCTTGTTTTATGCATCACCCCACCTCACCTTTCCCGTTAAGCAGCCATAGTGTGTCTTCTAAATGTGTGACTCTGTTCTGTTTTGTAATTCAGTTCAAGTGTAGCGATTTGACATGCCCTCTATAAGTGATATCTTAGGATAAGTGTCTTTTCTGTGTGAGTTATTTCACTTAGAATCCTCGTCCCTAAATCCACTCATCATGCTGCTACTAGCCTTATGACATTGATTTCATGGCTGAGTGATATTCCATTGTGCCTAAGTACCACAACTTCTTTATCCATTATTCTCTTTCCTGGGATGTTTAAGGTGTACTGAAGTGGAGGTTCTTGTACACAGAGCAGCCCTAAACTTTGGGGTGCCTGTGTCTGGTTGATTTTTAGTTTTCCCAATTTATACGCCCATGAGTGGAAGTGCCCTATGCTCTGTAAGCTGTGTTTATTACATGTTTCAGGACACACCGTACACTTCTCCAGAGTGGCTGTTGGCAACTGACATCCCGCCCATCAGCGTAGCAAGGCTCCCATGTCTCCATGGCCTGTCCTGCATTTCTGGTTTTTACACTTTTTGCAGCATGGTCCTTTTGACCGATAGCAAGAAGACTTCTTTGTAGTGCTGATTGGCACTTCCGGCTTGCTTGGTTGGCCAAAAAGGGCGTATGCGTTTTTTCCTGAATATATTCAGGAAAAAACGCATACGCCGTTTTTGGCCAAAGGCATCATTGTTAACGTTTTGCCGCTTTTCATGTGCTTTAAAGGCGAGTCGAATCTACCTCCTGAAATCTGTTTCCTGCAATTCTGCCTTGCTTTCAAATCCTCTTCGTTGCCTTCCCTCAATATATTTGTGGACGAGAGTTATCATTTATAACTCTGCAGGTTTGTGAATTGCAGTGGCCCTGAGCTCCATTTGTCAACTCGCTTTTTTGGGAGCTGGCCGCAAAAGCGCAGGATTGCTTCAGGCCCTATTCTGGTTCCGGGGGGCAGGCTGAGCCTGTGCTTCATTCTTCTTCCTGATGGGGAAATAGAGTGACCTGTGCCTGTCCCAACACCTAGAGCTAGTCTCTCATTGGTTCCCCGTCTTCCTGTTCATCCTCAGGACAAATTGCAACCTGTACGAAACAAACAGGAGGTTCAAGGTGCTGATTCTCCAAGTAGGGAGATTGTTAGTAAAGCGGCTGGAATGGCGAACCCGAGCACAAGGAGAGGAGAAATGAGGTGCGCTTTAGAAACCTTTCCCGATCACACGGTGTACCATCTTCTGGGTTTCCCAGGCATGTTTTCCATGTAGGAAGGTGCCCTTGAACCTTGAGATTTGGGACCCATGGGGTGGGTACCGCGCGGTATTACTTTAAAGCGTCTGCGTTTGCTCACCCAACCTCACCAATCCTCTCAGCCCCAAGAGTGTCCAGCCTTATGTCTCATCCAGCTGTGGGTCTAGATATGGTCAATCCAGGTTGCATCAGAGCCCCCGAACGGATTTTGTAAGAATTTCTCTCTCTTTCACTGTCTTTGTTTTATGGGGTTCATTTTAAGTAAATTATTTTGATAATGGGGTTGAGCTGCTTTTCCCTGCTGGGTTTATGCCGCTTTACACCCTCTTGATTCAACTCCAGAGAGATATCAATACATAGGTTTTAAGATTCTTGCTAGTCAGATATATTCTTGTGCGGTGAATAGGGGGTGTTGAGTCCACTTCATTGAGCAGGGAGTAGGTCTTGTCTGTTACATATTTGGCTTATGGAACGGTATGTGAGCTAATTTCAAACCCTTGTTTTATGCATCACCCCACCTCACCTTTCCCGTTAAGCAGCCATAGTGTGTCTTCTAAATGTGTGACTCTGTTCTGTTTTGTAATTCAGTTCAAGTGTAGCGATTTTGACATGCCCTCTATAAGTGATATCTTAGGATAAGTGTCTTTTTCTGTGTGACTTATTTCACTTAGAATCCTCGTCCCTAAATCCACTCATCATGCTGCTACTAGCCTTATGACATTGATTTCATGGCTGAATGATATTCCATTGTGCCTAAGTACCACAACTTCTTTATCCATTTCTCTCTTTCCTGGGATGTTTAAGGTGTACTGAAGTGGAGGTTCTTGTACACAGAGCAGCCCTAAACTTTGGGGTGCCTGTGTCTTGTTGATTTTTAGTTTTCCCAATTTATACGCCCATGAGTGGAAGTGCCCTATGCTCTGTAAGCTGTGTTTATTACATGTTTCAGGACACACCGTACACTTCTCCAGAGTGGCTGTTGGCAACTGACATCCCGCCCATCAGCGTAGCAAGGCTCCCATGTCTCCATGGCCTGTCCTGCATTTCTGGTTTTTACACTTTTTGCAGCATGGCCCTTTTGACCGATGGCAAGCGAGACTTCTTTGTAGTGCTGATTGGCACTTCCGGCTTGCTTGGTTGGCCAAAAAGGGCGTATGCGTTTTTTCCTGAATATATTCAGGAAAAAACGCATACGCCCTTTTTGGCCAAGGGCATCATTGTCAACGTTTTGCCGCTTTTCATGTGCTTTAAAGGCGAGTCGAATCTACCTCCTGAAATCTGTTTCCTGCAATTCTGCCTTGCTTTCAAATCCTCTTCCTTGCCTTCCCTCAATATATTTGTGGACGAGAGTTATCATTTATAACTGTGCAGGTTTGTGAATTGCAGTGGCCCTGAGCTCCATTTGTCAACTCGCTTTTTTGGGAGCTGGCCGCAAAAGCGCAGGATTGCTTCAGGCCCTATTCTGGTTCCGGGGGGC
The DNA here is from genome assembly GCF_028564815.1 of Eubalaena glacialis. NCBI lineage: Eukaryota > Metazoa > Chordata > Mammalia > Artiodactyla > Balaenidae > Eubalaena > Eubalaena glacialis. Next base: position 143,888,014 of record NC_083716.1, read on the forward strand.
AGGCTGAGCCTGTGCTTCATTCTTCTTCCTGATGGGGAAATAGAGTGACCTGTGCCTGTCCCAACACCTAGAGCTAGTCTCTCATTGGTTCCCCGTCTTCCCGTTCATCCTCAGGACAAATTGCAACCTGTACGAAACAAACAGGAGGTTCAAGGTGCTGATTCTCCAAGTAGGGAGATTGTTAGTAAAGCGACTGGAATGGCGAACCCGAGCACAAGGAGAGGAGAAATGAGGTGCGTTTTAGAAACCTTTCCCGATCACACGGTGTACCATCTTCTGGGTTTCCCAGGCATGTTTTCGATGTAGGAAGGTGCCCTTGAACCTGGAGATTTGGGACCCATGGGGTGGGTACCGCGCGGTATTACTTTAAAGCGTCTGCGTTTGCTCACCCAACCTCACCAATCCTCTCAGCCCCAAGAGTGTCCAGCCTTATGTCTCATCCAGCTGTGGGTCTAGATATGGTCAATCCAGGTTGCATCAGAGCCCCTGAACGGATTTTGTAAGAATTTCTCTCTCTTTCATTGCCTGTGTTTTGTTTTGTTTTGTTTTGTTTTTAATTTTTTTTAATGGGGTTTAGCTGATTTTCAATGTTTTGTTTATGCCGCTTTACACCCACTTGATTCATTACAGAGAGATATCAATACATACTTTTTAAGATTCTTACTACACAGATATATTCTTCTCCGGTGAATATGGTGTTTTGAGTCCCGTTCATTGAGCAGTGTGTAGGTCTTGTCTGTTACATATTTCTTTTATGGAATGGTATCTGTGCTAATTTCAAACTCTTGTTTTATGCATCACCCCACCTCACTTTTCCCCTTTAGCAGGCATAAGTGTGCTTTCTAAATGTGTGACTCTCTTCTGTTTTGTAATTCAGTTCATGTGTAGCAATGTTTACATTCCCTCTCTAAGTGATATCTTATGGTATGTTTCTTTTCTTAGTGACTTATTTCACTTAGAATCATCGTACCTAAATCCACTCATCATGCTGCTACTAGCCTTATGACATTGATTTCATGGCTGAGTGATATTCCATTGTACATAAGTGCCACAACTTGATTATCCTTTTTTCTCTTTCTGAGGATATTTATGGTGTCCCCGATTCGAGGTTCTTTTAAAGAGAGCAGCCCTAAACTTTGGGCTGCCTGTCTTGTCGATTTTTTGTTTTCCGAATATATATGTCCATGAGTGGAAGTACCGTATGCTCTGTAGCTCTGTTTTATAGATGTTTTAGGAAACACCATACACTTCTCCAGTGTGGCTGTTAGCAATATACATCCCGTCCATCAGCGTAACATGGCTCCCTTTTCTCCTTGTCCTCTCCTACATTTTTGGTTTTCATACTTTTCCAGGATGGCCCTTTTGACGGATGGGAAGTGAGACTTCTTTGTAGTGCTGACTTGCATTGCCCGCTTCTTTGGTTGGCCAAAAAGGGCGTATGCGTTTTTTCCTGAATATATTCAGGAAAAAACGCATACGCCCTTTTTGGCCAAGTGCACCATTGTCAACGTTTTGCCACTTTCCATGTGATTTAAAGGCGAATCCAATCAACCTCTTGAAAACTGTTTCCTGAAATTCTGCCTTGCTTTCAAATCCTCTTTGTTGCCTTCCCTCAGTATATTTTTGGATGACAGTTATCATTTATAACTCTGCACGCTTGTGAATTGCAGTGCCCCTGTGCTCCATTTGTCAACTAGCTTTTTTGGGAGCTGGCCGCAAAAGCACAGGATTGCTTCAGGCCCTATTCTGGTTCCGTGGGACAGGCTGAGCCTGTGGTTAATTCTTCTTCCTGATGGGAAATTAGAGTGACCTTTGCCTGTCCCAACACCTAGAGTTACTCTCTCATTGGTTCCCCTTCTTACCGTTCATCCTGAGGACAAATTTCAAACTGTACGAAACAGGAGGTTAAAGGTGCTGAGTCTCCAATGGGGAGATTGGTAGTAAAGCGGCTGGAATGGCGAACCCGAGCACCAGGAGATGAGAAATGAGGTGTGTTTTAGTAACATTTCCCGATCACATGGGTACCATCCTCTGGGTTTCCCATGCATGTTTTCACTGTAGGAAGATGCCCTTGACCCTGGAGATTTGGGACCCATGGAATGGGTACCACACAGTAGTACTTTAAAGGTTCTACATTTTCCACCCAACCTCACCAATCCTCTCAGCCCCAGGAGTGTCCAGCCTTTTGTCTCATCCAGCTGTGGGTCTAAATGTGGTCAATGTAGGTTGCATCACATCCCCTGAACGAATTTTGTAACATTTTCTTTCTGTGTCTTTTTTTTGTTTTTTTTTTAAATTTATTTTTATCATTTGGTAAAGCTGATTTTCAGTGCTGTCTTTCTTGCTGCTGCACATCCACTTGTTTCACTTACAGAGAGACATCCGTAAATTCTTTTAAGATTCTTACCCGTCGTATATATTCTTTTCTGGTGACTAGAGTGTGCTGAGTCCACTTCTTGAGCTATAGAGTAGATTTTGTCGAATACCTATTTCATCTTTGGAACGGTATCTGTGTTAATTTCAACCCTCTGGTTTATGTCTCACCCCACCCCACCTTTCCACTTTATCAGCCATAAGTGTGATTTGTAAATGTGTGTCCCTGTTTCTGTTTTGTAATTTAGTTCATGTGTATCTATTTTATATTCCACCTATAAATAGTATCTTGTGCTAAGTGTCTTTTTGTGTCTGACTTTTGTCACTTAGAATGATCTTATCTAAATCCACTTGAGTTGCTGCAACTGGCCTTATTTCATTGATTTCATGGCTGAGTACTATTCCATTGTACATAAGTACCATATTATCGTCTTTGTCCATTTTTTCCTTCCAAGGACATTTATATTGTTTCCAAGTCGAGGATCCTGCAGAAGTGCTGCAGTAATAGTTGAAGTTCCTGTGTCCTGTTGATTTATGGTTATCCCAAAATATATCCCCAGGAGTGGTAGTGCCGTATGCTCTGTAACTCTATTGTTTTTTAATTAATTAAGTAATTAATTTTGCCTGTGTTGGGTCTTCCTTATTTCGTGTGGGGTTTCTCTAGTTGCAGGAAGTTGGGGCTACTCTTTGTGGAAGTGCGCGGGCTTCTCATTGCCGTGGCTTCTCTTCTTGTGGTGCACTGGCTTTAGGCGCCAGGCTTCAGTAGTTGTGGCTCACGGGCTCTAGAGCACAGGCTCAGTAGTTGTGGTGCATTGGCTTAGTTGCTCCGTGGCCTGTGTTATCTTTCTGGACTTGGGCTCGACCCCGTGTCCTCTGCCTTGGCAGTTGGAGTCTTAACTCTGCACCACCAGGAAGTCCCTGTAGCTCTATTTTTTAGAATTTTTAGGAAACATCATACCCTTCTCCAGCGTGGCTGTTAGCAATTGACATTCCCACCATCAGCGTAGCAGGGTTCCATTTTCTCCACATCCTCTCCTCCATTTGTTGTTTTTACACTTTGTGAGGTTGGCCATTCTGACTGGGGCAAAGTGCTACATCTTTGTCATGTTGATTTGTGTTTCCCGCATGTTTGCTTGGCCACAAAGGTCGTATGGGTTTCAACCTGTACACCCTTTTTGGCCAACGGAATCATAAGCAATATTGAGCAGCTTTCATGTGCTTTAACGGCAAGTCCAATCTACCTCTTGCAATCCGGTTCCTGCAATTCTGCCTTGTTTTCAAGTTCTTTTCAGTTACTTACCCCAAGACATTTTTCTACGATAGTTGTCACTTACAACTTTGCAGGCGTTGTGGATTGCAGTGCCCCTGAGCAAGTGTCTTCAACTTGTTTCTGAAACCGTCCACAAAGTGGCAGGATTGCTTCAAGCCCCATTCTGGTTACAGGGGCAGCCTGAGCCTTTAGGAAATTCCTCTTCCTGATTGGAAATTAGAGTGTCATGTGCTGTCCAAATACGTAGAGCTTATTTCTCATTCCTTCCCCCCTTTTCCCTTTCATCCTCCCGACGAATTCCAAGCCTTGCACGACCAGCTGTTGAGTGTGATGACTTCCCCAGGTGGGGAGACTCTAAGGAAAGAGGCTGGAGCAGGGAACCCTCCTCCAGGACATGTGGAGATAAGGTGACTTTTCCAAACTCTTCCCTCCCATATGGCCCCCCATCCTCTGGGGTTCTGTCCGGACATCCCGTGGTTTCCAGCGGTGCGGGGCTCTGGCGCTGCCCTGCAGGGAGCAGCCCTGCTACCCGCGCCTGCAGCGCCGCCTGCTGGTCTCTCCGTCCTGCCATCGGGCACAGTCTTCCACCTTCCCCGCTGCCTCGAATGATCTGTCTCCACACTGTCCGGCGATCAGCCCCTCATCCCCACCGCCATCACCCCCCGCTCCACGCCCCTCCTCCAGCCTCAGGGATGACCCAGGACTGGGCTCCCCGCCTGCCCACCCTTGGTCTGTGTCCTCAATCCACCTGTGCAGACAGGTGAGGGTTCCCTCCAGAAGCTCCCAAACACTTCACCCCTACATACTCCCCGGGGTCGGCCCACGTCCTGTCGTGATGTTCCACCCTCACCAAGCCCCTGACTACATGGCAAGGGCAGGCATCGGGCTTGCTGCGTGCACTGCTGTGCGTCCTGCTGTATACACAGGCATGACCCTGCCCCAGGGTGCAGGAAAGGCAGCTCTACCTCGGGATGTGGGGAGATGGACTGACCACAGGGCGAACGTCAGCTCTCGGCTCACCAGGCAAGGGCAGCCGGGTTCTCACTCCTTGGACCCTTTCTCACCCAGCCTGACCATGACCCGGCTTTGCTCCCACCCGCGTTGTCCCTCCATTGGCCTCGCTCTTGGGAGCAGAGCAGGACAGTGTGGTCAGTGGTCACAGGCTGAGACACACAGACACTGGCTGACCCGCGTGCACCCATGCTGACCACACGGAACGGGCACTGCACCAGGGCCTGGGCGGTGTGGGTTCACCTGTCCACAGAGAGGCCGGGCCTCTGCTCCTGGCTCCAGAGGTCACCTTGAGTCGGACGGGAGTGTCCATGCTCCGTGGGCCTCGCTCCAGACTGGTCTGTGCTGATGGCGTGATACACGGTGGGGCTTCCTGAGTTGCCCCCGGGGGCTGGAGGCCAAGGTCAGGCACATGGTGGTCCCCACATTGACGTGACAGACCCCAATAAACCCTGCACTTCAGGACTCAGGTGGGCTTCCCTGGGCTGCCACAGCCAAGGAAGCTGGACCTTGCTCATCCCCCCATCCTTGCTGATTTTAACTTGCATCCTTCAGCATAATAAACCCTGAGCATAACATCTTCAGGGAATTCTGGGAGCCTCCAAGAAAAAAGAAGCCGGGGAGGGGGTCTCTGGGTCCCCGACTCTGCAGGTGGGGTCAGAAGTCGGTGGGGAGGATCTTGGGGCCCTGGAATCTGAAGGGCCCCTTTACCAGGGGAGGGTAGGAGACCCTGGATGGAAGTTAAACTGAGTCCAAGGCCCTCGTGGGTAGGAGGCATCCTAGCCCCGGGGATCCTGAAGAGGCCGGCTCCCTCCTCCCCTCCGCCTCCAGGCCTGGTCCCTGCTCTTGAGAAATTCCCTAGGGTGGAGTCCTGGTGCTGGAGGTGCCCCGATGCTGTGGCCTCCTGAGCCTCCAGTGAGGATAATAGGATTGGGGGAAGACTTGTTCACAGAAAGGGAGCTTCTGCCGGAACAAAGCCTGGGTCTGCTGCCCCTGACCCCAGGTGCACTGGGGCAGGAATGTGAGAGCGAGGCTCCTTCCCCTCCCAAGACACACAGGACACATGGGCGCTGGTCGTTGGACTCCCACACAATATTAAAATCTCCCACGTAGGACTGATGGATGAGAGACACTATTTAAAGACTATTAATGGGGTCAGGGTGTCCCAGGGGGTGAGGCTGATGTGGGGAGAGTTGGAAAATCACCCAAGGACATGCTCTCCCTGCAGCGACCCCCCAGGTGAGCCCAGGTGGAGGTGGACCCATCAAGTCAGAGCCCACATCCTGGGTCTTTGGGGGACAAATAGCCAAGCACCCCCAGTCCTTGCCTTCACCTGTTGCAGTTAGGGCCCGCCCTGTCTTCTTCATGGTCGAATTCTCACCCCTCCCAGAAGCCCTCTTTGGGGTTAATGCGATGGGGGTGTCCATGGCAGGACTGGAGGGTCTGTGGTGGGCTGGAGGCCACCTGGCAGGCAGGAGGGCTCCCACCCATCCTGCCGGTCCCCACCTCCTGGTCATAGGCCCGCACAGAGTCCACCAGGCTATGGATGTGGTAGAAGGTGCAGAGGTCCGGAGACCGGTCCAGCTCATGCAGGTGTCTGACCACCGAGCGGTCAGTGTGGAGTGTTCACAGGGAACCCTGGCCGTGCTCACACTCTCCCGGGAAGGACACATCAGCGTGGTCCCTGGAATGACTGGGAGGTCAGCCGGAAGTGCTCCCCACCCAACCTCACTGTTACCACCAGAAACAAGAGGCAACTCCGTGCAGAAAGACAGAACATCACCAGCCTGATGCTGTCCTGAGGAAGATCGGCTGGCATCTGGGAACTGGGTGCTATAGTGGGTTGAATGGGGGTCCCCCAGAAGTTATGTCCACGTCATGCCCCCCAGAATCTGAGAATGGAACCTTATTTGGAAGTAGGGTCTTTTCAGGTATAATTAGTTACGGATCTGAAGATGAGGTCATCCTGGATCAGGGTGGCCCTAAATCAGTGACAGTGTCCTTCTAAGAGACAAGCGGAGAGACACAGACACACAGGAGACACCATGTGAAGACGGAGGTAGAGACGGGAGGAATGCGGCCACAAGCCCAGGGATGCCTGGAGCCCCCAGAAGCTGGAAGAGGCAGGCAGGACCCTCCCCTGGAGCCTCCGGAGGGAGAGCGGCCCTGGGACACCTTGACCTCAGACGTCTGGTCTCCAGGACTGAGAGAGGACAGGCTTCTGTTGCTCTGAGCCTCCGTTTGTGGTCGTTTATTACAGCTGCCCCAGGAAGCTAATGCAGCTGGTGAGCAGCTCCCTTCCCTGATCTAAACCCTCCCTCCTCCCTTTAGGGGCAGCTCCCTGCGCCTGTGCTGTTTGCACAAACCATGTGGTTCATGCTGAGCCCCGGCTCCCCTTCTGGGCACTGGCATTTTGGAGGGTGAGGGCAGACAGCACCACGTGACCAGCCCCCAGCCGGGTGCCAAGTCTCTAATGAGCCTCCCTGGGGGGACGGGGGTGGGGGTAACTGTCATGGTTCTGCCCTTCGTCGCTGGGGGAAGAGACATCCTAGAGACCCTCGAGGGAAGGAGTGGGCATGAAGGGTCATGAGGTGATTGGAGCAGGGGCCCTCCCTCCCGTGCATCCCTACTGCGTGCTGTGACCCGTCTCAGCTGTGAGCACACAAGCCACAAGCATGTGCTGGGTCCTGTGAGCCTCCCAGTCAGTCCCTGAAGGTGAGGGCGGCCCTGCAAACCCCAGCCCTTTCCTCCACGTCTAGTAGGTGGAAGACCCACTTCTCCTTGCCATTCCAGAAGTGGTTCTGGGGCTGTCCTGGGAGGGCTTCTGGGGTTATGCGGGCTGAGCCCCTATTGCTAAGTCCCCACTTCCCCACAAGAACGTCCAGAGCAAGCTGTTTGCCCTGTTGCCTGAATGCCCCCCCACCAGTTTTCTCAGGAAAGAATCAGGGGGTTCCGTAGCAGCGTCTGCAGGCAGCTCTGCATCTGGACCCACGTTCACATCTTCTGTGTAAACACCGAGAACATTCCCTGACACGTGCCCCAGCTTACCACCTCCGCATGCCGACCACAGGCCCCAGTGCGGGCGTCAGACTGACCGCCCGTCTCAGCCTCCTCCTCTTGTTGTCAGAGCTGCTCCAGGCCCTGCTCAGAACCCGTGGACCCACCTTTCACAGGGCTGTCCTCCACCCCCAACTTCAGCAGGAGTTCACCTAAGTATTTAAGTTAAGGGGTCCAGAGATAAGAAAGGAAGCTACAAACAAGCAAACAGATGCAACCAGCTGGGACCAAGATGGCAACGAATGTGACCTCCAACAGACCCTGAGTCTCATCACATGTTGAATTTACTATATCAGCATATTAAGTGACACATTTACCGGTGGCCATGACTGGACATGAAGGACCAAAGACGGGTGAAAGGAGGTGGTACCCCACTCGCTTGGGAAAAGCCCTGCCCCTTCCCCGGAAGGCCTCTTCATCCCCATCATTAGCCTCACTCCTCCTCCCTTTGTCTTTACTCTTTAAAATTAAACCGCTCTCTCCAGGAGGGCGAGAAGTTGGTCTGTGAACTTCGTTCCCATTTCTCCATTATTTGGCCACTGAACAGAGCCTGTGCTGTGGTGGTCTCAGCTTTGGTTTTGTTATTTGCCTACTTGAACCCACATGGAAAAAGGAAACCTTCCCCGCTGAGGCACAGCGCCTCGCCAGGCTCGGGCCCGAGCAGGGTCCATGTGACTTCACTTGGTAACAATCTGTAAGGGGACGGTGGTCTCTGCCTGTGGGGTGGGGGCATGGCACACGTACAGCCACAGCACCAGCTCCGTGGACGGCACGGCCCCTCGTGGGCCTGGACCGTGTGCTCTCGTCCCCCCACGCCTGACACCCCCTGACAGTCATGACGTGGTGACACTGGCTGCTGGGCGTCCAGTCAGGAGGGACCAGGGGCAGGATCTGGTGCCAGATCAGACGCACCTTTTCACAGGCAGGGGACATAGGAGATATTAGGACTTTGTGTCTGGAAAACAAACCAAGCGGCTAGAAGGTGATCTGAGCTGTGGACGTGAAACCCACGTGCGAGGTGAGGGCTCCCACTGGACACTGGCTCGGGAGCTTCCGCACAGGGGATGACCACACCAGTGCTTCCTGCCCGACCCCTCCAGGCCTCCCTGGTGGGCACGGCGGGACCTACGCTTCTCAGGCTCCCCGACCCCGAACCTGAAGTTCCGATGCTGGCAGGGCCTGGGGACGTGAGTGGTCACCCCACCAACGCTGCTCGGCTCCTCCTCCCCAGTGACCAGGGGAGTGAAGCCCCGTGGAGTCTGAGGCCCGGCACAGGCAAAGCTCGCACACCCCCTCCTCAGGACCCCCGGCCCCGCCCTGCTTCCTCAGGCCCACCGTCTGCCCCTCCCAGTGCCCGCATCCCACCGCCCCACATTCCTGGTGTGGACGTCCACGTACACAAGCTGCTCCGTGTCCTCTTCCCACATGGGACACCCCCATCCCTGCTTCTTCCTAATGACGGCCTGGACCTCACCTGTTCTGGGCAGCAAGAGGGCCGAGGAGGACGCCGGCCTGTCCTGTCTGCCTCCCGGGGGCCCAGACACAGGGTTCGGGGGCTGCTGGGCCTTGAGGTCTGGATGCTTCCAGGTGTGGGATGAACCTGCCACTGTCCACTGGAGCTGCTCCTTCCGAGATTCAGGAAACTGGGGGACCCACCAAACGGAGCCCATCCCCAGGCTCTGCTGCAAGTCTGCTCGGATTTGCTCTCCTGATCCTGAAGACAGACCTGCGGGAAACAGGGCCTGCGATTCCCATACTGACGGTGTTCTGTGGAATGTCCATTTTCCATTTCCCTTTCTACCCTGTTCTGAGGAAATTACTAGTCAATCCATGCTACCATCACCCGATAGTGACTGGGAAGCTGAGGCTCTGAGAAGCCAAGTAATCCAGCCGGAAGCACAGGTGTGGGACCACGGAGTGGGGTCTGCACCCGCCGCCTGCCCAGGGGGACTGCCCACTCCCCGCAGCTTCCACACCTGTTCCCTTCGCCCCCCTCCCGGGACCAGCTCACAGAGCCTCCTCTTGGAGGGATTCACTTACCTTCTTCTAACAGGATCCGTCTCACTATCGTGTTCTGGGATCATCCGGAAGGCTTGTCACTCTGACGCAGGTTCAGCCTCAGGTTCAGGTTCAGACCAAGAAAAGCCCCCTCGGTCCCGAGCCCCATGGCTCTGCCTGGGCTCCCACCTCCTCCTGCCTGGTCCGTCCCTCTCATGTCCCCTGCAGTGTCACCAGGAGCTCCCACCTGCCCCAGGCAGGCTGTCTGCTCTGTCCTGGGGAGACCTCCCTGGTGCCAGGAGGAAGACACAAGAGGTACCCGTGGGGCCTCCCTCATGCAGCACAGTGGCCAGCACCCACCTACTGACCTCATCACTCTGGATGGACAGGGGTTCATGGGGCCCGCAGCATCTCCTGGTTCTCATTTCATCCCAGCACCGCCCACAGGGAAGTTGCTAAGCAACTCTGTGCCAGCTGCACAGAGAGGACGCTCATACACACGCCCCCCTCCCAGCACCCGGGGCCCTCGTGGTCAGGCCCCTCCCAGGATATGGAGCTCACCTGAGCAGGTACCCAGCAGCCCATGGGGCTCTCATGGTCAGGCCCCTCCCAGGATATGGAGCTCACCTGAGCAGGTACCCAGCAGCCCACAGGGTTCTCATGGGCAGGCCCCTCCCTGGATATGGAGCTCCCCTGGGCAGGTACCCCAGCAGGGCTGGGCACACAGGAACCGTGCACATAGCCCTCATTGCAGAGTACCCCCAGCTCACCTGTCGCTCAGAGCTGACACAGAGCACCTCAGAGCAGGGCTTGAACTAACAAACAGCAGCTCCGACAGGTCTGTGACCCTGGGCTTCACTCTGTGTGGCCTCCCTCCGCCTGGTCTTCCAGGGGTTTCCACTGCAGCCGGGGCACCAGGCCTCTGTCTCCACCCACCACCCCTCCTCTCCCTGACTCCTGGGTTCCTCTCATTAGGAGAGGGTCTTCTTGAAGTTGTCTCCCACTCATGGACCAGATAAAATGATTAGAAAACAAGCCAGGGCTGCCGCCTCTTGTCTATCCTGACTCTCAGGACCCTACACCTGTTCCTTGGACCTGGCCGGTGCAGCAAGGCCCATTTTCTGCAACTCTGAGCCCCTGAGGGGCGAGGATTGGCTGACCTGGGCAGCCTGACCCGGCCGGCCAGCCCTCCACAGGTGTGCCTGGGTTGAGGTCAATATAAACACCCCTCCAGGCAGCAAGAGCCCTGCAGCTGTGCCTGACGCCATATTCTCTGCCCCGTCAGCAGTCTCGGGGCTGGGCTGGTGGGAGGGAGTAGGGCCCACGGCTCTATGTGTGGCCCGGTGTGAGTGGGGCTCTGCTGGACTTTCTGCAGGAGTTGCCGGGCTGCCACCTGCTAAAGAAGAGGATGTGTCACCCATACCTGCCGCTGGAATTTCTACCCGGGCAGAGGTGAGGAAGGAAAAAAGCAGTGGGGGCTGGGACGGGAGGGGTACCTCAGGCAGGGAAATGGAAAGCTTCCAGAAGAGTGCCCGGGGCCAGGACCGTCCTGGCTGGCCTGCAGGCACCAAGTCGGCCTGCGTGTTGTCGCTGGTGTGACTCCAAGCCCCTTCCTCTAGGCTTTCAAGTCCTTGCATACATTCAGGTGTTTTACCTGGGAAGGGTGGGAAAAGTTCAGCAGCAGCTGGCCTGGGGCTCAGCTCACGTTTACTCAGAGACGCCTCCTCACGGTCCCCCAGCTTTGCAATGAGGACGCTCCTTGTGTGGGGGCTGCTGGCTGCATGGGAGACGATTCCCCACCTGTGACCAACTTCAGAATTGTTTACCACTGGAGCAAGTGTCCTGATAGGGTTTTCATCTGTGTAACTAGTGGGTTCTTAATTAGCAACGTGAACGGTGATATCAGAGGTCCTGAATCAGGATGGAAATACTTATTTTACGCATGTACAGGCGTAAAAACCTGGGGAGGCCGTGTGCAGCCGGCATCCTTAGGGCTGGGCTTCTGACTGACCCCTCAACGTTCTGATGTCCAGCCACTGCTTTAGGATTTCAGGGGCCCAATGCTGACTCTAAGGGCTCTACAATCCAGCCTCTGTTGGCCTTTAATGAGACCCGCACTTCCAGGATCCTACAGAGCAGGGTCTGTGTGACCGTTCTGTGGCTTCTGTAACAAATGACCACAAGATGGGTGGTTTAAAACAACAGGAATTCATCCTCCCCCAGTCCTGGAGACCAGACATCTGAGATCAAGGTGTTGGAGGACGGAAGTCTCTCCAAAGGCTCCAGGATAGGGTTCTTCCTGCTTTTTCCAGTCTCTGGGGGCTCCAGACGTCCCCAGGCCTGTGGCTGCATCCCTCCCGTCTCTGCCTCTGTCTTCACGTGGCTTCTCTAAGTCTGTGTTTCTCCTCTTTTGTTTCTCATAAGGACTCTCTCAGTTGGATTGAGGGCCACCCTAACCCAAGATGACCTCACCTTGAGATCCTTAACTACATATACAAAGACCCTTTTCCCAGATATGGTCCTGTTCACGTGTTCTGGGGGGGCACATCTTTTGGGGTCAGCATTCAACCCATTACCTGTGTATAAAATAACCCTCATTTTAGGAGATTACCAAGGTCCCGTATAGACTGGCACAGACAGCAGCCATGTGGGTGGGGGTCTGGGGAGAATGAGGACCCTGGAATCACCTGGAAGGGATGAAGTCCTGGCAGCATTAAGGTGAGCTCTTCCACCACGGACCCCGTGGAAACAGCCACTCCACTCTGTCCGTGGAAAGGGACCCAGTGCCGAGTCCAGAAGTGGTTACCTTGCAAAGCTGGCTCTTCTGGGATTTCATCATCAATAGCATCATGTAACCAGGAACTACGGGCTTGGAGGAGTCACTCTCCGGCACATGATGACAGCACTGTCACTTTAGGCTCATCAAGCCTAGAATAGGGATGTTTGAAGGAGAAGAGTTTGGGAGATTGTGAAGCTTGGTTGTCAAGGAAACTGAGCAGGTTTGTCAAGGTTGTCAAGGAAACTTCTCCCTTAAACTGACGGCAGGGCTGGGAGAGCTGAACTCCAGGGATCTTTTAAAGGGGCTGCTCTGAAGCACCATCACCTGAGAGGTGGTCTCACCGTGAGCTGGGGTTTGAGAAAAGTGTGATGAGATTAAGCCTGACTTTCTGTGACAGCTGGGGAGGGGTTTGTAAAGCACCTTGGCTTTTAAGGCAGAAGTTTGTTGCTGGAACAAAGTGTCTCCCAAAACTGGGCTGAAGCTCAAGCTGTCTCTGTCCCCTTCTTGTGAGAGTCCAGGGCAGTTGGGTGTCAGGTCCCAGGCTCTGTCCCCCTTGTTTCTCCTCCCTGCTTCCAGGTGAGGGCTCCAACCAGCAGGGTGGGGTGACCAGGTGGCCATCATGCCCTCCGTCCTAGGATGCAGGCTGGCCAAGGCCCTCACCACCTCCACCCCTTCCCCTTGGTAACACGAGACACTATGCCCTAGCTGTAAGGGGTGGGAAGGCTGGGAGGTGCAGGGTAGCTGTGAACAGGAAAAAGGGAAATGGGTTCTGATGGGCAGCTGCGCGGCCCTGCTGTGAGGGTCGCCCGGACGCTAGCGCACAGACTCTGGATCCTGTGAAGCTTCGATGCTTTGTGGTTCTGGAAATCCTATAGGAGACGATCCACAGCAGGTGAAGCTAATGCTCTCAGTGGAGGTGGTGAAGCTAAAGATCTGCAGTTCAGACCGAAGGTGTCAATGTACATACAGGACAAAACCATCTCGTGTGAATGGACTTCAGGCACGTTTAACATGAATGCAGTCATGTTAATGCCTAGCATCTTCTATCTTGTGCCTCCCCTCCGGGACCCCCTTCTCAGTTCCTGAGGATCCTGTAACTCACGTACAGGGGGGTGGAGAGTGGGCTCTGTCCAGTCTGAGCCCTGAGTTACCCTGCATGTGAGTCTGCTCAGGACCGCCATAACAAATACCACAGACTGGGCAGCTTGAATAACAGGCCTATCTCCCAGTCCTGGATGCTGTCTGAGATCAAGGTGTGTGCAGGCTGGCTTCTCCTGAGGCCTCTCTACTTGGTGCTTAGACAGCCATCTTCTCCCCAGGTCGTCACGTGGTCTCCCCCTGTGCCTCTCTGTGTCCTAATCTCTCCTTGTAGGACACCAATCCTATTGGATTAGGATCCACCCTAGTGACCTCATTTTTACCTTGATCACCTCTTTAAAAATCCCATCTCCAAATACAGCCACATCCTGGGGTCCTGGGGGTTAGGGATTCAGCATGTGAATTTGGGGGAACATGGCTGAGCCTATCCCATCCTCCTTAGGAGCCAAGTGTGCCTCGGTCCTTCCTTCCCTCAAGTCACACGAGGTGATGTATTGGCTCAGGGAGAGGCCACTCGTGCAGAGTCTGTGTCCCAGCTGGGGAGCCCTTCTCTGCTCTCTCTGATCAGGCAGTGGCCGTGCCAGTCCCCTCCTGAGGTGAGCGGTTCTGGGGTTTCCTGCCGTGTCTCCTGGACTGCTGAGGTGCTCATTGTCAGGGAACCCAGGAGCCAGCAGCCTCGTGGGGATGCGGGGACTCTCAGGGCCTTGGCAGATGTCTCTCCCAGCAGATACCCTAGCGGAAGTTGGGAAACATTTGGGGGATTACAGGTGGGAGAGAGTCACAGTCTCGTTTATGCTTCAGAAAGACCACGTTGCGGTGGGATGTGAGGTGCACCGTGCGGGCAGGGAGTTTTGCCAGGGCCTGATAGAGGAACCAAGCACAAGATCGGGCTTGGGCCAGGGCTGTGGGTGTAGAGGTGAATTAGTGTGGGAACTGGCCACAGACTGTTGTCGAAATCTCGGCTTCCCTGTGCACCGAGGCCAAACAGAAATACGGAGACAGGGATTTTGGAGGAAGAGAGAGACGGCTTTATTCTTCTGCCAGACAACAGGGAAGACACAGCCGGCTAACGCCTCAAGAACTGGGCACCCCTCCTTGAGAATCAGGGAAGATTTTATACGTGGGGCTCTCGCAGTCCGGGGTATAGGATGAGGATCAAAGTAGTGAAGGTCTTGCATTTCTCCTTTCCTTTGCATTATTTCAAAACAGTCATAGCTGGCATCAGGCTGCCCGGTAATTGGGGTCCGGCAGTCTGGTAATTGCGTCCGTTTGCCTCTGGTTTATCGACCGGTGACCTTGTTTCTGAAATGCAAAAATTATAGGGGGTGACTTGTTATGAAGGGCGTATAGAATGTAAGTGCTGGACATAATAAGGTTAGGGAGTGAGAGGCAGGGGATGTAACTCACACAGAGTTAGGGGTGATGGGTGCCGAATGTAAATTACATAGCGTCAGGGAGTGAGGTTAGCTTTGTAAAGTACACATCTAGTTACTACAAATTAGTGACAAAGTAAAACAAGGAGTGATTAACTCTTTCAGGCCAGATTATGTTTCTTCTCTAGCCTATTCGCTGTTCCCTTTGTTTTCCTTGTTCTCAGGGGAGGGAAAACTTCATTTCTATTTTTGCTGCAACAAGACTCTGGAGGAGGAGATGACAGTCAGTGGGGCACAAGGAGAGTGGGAGCCTGGGAGGCCCCAGTGTTACCGAACCAAACTTGGGTCCGCTTGCCCGAGTGCAGTAAAGCCAGTCTACTGACACCGGGTGTGGTGAAGGGAAGTGCAGCTTTAATTGTAAAAGTGCCAATACAAGGAGAACAGGCGGCTTGTGCTCTAAATCCCCGAACTCCCTGAAGGATTTCAGCAAAGGAATTTTAAAGTCCAAGTGATGGAGGGGGGTCGCAGGGTATGTGATCAGCTGGTGCACAATTCTCTGGTTGATGGTGAGGTAACAGGCGGTTAACACTCTAAATTCTTAGGCACCAGAAGTTCCGGGGCTACCTGTTCATGATCATCAGGTAGTTAATTTCTTCCGTTTGGTGGTGGTTTCGGCATCTGTAAAACAACTCAGGAAGCGTGCATCAGATGCTGTTATCCAGGTACTTCAGAGAGGAGCTCCAGCAGAGGATGTGGGGGAGGGGTCTGTCCTGGGAAGGCCCCGTAGGGTCCTGCTCGGTTACACCCGGTGCCTGGGCTCAGCAACCTGGGAAGGTGGGGCTGCTCCTGGGTGTGGGGACCTGCAGGATCCTGGTCCCCTGAGGGCCCTGTTAGCCCCCAAGGTGAGATGGGGATGCAGTGACTGGACAGAGGCGTCTGGCCTGGGAGAGGGGTCCAGGCTGGAAATGTCATGGGACTCATCGCAGGGAGGGAGAGGAAAGGCCAATGGGGGCAGGTAGGTCACAGCAGACTATGTGCAGGTGATTGCGGTCCTGTTGGA